>NC_064253.1:3868475-4178899 GCF_003254725.2 Canis lupus dingo | reverse complement strand
AGTTACGTATTGCTAAATGAAAAGCGATTCAGTGGCCCTGGTTTAAAAGTGCAAAGTTCACCTTGATTTTGAGAATGAAAGTTCTTGAACTTGATTTCTAGCAGAAGTGACTGGGCTTTGTGCCCTGAACTGCAAGATAAAAGAAGGCAGGTGCATTTCTGGCCTCTCCTGTCCTGCCTCCGTCCAATCTTTGTGTGTCTACACTCTTAGCTCAGTCCGAGAGCGCCGTTAATTAGTGAAACATGAATTAAACGGGTGTCAGTTGAAGCTGCTATCCTGCTCAGTTGAACTGCCAGACACAGACTGGAGCCGTGCATTTCAGAGATTTGAAAATTGGAACTGGTGGTGATGACTCATGGCTTTCTTAAAGGTGTCATTGGGGATTTGCCTGAAGGCATGAGCTCACATGGTTGGATTTCAGAAGGACAGGAATAATAGGAGATAAAGAAGCAGACTGTTCATGAGGAATTTCCTTGCATTTCACAGATAACTTGGACAGAGTCCCAGTGCTTTGGGGAGGTCCACAATTTGCAAAAAGAATTTCCAACTCCTCTCTGATCTGCAGGCTCACAGATCTCATTTCTCATGGAAATTTTATATAAAACCTGCTACTGAGTAAAAGGCCGGGATCATTTCACCATTTACTTGGCAGCGTGAACTTGGGAATACAAATAAAGTCACCTTGAGAGGCACAAGTGCGTATTTCCCTGCATGATGGGTTGTGTAGATGGCCACACATTCTCTCCCTTCCTTCCACTCCTGTATCTAGAATGTGACTCATAAATCCTCTTGTCGAGGGGTCATGTTTGTGTTCTTAAATCTGGGTTGGCCATGTGAGTTATTTTAGCTGGTGGGGAGTGGAGTAAACATGCTTCAAGCAGAGTCTTGAAATGCTTGCACACTGGGCTCGGGTTTTGTGGCCCTAGGGACCATATTGCTGGTTCTGCGTGAACAAGCCTAGACTAGCTCACTGGATAAAGAGAGGTCACAGAGCCCAGCTTTGAGCCAGAAGCAGAGCCACTGAGCTCACTACAGGTGGTGTGTCTGGAGCCCATGGGGGTCAAACAGGAGAGATGCCCTGCTGTGCCCAGCCTGAATCTGATGAGCCAGATAAATATTTCTTTTTTTTTTTTAAGCTATTAAGCTTTGGCATGGTCTGTGATTCAACAATAGGTAGCTACTCTACCCTGTTAGGGCTTTGCAGGGATTCCACCCTTCCTTAAATTCTTCTCCAGTTGTCCTGGGTGACAGGTCATCCCCAGATATTATGGATATTCTGTGAGGTATAATATTCTTGGCTACCCTGCCTCACTCACATTCCTGTTTGGTTAAGTTTCTGGTGCTCTGGCATCTTCGATAGATGTCAGTGCCCAAAGGGCAGCTCTGCTGCTGATCGCACAAGGAGAGGACATCCCTCCTGGCATCTCCCAGAGAAGCCCATGTCATAATGATTAGGACAAAGTGAGAGGAATAATTAGGACAAAACCAAAAACATGTGACTTGAAAGCTGGAGGGACCTTTAGAGTTCATATATTCCAATTTCTTCTTTGATGAAAGAGGATCCTTGGATAGAAAGCTTTGTCACTGGTCTGAGGTCCCCTGATACAGGAGTGCCACATCTCCTTGTTCCATAACTAGGGATTGTTTCCAGCTCTCTCTCTCTCTCTCTCTCTTTAAGATTTTATTTTTTTCATGAGAGACACACAGAGAGGCAGAAACATAGTCAGAGGGAGAAGCAGGCTATGTAGGGAGCCCCATGTGGGACCTCGATCCCAGGACCTTGGGATCATGACCTGAGTCGAAGGCAGATGCTCAACCACTGAGCCACCTCGCTCTCCTTTCCATATCTTTTTTAATCCATTTTGATTTTTTAATATCACTTAACATTTTCCAAAAGACAAGTGTAGGTTTTTGGAAAAATGTTATAGTGCTGAATGAAAAGTCTGATGTGTATAGTGAATTACCCCTGGGAAGTCATTTGATGGTGATGGTAGAAGAATGTCCATTTTCCCTTTTAAATCTCTTATCACTCTACTGAGATGGCTGTTTCATCTGAGGAACACTGTGAAGATGGAACTATAGTGTAAGCAGGCCCTACAGTGTCTGGAGCCCAGCAGCTTCTCCCAGCCAAGCAGGGTCTTATGCAGTTGGTGTGGTGCATTATGGAACCTTTCACCACTATCACTTGGAGGGTGGGGTGAGGCTGCCCTAGCTCAGATGCTGATTCCACACCAGAGCATGCTTATTCTGTATGGGGGACCACAGAACCACCCTAAAACCCCTTGGACCTCATGTGGCAGTGAGGCTCAGTGTGGTAGCAAGTGTGGACAGCACAGTGCACACCAGACCTGAATCATGGGGTAGTTTACTATAGGGACCACAGGGTAATAGGATGCAGGGCATTTAGCTGCTGGGGTATTCGTGTCCTAGGATCAAAAGGCAGAGGGCTCTGTCAGGGGTCCGCAGGGTCTGCTCTGCTCTCCTGTTCTGTACATTGCTGTCAGGTGACAGGGGCCCTTTGAAACCTTCCTTTTTCTTTTACCTTCAGGATAATCATTGGAACTGGCTTTCATTCGCAATGCTTGGGAAACAGGAGAAGCGAGGTCTGAAGCCACTGAGGAGGAGCATGGATCTGTGTTCTGTGGGAGGCCCAGGCCCACTCTGCCCTGGAGCAGGGGGACCCTTTGTGCTATCATCAAAAGAGCGCCTGCCAGACACAAAGCAGGTGTGGGGAGAGGTGAACCTATCTCAGCTCCAAATAGCAGGAGGCCTCCCTGTGGCAGAGGATGAGAAAGGGCTCGGGGAAGACCAGCTCCTGTCTTCATTGGTCACTTTGTGTCCTTGGAAACAGGATTGGAAGAGACTTCATTCATTCATACACATGACTTTATCTTTGGTGTATTTTAAGAACATTCCCAAGCTTTTCTTTCTGGGTATATATACAGATATATTTTAAATTTTATTAAAAATTTTAAATTATATTTTAGTTAACATAGTGTTATATCAGTTGCAGGTGTACAGTATAATGATTCAACAGTGCTGTGCCTTACCTCAGTGCTCATCGTGGCAACTGTACTCTTTAGTTACCATACGCTGTTTCATCCATTCCCGCTCCCACGCCCCAACCCCACCTGCATCTCCTCTGGTGACTGTCAGTCTGGGCATATTCTTTTATCTTGGTTCCTGGTTTAATAATGCTGCTTCAAATGAGACAAACATTCCTCAAGGGAAATGATCAGGTCAGTTACAGTACAGATCCGAGGGGACCCTCCTTGTGGAAATGTAGCCCAGAAAATCAGGCAGTCTGGTCATAACATTTTAATTTCAAGCTTCTGATAGGTATCACAAAGTGATTAAAAGGAATTTAAAAAATAATGAAAACTTCCTTGAGGTCTGTCCTGGAATTGAAAACCCAAATTGAGAATTACATTGATGATTTAAGGTAAATTAGAATATGGAATGCATGACCCTACAGAGCAATGACTCTGGTGGGGATGGAGGATGAGGGATAGACTCATCCTGTTCTGTTGACATGCCTGTTGGTGAAGTTTTGGTTCTTGGCTGGATTTCCTTCCATGTATCTTAATTCAGGCATTCACTATGCATTCAGTGCCTATTTGGGGTCATAATTGAGTTAGGCACTAGGAATCTAAAAAGAGAGGAGGACACAGGTCAGACTCCTTCTCCCATGCCCTGCATCCTGATGTGGACACTGATGAGCAGGGTAACCAGACAGTTGTACACATTCTCAGGAATCTAAGTTGAAGGAAGGATCAATTTCCATGGGAATGGGATTTTCTTTTCTTTATATTTTTAAAAGATTTTATTTGAGAGAGAGAGAGAGAGAGCACGAGATGGGGGAGGGACACACGTCAGGGAGAGGGATGAGTGTGGAGGAGGAGCAAGGGGGAAAGGGCAAAGGAGAGAGAGAAGCAGACTCTCAGTTGAGCAGGGAGCCTTATGTGAGGCTCGATTCCAGGACCCTAGGATCCTGACTGTAACCAAAGGCAGATGCTTAATCGACTGAGCCACCCAGGTGCCCTCAAGGGATGGGATTTTAGAGAAGAGCATGTAGTGAACCCTTATAGGCCCTTACAAGGTGGAGATGGATATATCATTTATAGAGAGTTTGGATGCTTAGAAGAATATTTAGAAAGTGGTTTGCTTTCTGCTGTGGCTGAATCAAAGGTATGAGCGGGAGGCATCCATGGCAGGTGAGGCATGGAAATGTAGAGTTGGGCTATATTGCCAGTGGTTTGGGATTTCAGACCAGAAATGTGGACTCGACAGCAAGCCCTGTTACTTTAGAGCATCTGCTGACATCACCTACGGAGAAGGCATTTATCAGAATATTAGTGAGAAAGAATATGGCATTTTGGGATATATGTCTATCAACCTTATGACCTATGAGAAATTCACTTGGGAGTAGATTTGACTTTTATAGCCTATACCATACTCTAACCTCCAGCCTCCAACATAGCCACATTCCTAACAGCCTGTATAAAAACCTTTGCAGAGACATCCACTCATTGAGCTTCTGGGTGAAGTCAAGGACACTCTCTATTAAATGAAGTTTATTTCTACCTCAAAGTTGAAGGGAAAAGTATTTTAAGGATTTTTGCATTTCAGACAATTGACCAGAATTTTAAAGGTATTCTAATAAAAGTCTTCAAAACCAGCCCTTCAGAAACATAACAGACCAGCAGTGATATCATACAGCATGTTGAGCCATGCTATTACTATTACTATGCTAGTGATCTATTACTCTGCTAGTGGAGATATAATATGTAATCAAGATCATTTCAAGCTCTTTTCTTAATTTAGCAGGACAGCAAGGTGGAAATGGCCTGGGCTTTGGAGTAGGGCAGACCTAGGCTCAAATGTAACCCTCTCCCTGGCTCTACGAACCTCCAGCCAGTTACTAACTCTGTCCAAATCTCAGGCACCTTAGCTATACAATGGGGTAACAATAGCGAGCATATAGAGTCACTTAAGAACTAGCTGTTCTTGTTTCATCCCATCTGTTATGCCTTAGAACAGAGATCACATACTCCATGAAGACAATGCCATGCTCAATTTTGCTTACCTCATTGTCACAAAGGGCTGTCAGTAAGTAATCATTGCAGGGAGGAAGAGAAGGAAGGAAGAAAAGGAGGGAATCTTAAAGATCATGTACTGAAGCAGTTCCAGATGTTTCTTGCCACAACCATAAGGTCTAAGAGGAAAGTCAGTGAGCAGAGCTATTTAAGAGAGAGACACACAGGCAGGGGCAGGGTTAAGGGGTTGGGGTGATGGGAAATGAATATATAATCTAGATTTTCCCAATCCATTCTGTCCTCAGTGATGCATGCCTGCATTTCTAGTAGGCTCACCCCTTGCTCTTCTGAGTTTCATAGGTTAGAATTTACCTATTTTGTGAAGAGAACACCTAGCAGGAAGGAGCCCCAGTGGATTCACATTCAGTTGCTGCTATTGGGAGAGATAGTCTATCAGCCACTAGAGCATCTTTCCCAAAGACCTGGGTCTGGGGATCTGTGTGGGGAAGGTTTTTATTCAATTTTATTATATTATTCAGTTTCTTTAATAGACATGAAACTGTGTAGACTCTTAATTTCTTTTGTAAGTTTTGAGTCTTTGGTGGAATTTGCTTATTTCATCTATTTTGACAAATGTATTCATAAGACATTATTTGTATTATAGTTCCTTATTATCTGTATGATTCTGTAGGATCCTTAGTGGTGTCTCCTCTTTTGTTGTTGATCAGCCTATCTAGAGGTTATCTTTGAAAAAAGTTTGATTTCATTGATTTTTAAAATTATTTACTTATTTAATTTTTCTTGTTCTTTATTATATTTCCTTTCTACTTATTTTGTGTTTAATTAGCCCTTCCAGCTTCTTATGATAAAAGCTTAGATCATTGATTTCAGACAATTTTTTCTTTCTTGAATAAGGGTTTGAAGCTATAGATTTTCCTCTGAGCACTGCTTTGGCTGAATCTTACAAATTTTGAAGTTGGTGTCTTTATTTTCATTCAGTTCAGAATATTTTCTAATTTCTCTTATTTTCTGGCCATTTTTTAATTGGGTTGTTTTTTGTGTGTGCAGTAATCATTGAGTTTTAAAAGTGTTTGTATATTTTAGATACAGGTCCTTTATCAGATATGTGTTTTTCAAATATTTTCTCCTTGTCATTGCCTTTGCCTTGTCTTTCATTCTGTTAATAGTGTCATTCACAGAGTAGAAATTGTTAACTTCAATGATGTCGTATTAACATTTTTTTTCAATTTTGCATCAAACTTGTGGTATTTATCTAAAAGTCACCAAACCCAAGCTCACCTAGGTGTTCTCTTATGTTACCTCTTAGGAATATTATAATTTTTTATTTCACATACAGGTTTATGATCTATTTTGCATTCATTTTCTGAAAGATATGAATTTATGTCTAGATTAATTATTTTTGTGTGTGGATATCGAACTGTTCTAGCATCATTTGTTAAAGATTATTTTTGTCTATTGAATTACCTTTGCTCCTTTGTTAACAATTAGTTAACTTTGAATCAATTTCTGGGCTCTCTCTCTTGTTCCATTGATAAATGTATCTATTCTTTAGCCAGTACCATGCTGTCTTGATTACGGTAGTTTTATATTAAGCATGAAGTTGGGTTATGTCTCATCTCCAACTTTGTTCTTTTTCTGCATTATTGTGTTGGCATAATCTGTTTTTGCCTCATGGAGACTTTATTTTTTTAATTTTAATTTTATTTTTTAAAGATTTTGTTTATTTATTCATGACACACACAGAGAGAGAGAGAGAGAGAGAGAGAGAGGCAGAGACACAGGCAGAGGGAGAAGCAGGCTCCATGCAGGGAGCCCGACGTGAGACTCGATCCGGGGTCTCCAGGATCAGGCCCCCTAAGGCAGCGCTAAACCGCTGAGCCACCCGGGCTGCCCTGCATGGAGACTTTAGAATCATTTTGTTGATTCACAAATATATTGCTGAGATTTTGATTGGAATTTTGTTTATAGGTCAAATGGGGGAATTACTGACATCTTAACAATATTGATTTTTCTAATCCATGCACACAGAATATCTCTTCCTTTATTTAGATTTCATTAATTGCTTTATTTGGAGTTAGGTAGTTTTCTTCATAGAGATTATGGACATATTATGTGAGATGTAAGTATTCACTTTTGGGTACTGTTGTAAATGAGATTGTTTTTAATTGCAAATTCCAGTTGTTCATTGCTGGTGTAGAGGAATGCAATTGACATTTGTTTTTAATCCTGTCTCCTGAAATTTTACTGGAATCTCAGATTTTAGAAAATGGGTTTTAGTTAAATTCTTTCATGTAGGACAGCCGGATGGCTCAGTGGTTTAGCGCCGCCTTCCGCCCAGGGTGTGATCCTGGAGTCCCGGGATCGAGTCCCATGTCAGGCTCCCTGCATGGAACCTGCTTCTCCCTCTGCCTGTGTCTCTGCGTCTCTCTCTCTGTGTCTCTCATGAATAAATAAAAATCTTAAAAAAAATTCTGTCATGTAGGAGAACATACTCTGTAAAATTTCAATCCTTTTAAATTTATTGAGACATATTTTATAATCCAGAATATGATCAAACTTGGTAAATGCTCCAAGTGCACTTGAAAATGATATTATTTTGCATTTCTTGAGAAGATGATTCTGTAAATGTCACTTAGGTCCATTGGCTAATAGTATTTTTTTCTTAAGTCCTCTTTATTGTTCTGATTTGTATACTTTATCCCATCAATTGCTGAAAAAGGATTATGGAAACCTATAACAATAATTATTGAGAATTAGCTTGTGTTTACATAATTACATAATGTGCATTAAACCAATGTCTTAGATAATAAGAGTAGTAGAAGAACTTAAGTTGGAGAAACTTCCAGAATTTTGTCAGTTCTCCTTTCATATACTTTAAATATAAATCAGGGATTTGAATATGTTACTCTGTTAAAATGTTTCTTAATACCTTTGTGGTATTAAATCTAAAACCTCTCAATATTCTTTGTCTTTATATCATATTCGGTATATCTTTACAGTTTTTGTTTTACAGTATTTGTGTGTGTGTGTGTGTGTGTGTGTGTGTGTGTGAGGTTCCAGGTTGAAAGGATATTTATTCTCATGGTTGTATCTCAGAAAAAACTGACAGGCTTGAATCAGTAGACATCCCTTAATTAAATGGGAAAAGCTGAATTTTAGAATGTGACCTATCCTATGTTGTCACTCCTCATATCTTTTCATGTATTTAGAGGAAAGGCAATTCCATAGATTTTTATGGTCAAAGATTAAATAAATGGTCTGTCTTGTAGCACTCTATACGTTGTTGGGTAAGGATTCAAGAAAATCTTGATAGTTTTACAGTGGTCCAGAAACCCTAAATGTGAGGAGAAAAAAATAGGATCTTTTGATTCTCTTAAGTTTCTTCTGTGGCACACCTACCTATCATAACAGTGAACTAAAATTTCCAGAAAAAGAAAGTACGTCAATATCTTTATAACCTAAAGAGAAATAGTTTTGTTGCTTTGCAGAGAATGGATATGGATCTTTATCTCAAATTGAGAGGTTGGATAAAACCTTCAGAAGTTTATGTGTCCTACAGGAAAGACTGCATGGTAATCATTCCTGATATTTGGGACTCTTGATAAATTTCCTTGGTGAACAAAGTCTATAATTAATCACCTTCTATTTCAACCGTCTCTCAGAAGGAATTCTTCTCTCAGTTAGACCTGAACAAACTGTGATACTGTGGACTCCCAAGTCTTGAGATTTACTGAGAACCCAAAGCCCTATCACCAGAGTTGGGCACAGAGAAAAAAATCTAAAACCTCTCATAATATTCTTTGTCTTTATATCATATTTGGTATATCTTTATAGTTTTTGAATGAGATTAAACTGCATATTAAATCAAACAAGGAACATTTGAATAAAGTTCTATGGTTTGCAAAATAGTTTTTGCATTATTTTAATCCTCCTATGAGCATCCTGAGAGAGATACTGTAGAGATCTGTGATAACTATAGTTTTCTCTCCTTAGCACATATTCCTCATTGCCTTCCTTGGATACTGATGCGAACCTTCCAATTTTCCTGAGGGAAATCTCCACCCTGCTCACAGGGTTCTAGTAAGACTGAATCTCAGTCCCCTGGCTATGGAGTCTGGTTGGTCAGAATAACCAGTACCATTTCCTGTTTGCGGGAACTGGTTAAGAGATTGCATGTGATTCTCCTGGGCCTTGTAAGCACTCTCCTTGGCAATTTCCTGCTGAAATAGATAGAGAAGGAATAACCTCTTGCCTTTAGGATTGTGTTGCCAGATGGACATAGATCCATCTGGAGCTGCTTTGAAAATCTAGGTTGCTTAGAGTGGGCTAGAATGAGTTGAAGATGTTGAGGCAAGCCTAGATGGAATAAAAGGTAGGAATTACTCAACAGGCTGCACACTGGGATCTAGCCACATTTGATCTGTGTTTCATGAGCTGATACATTCCTTTTCTCTTAAGGTGGTTTAAGACCGGGGATCTTAATTCGTTCACTAACAAGAGCACAATAGTACCTTGTTACAAAGTACCATAGGATGAATGGCTTCTGAACAACAAAATTATTTCTCATGGTTCTGGAGGCTGGAGGCTGGAGATCAGGATGCCACTATGGTCAGTTGCTGATGTCAACCCTCCTCCGGGCTACAGACTGCTGACTTTTCCTTATCCTCCTGTGTGGCAGTGAGCAGAGAGAGGCAGCCAATTCTGGTGACTCTGATAGGGCACTAATCCCATCCATGAGGACTCTACCCCCATGATGTCATTGAATCCTAAATGATCTCCTGGAGATCCCACCTCCTAGCACCATCTTGTTGAGAGAGTGTTTTAGCGTATGTGTTTTGGGGGTATAGAAACATGGAGTCTATAACAGGGGAAATTTTTTTCCACTGGGAACCTAAAGAGTTGTCCCCATTACAGATATATTTGTTTTTTTCACAGATGAAAAACTGAGCTTCTGTAAGGTTATAACCAATTTAGACCTATATATAGTAGGGAAGACTTGAATAAAGCCTGTTTTATTCCTAACCATTCTGTCTGCCAGTTACCAGACTGCTCGAGGAGAAACATCTGGGGTGTTATTTTGGGTTGTTTTTTGTTGTTTTTTCTTTTTGTGGCTGACTGAGACATGATTGTATAAGCTCTTCTACTCACACTCCAGTAGGTGGATGGCAGACATGTGGCTCCCTGGCTCTGTTGTGACACTGCCTATACTGCCTCTTAAGACCTTGATTCCCACACTTCACATCTTCCTCTCAGAATAGACTACCCATCGAACCACATCCAGCAGACCTGAGTCATTTGAAATCTGATTTAGGAGATGCTCAGGATGGACCCAGGCTGACCATTTTATCTTAAAAGGGGTCTCCAATATTTCAGAAGACACCTTTAGTGGGCAGGTGACAGAGGAAGAAAGGATTCTCCCTATTTGTTTCAACTCCTGTTGGCTTGTCTTCATGCCCCTAGATGGTCCCTGCCATCCTGAGAACCCATATAACAGTGAAGTGGATTGAGAATTATGAGTTGAGGAGGGAGGAGTTGAGGAGGGGATACACATGTGGTGAACAATAAGAAAAGAAAAGGAACAAGTAATGTGATTTTTTAAAAAAGATTTTATTTTTAAGTAATCTCTATGTCCAGTCTTGGGGCTCGAACTCATGACCCTGAGATCAAGGTCATATGCTCTCCTGACTGAGCCAGCCAGGCTCCTCAAGAAATCTGATTCTGAAAGGTTAAATACATTAGCACTCCCAGTGCAACTTTGCTGAACAAAAAGCCTGCTCTAAGAGTGAGAGTTAGAGAAACACTTGAAGCCCCCAGACTTCATAAAAACCTATTTTGACCATTATAAGGTAGAAATGTTTCTAAGATCTATTGTCCACTCTCCTGCTTTGTTTCTGATTTGGAGCTCTCCTGACATAAATCATTTCCTTAGAGACTCGTTGTTGATTGTTTGTAGATGTAAAAAAAAATGCACAGTTTATTCTTTTAGGTATTAATCTGCTTGTATATTTTTAAACGCTATTTTTTCTCTGCCAACTGCTCCTTCTCATGGCTATTAGAATGTTCTTTGCTTTGAATCTTCTGTCTTGTTGAAAGGTAGTCTGCCAGAGACTTGCTTCAGCCCTCTCTTGGAGAGTAGAAGGGAAGCATTTGTGACAGCTTTTTCTAACTGTAGAGATACCTCTTCCATTTACCTCTGTTGTCTCAAGGCAGGCTTAAATACAAAGCCTCACTGGTCCCAGGTGGAGAGAGGACCAAAGACCCCCACTCAAAAGCAGGCATTACGCTGTCCATTTGTGCGGTTCCCAGCTCTGTGTTACCTCATTTAAACCTCACAACAAGGCTTTGGGTGAGATTTGCCAAATGCTTCATACATATTTCACATGGTGCAGAAATCCCTGTGCATCTCCTAGAGGGATGGTAACTTGGAGGTGAAACAGAGCACCAGCTTTGACCTTAGTGCATTGGATCCTGGGGCAGATTTGGCAACATGAAGGAATGACAGATTCTGTCCTGAAAGGCTCTATGGGACACCTATTTCCCAGGGTCACAAAACAAGTGGCAGAATTGAGATTCAATTCAGATTATGTCAGAGGTTCTTCACCATCATCTGTGTGTTTGTAAATTCCTCACCAACATTTTCTACCTTGTGTTTCTGCTTGGTTGGCATTCTCTAGGATTTGGTCTGCCAAATGCCTTTTAGTTCTTCTTCCTCGAGGTGGAATTCTTCTCCTTATATATTCTACTCACCTGTAGACATATCTGCGCATGTCCCAGTGTCTCCTATCTGACTTCCAGATTGGGCCCAGTGTATGTACCGCTGTATCATTTCAACATGGTACCTAAAATAGTTCAGTTGTTCAGATCATTTACATTTCTTTAAGGGAGTCTGTATTTTATCAAGCATATCACCACTACATATGTATTTTTTTTTTTCTTTTTCAAGGGGAGAGGGGCAGAGGGTGAAGGAGAGAGAATCCCCAAAGCAGGCTTAGCATGGAGCCCAACATAGGGCTCAGTCCCATGATCTGAGATCATGACCTGAGCTGATATCAGCTCAGGTCAGTTGCTTAACCAACTGAGCCACCCAGGTGCCCCTACCAATTCGTATATTTAAAGACAGGCTGTGTTCTATATTGGCCTAAAGAAAGTGCCCATTCGGATTTGCAGACACCTTGCCATCACTTGGTGGTCCCCTGGAGCACAGGCTGAGACCACTGCCCAGGAGAAGCATAATTTAATGGCAGAGTGCCAGGCTCAGCAGTCAAACAGACACAGGCTAAAAACCATGACTTTGCATCTCCCCAGGCCCCAGGATCCTACGCATGGATCTCAGACATCCCCCAACAAAGACTACCTTCTCTAAGGCTCACTGCCACATTTTGGAATCAGGCATTGAAGCGGCTCAATGTGATCTATTTCTGTGTGGCTGTCCAAGGTTGGAAGTTTAAGGGATGTAAAACAGTGAACTGTGTACCAACTTTGGCTATGGGGCACTGGGTCCCAGGCTGATTTGGTAACACAATCTGAAATTAAAAGTTGTCATCATAGTACAATCAAAATAGGGACTTGCTATGGTAAGGAGACCTGTAACCAAGTTATATGATGCTAGCACATACCTCCCAGAGGCATTGCATGGGGTATCATTCTCTAACCTCTCTGTATGAGGCTGTCGTAGAGTGGCAGACCTTTCTAATCTTCCTCAGGTGTGGGCAGGATCTCTGTAGCCTCAGGACGGTCCCTTTCATCCTCTTGTTATTGCCAAGCTCTGCTCCACCCCACCCCACCCCCATCCCCAACATTCTTTCACTCCCTGGATATCCCATCCCACTCCCAGGGCCAGGGCTCAGGTTTCTATCCAAAGACAAGGAAGCCCTTGCAGGCTCTTTTTGGGAGTCCCACAACCTACACCAGGAATGGGGAGCAGATGATGTGCCATGTGTTTGATAGGGAAGAGGACATGGACATGGCAGAGAGCAAAAATTCTCCCTGACTTAGTATATAGAACTATTATCAAGCTTCTTTATTGGACTAAAGTTTTACATCTTCTGCAGGTGGCAGCTCTAGTGGCCAGTGGTGTGGAGGATCCAGAGCCCGTGGGGTTCATTCTTCCTCAGCAGGAAGTCTCTGAAACTCTGCCAGACACTCTGGGGATCCACCAAGCAGATTGAAAACCATGATAGAGAGGTGAAAAAGCTCAGAGACTGCATTCATTTTTAATCCTTTTACAGCATTCATTTTTTAATCCTTTTATAGCACCTGAATGAAGCATGCTTTCTCTACCCTGTCCCATTTAATCTTTCCCTGACCCTCATGAAGCAGACTTCTACTTACCTGCATTCTATAGAGGATGAAGCCATCTGACAGGGATCCTGTAACTAGCTCAGGATTACCCAGCTAGTAAGTGGGGTAGCTTTGAACTCAGGTCAGTCTGACTCTCTGCTCTGGCAATTACATCTCTGGCTGTAAAGGGACCCTGAATATATTAAGTCTAAAGGGCAAACCTAGTTTAATGGTTAGGCCTGATAACAGATTATTTTGGATATAAACCTTTAAAAAATTCTTCTGCCCCAGGTGACATGATAAGTTAAATATTAATCTTAAGTTAGTTTTCACATAGTTGGAAGTAGCTGTGGTTGGCTGGGTGGCTCTTAGAGTGTCCAGTCAATTTTAGTCTGGTCAGATTATAAATTGACCTGAAAACGAGTAACAGCATTTAAAAGGGCAGTGAAAGCAAAGAGCAAATCCATTAGCATTGCCAGGAAACTCACTGTGTCCTGTAGTGGTGAATTACAAGTGTCCTCTGTGATGTTGAACACTCATTCGTGCCTTGTGGATAAAGAAAGTTCTCTATTCATTTAAAGTATTAGAGTTCAAACTCTTTTTGGGGGGGTAGGGGGGAGTTCAAACTCTTTAATTAGACTTCTGTTCTGCCTTAAGCTTTGAGACTGGCCACTTGCTGCTCCCAGAGTCACCAAGTGAGTCACCTTTGTTAAGCACCTCGTCAGTCTCCTCTTTGGTTCCTCCTCTCTGTTTGCTGCTGATTGGTCTCCAGTTCCCTAGATCTCTTATGACTCCTCATACTAGTTTCTGTTTTGCTGCTGTAAGAAATGACCATAAAGAGAGTCGCTTAAAGCAACACAGATTTATTATCGTGTAATCTGGAGTTCAGAAATCCAAAATAAGTTTCATAGGGATAGGCAAGCAGTGGCTGGGCTGGTTGTTTCTGGATGCTTTGGGAGACAATCTGCTTCCTTGCCTTTCCCAGCTTCTGGGAGCTGCCTTTGTTCCTTGGCTCTTCACCTTTTCTCCTTCTGCTTCATTAATTGACTGTCTCTGTTTGATCCTTTTTTAAGGACCATTGTGATTATATTGGACTTACTTGGATAATCTTTCCATCCCGAGGTCCTTATTCACCGGTTCAAAGCTTTTAAAATTTTTTTTCTTAACCATGTCAGGTAACATTCAAGGTTCCAGGAATCAGGACATGTCCATGTACCTTTTCCTTTTTTATTCTGAACGATTTCTCAAAGAAAGGTTCTGTGATTATACGAACGTGACATGAAATGTGGAGCAAAGACGTTGACTCCAGTCCTGAACCTGATGTGACCCTCATTGTCAGACAGTGAACAAAGCATGTTGGTTCTCAGAATTTTATGATCGGGGCTTTGTTAATTCACCAATACCTTCCCAGCTATCAGACTGCATAGCTTGACAAATTTATTTATATTAAAATATGAATGACTTGAAGGAATTTTACTGTAGATGATACTTTCCTCCAAAGGGTGACTTTATTTCTACATAATACTTAATCTAATTTGATGTGAGAAGTATTTTCTTTAACAAAGAAACATGCTCAGAATTGTTGAAATGAGAGCATGTAGGCAACCAAGTTCCTTCTTTAAGATTAAAGCCTGTTCAGCTTGGCAGTCACATACATGAGTATGTAGGCCAAGCTTCTTCAAAGGGCCTGTTCACCTGCAGTTCTATCACCTGGAACACTTGTGTAAAATGGACATTTCTGAGCCTCAGCCCAGGCCAATATTATAAGGGCTCACAATTGGCATATAGCAAGTGGCCCAAAGTGAATCATTTGAACAATAAAGATTGAGAAGCCCTAAAAAGTAATTACTGGTTATGGGTTACGAGTTATGGGTTATGGGAGGCAGACTGAAAAAAGTTACGGTACTCTCCTTTCCCAGCTCATACCCATTTTGCAGATAGGAAAATTGAGGCATGGGGGCAATGTCTTACCCAAGTCCCAACAACTACCTAGGGCAGAGTCAAGACTGCAAGGGGAGTCTTCTAATTTCACGTTGGAATTCATTGACAGTGGGGCTATATAAGTTTTTCTTCTGGGAAAAAACATTAATTTTTTTTGCCCAGATAATTTTTCTTTCAACATAATAGCCCCTACTTTTCAAAAGCCACTTAGTCAAAAGATGGTCTATAGAATGACTGAATATCGTATTTTTCTCTAATTAAGTTCCATTATTGATGCTAGAATAGTCATCACATAGAAAAGATTGCTTTTAAATGACCTTTTAAAGCAATAATTTGACTTACAGCACATTAAAAAATATTCAATAAAGTCATTAAAATATATGTGCTTTAAATAGGAAAATACAGTTTGAAATGTGCTCCTTTGATATTAATGTCATAGGAGTAGGAGATGCCCTGTGTACTCCCAAATTACCATCTATCATTTTATCTTCACACAACTTAAACATCCCTATAGACCCTAATCTTAGAGATTCATATGCAATAAGTGAAATGAAATGAATTACTTACGAATAGTGAATGAAAGTAGGGAAGACAAGAATGAGGCAGATGCCTAACTCAGTGTAATCTTAATGTAGACTTGCCTTTTAAATCATGTTAATGTTTTACATCTTCAAAAAGTAATCTTAATGTAGACTTGCCTTTTGAATCATGTTAATGTTTTACATCTTCAAAAAGGAAAAATGAATTGCAGAGAATGGAGAAAATCTCTAAAATCAGGGGATTTTAAATACACATCATATTTATAACCACAAAGAAAAAGCAAATAGTCCAAGTCACTTTTATGTAGGTCTCTGATTTTATCCCATTAGTGGGATATATTCTCTCTCTTTAAAAAGATTTCATTTACTTGATAGAGGGAGAAGGGGAGGGAGAGAGAGCACAAGCTGGGGGAGTGGTAGAGGCAGAGGGAGAAGCTGGCTCCCCTGGCTGAGCAGGGAGCCCGATGTGGGCCTCAATCCCAGGACCCTGAGATCATGACCTGAGCCAAAGGCAGATGCTCAACCAACTGAGCCATTCCAGTGCCCCCAGTGGAATATATTCTAAGAGCAAAATGAATTCTGAAGAAAGATTATTGGTAAATTTGTTGGAAGTGGTATGGATGTAGTATTGCTGAATTTTGTGTATTAGAGGTTTAATCAAAGAAGTGCATATATTGTTCTTGGAAGCCAGGATTCTTATTGTGGATAAAGGAAAATAAATATATGGAATGAAAATAGGAGAGGGGGGGATTCTTGCCTCGGATGTATCAGTACGAAATATCATATATGTAGGCATATATATAGTGTGTGTGTGTCCTAAAAGGTCTAGAAGCAATGAGTCCATATCCCAGTGTCATTGAGATACCTAGAGCCCAAGCCTTGGTTTCTAAATAGAAGAGACTGGGACAATTGGGTGGCTCAGTGGTTGAATGTCTACCTTGGCTTGGGGTGTGATTCTGGTCAGGGGATTAAGTCCTGAATCAAGCTCCCTGCAAGGAGTCTGCTTCTCCCTCTGTCTGTCTCTCTGCCTCTCTCTCTGTGCATCTCTCATGAATAAATAAGTAAATAAAGTCTTTAAAAAATAAATAGAAGAGACTAAGGCTTCTTACAGAAATTAAAGATTCTGAGTTAGGGGAAGATATAAAACTAGGCATAAAGTATTGTGCTCTACTAAACAGTAAGAATATGGAGATGTCAAAAGGTTTAGGAAAGGACCCCCACTGGCCAAATTTGGGCAATTTGAACATAGAAAGAATAGTGATAATAATAAATTAAACATATAGGGACATAGTGATACAAAATTTTATGTCTTTACATAAAATCTTATAGATCTTTTAAAAATATTTGTATAATTTTTATATATACAAGCATATGTATCTACTTCTATTAAGTGCTTCAATACATTTCACTATTACTGTTATTTCATATGATTGTATATAAATTCTAAGCTGAATATTTTTCATATTTATTAAAGTGTAATTAACTTTGTATCATATTAGTTTCAGTTGTACAATATAGTTCAACAATTCTCCACATCACCCAGTGCTTATTACAATAAGTGTATCTTTTTTTTTTAAGATTTTATTTATTTATTTGAGAGAGAGTGCAAGAGAAAGAGAGAATGAGCATGGGGAGAGGCAGAGAAGGAGAGGCAGACTTCCTGTTGAGCAAGGAGCCTGATGTGGGGCTCAGTCCGATGCTGGGATCGACCTGAGCCAAAGGCAGATGCTTAACCCACTGAGCACCCAGGTGCCCCTATAATAAGTATAATATTGGGGGAGGGGCAAGACGGTGGAAGAGCAGGGTCTCCAAGTCACCTGTCCCCACCAAATTACCTAGATAACCTTCAAATCATCCTGACAATCTACGAATTCGGCCTGAGATTTAAAGAGAGACCAGCTGGAATGCTACAGTGAGAAGAGTTCGCGCTTCTATCAGGTAGGAAGACGGGGAAAAAGAAATAAAGAAACAAAAGGCCTCCAAGGGGGAGGGGCCCGCGAGGAGCCGGGCTGAGGCCAGGGCGAGTGTCCCCAGGACAGGAGAGCCCCCCCGGAGGAGCAGGAGTGCACCAACCTTCCCGGGGGAAAGGGGCTCGAGGGAGGTGGAGCAGGACCCAGGAGGGCGGGGATGCCCTCGCGCTCGGGGACACTAACAGACACCTGCGCCCGGGAGAGTGCGCCGAGCTCCCTAAGGGCTGCAGCGCGCACGGCGGGACCCGGCGGGACCCGGAGCAGCTCGGAGGGGCTCGGGGCGGCCCGGAGGGGCTGCGCGGCGGGAGCAGCCTGGAGGGGCTCGGCAGAGGAAGAGGCTCCGTGCGGAGGGGGCTGCGCGGTTCCAGGAGCAGCTCGGAGGGGCTGGGCGGCGGCTCCGCGGAGAGGGTTGCCCGGCCCGGGAGCGCGAATCCACCAGCGCAGGCCCCGGAGCACAGGGCGCGGGACACAGCCCAGGATCCCGCCTACCCGGGACAGGCAGAGGCGGGAGGGCCCAGGACAGCGAGGACGCCCCTGCCCCAGCTGAGCAGATCAGCGGCCCCGCCCCGGAGCCCCCAGGCCCTGCAGACCGAGAGCTCCGGAGTTACTGGGCGGAAAAAAAGAAGAAGAAAAAGAGAAAGAAAATGAAAGAAAGAAAAAAGAAGGTGGGGGAAGGATACAAATTAAAAAGCAAAACAAATGAAACAAAACAAAACAAACAAACAAACAAAAAAAACCACGGGGGAGTATCTTCTGATTCTGTGTACTTTAAGTCCCTTGACTTCCCCTGGAACTTGTCCGTCTAGCTGGTCTTCTGGGGGAGGGGCCTGTTGTGCTGATTTTCAGGTGTTAGCACTTGGGGGAGCTGCTGTGCCCCTGCCTGGTGCAGGGCTCAGTGGGGGTTGTTTACCCCGTGAGGCCGCAGGAGGAACAGCCCCAGTGGCGGGGCAGCTCTGGAGCCCTGGAGTCAGCCCCCGCAGTAACTCCGGAGCTCTCGGTCTGCAGGGCCTGGGGGCTCCGGGGCGGGGCCGCTGATCTGCTCAGCTGGGGCAGGAGCGTCCTCGCTGTCCTGGGCCCTCCCGGCCTCTGCCTGTCCCGGGGTAGGCGGGATCCTGGGCTGTGTCCCGGCGCCCTGTGCTCCGGGGCCTGCGCTGGTGGATTCGCGCTCCCGGGCCGGGCAACCCTCTCCGCGGAGCCGCCGCCCGAGCCCCTCCGAGCTGCTCCTGGAACCGCGCAGCCCCCTCCGCACGGAGCCTCTTCCTCTGCCCGAGCCCCTCCGAGCTGCTCCCGCCGCGCAGCCCCCTCCGCGGAGCCGCCCCCGAGCCCCTCCGAGCTGCTCCGGGTCCCGCCGGGTCCCGCCGTGCGCGCTGCAGCCCTTAGGGAGCTCGGCGCACTCTCCCGGGGCGCAGGTGTCTGTTAGTGTCCCCGGGAGCCCGAGGGCATCCCCGCCCTCCTGGGTCCTGCTCCACCTCCCTGCGAGCCCCTTTCCCCCGGGAAGGTTGGTGCAGCTCCTGCTCCTCCGGGACGGGGCTCTCCTGTCCTGGGGACACTCGCCCTGGCCTCAGCCCGGCTCCTCGCGGGCCCCTCCCCCTTGGAGGCCTTTTGTTTCTTTATTTCTTTTTCCCCGTCTTCCTACCTGATAGAAGCGCGAACTCTTCTCACTGTAGCATTCCAGCTGGTCTCTCTTTAAATCTCAGGCCGAATTCGTAGATTGTCAGGATGATTTGAAGGTTATCTAGGTAATTTGGTGGGGACAGGTGACTTGGAGACCCTGCTCTTCCACCGTCTTGCCCCTCCCCCCAATAGTATACTTATTATAGGGGCACCTGGGTGGCTCAGTGGGTTAAGCATCTGCCTTTGGCTCAGGTCATGATCCCAGCATCCTGGGACTGAGCCCCACATCAGGCTCCTTGCTCAACAGGAAGTCTGCCTCTCCTTCTCTGCCTCTCCCCATGCTCATTCTCTCTTTCTCTTGCACTCTCTCTCAAATAAATAAATAAAATCTTAAAAAAAAAAGATACACTTATTGTAATAAGCACTGGGTGATGTGGAGAATTGTTGAACTATATTGTACAACTGAAACTAATATGATACAAAGTTAATTACACTTTAATAAATATGAAAAAATATTCAGCTTAGAATTTATATACAATCATATGAAATAACAGTAATAGTGAAATGTATTGAAGCACTTAATAGAAGTAGATACATATGCTTGTATATATAAAAATTATACAAATATTTTTAAAAGATCTATAAGATTTTATGTAAAGACATAAAATTTTGTATCACTATGTCCCTATATGTTTAATTTATTATTATCACTATTCTTTCTATGTTCAAATTGCCCAAATTTGGCCAGTGGGGGTCCTTTCCTAAACCTTTTGACATCTCCATATTCTTACTGTTTAGTAGAGCACAATACTTTATGCCTAGTTTTATATCTTCCCCTAACTCAGAATCTTTAATTTCTGTAAGAAGCCTTAGTCTCTTCTATTTATTTTTTTAAAGACTTTATTTACTTATTTATTCATGAGAGATGCACAGAGAGAGAGGCAGAGAGACAGACAGAGGGAGAAGCAGACTCCTTGCAGGGAGCTTGATTCAGGACTTAATCCCCTGACCAGAATCACACCCCAAGCCAAAGGTAGACATTCAACCACTGAGCCACCCAAGTGTCCCAGTCTCTTCTATTTAGAAACCAAGGCTTGGGCTCTAGGTATCTCAATGACACTGGGATATGGGGGACTCATTGCTTCTAGACCTTTTAGGTACACGGCACACACACACTATATATATGCCTACATATATGATATGTTCGTACTGATACATCCGAGGCAAGAATCCCCCCCTCTCCTATTTTCATTCCATATATTTATTTTCCTTTATCCACAATAAGAATCCTGGCTTCCAAGAACAATATATGCACTTCTTTGATTAAACCTCTAATACACAAAATTCAGCAATACTACATCCATACCACTTCCAACAAATTTACCAAATTAATCTTTCTTCAGAATTCATTTTGCTCTTAGAATATATTCCACTGGGGGCACTGGAATGGCTCAGTTGGTTGAGCATCTGCCTTTGGCTCAGGTCATGATCTCAGGGTCCTGGGATTGAGGCCCACATCGGGCTCCCTGCTCAGCCAGGGGAGCCAGCTTCTCCCTCTGCCTCTACCACTCCCCCAGCTTGTGCTCTCTCTCCCTCCCCTTCTCCCTCTATCAAGTAAATGAAATCTTTTTAAAAAGAGAGAGAATATATCCCACTAATGGGATAAAATCAGAGAACCCTACATAAAAGTGACTTGGACTATTTGCTTTTTCTTTGTGGTTATAAATATGATGTGTATTTAAAATCCCCTGATTTTAGAGATTTTCTCCATTCTCTGCAATTCATTTTTCCTTTTTGAAGATGTAAAACATTAACATGATTCAAAAGGCAAGTCTACATTAAGATTACTTTTTGAAGATGTAAAACATTAACATGATTTAAAAGGCAAGTCTACATTAAGATTACACTCAGGTTAGGCATCTGCCTCATTCTTGTCTTCCCTACTTTCATTCACTATTCGTAAGTAATTCATTTCATTTCACTTATTGCATATGAATCTCTAAGATTGAGGTCTATAGGGATGTTTAAGTTGGTAATGAAGATAAAATGATAGATGGTAATTTGGGAGTACACAGGGCATCTCCTACTCCTATGACATTAATATCAAAGGAGCACATTTCAAACTGTATTTTCCTATTTAAAGCACATATATTTTAATGACTTTATTGAATATTTTTTTAATGTGCTGTAAGTCAAATTATTGCTTTAAAAGGTCATTTAAAAGCAATCTTTTCTATGTGATGACTATTCTAGCATCAATAATGGAACTTAATTAGAGAAAAATACGATATTCAGTCATTCTATAGACCATCTTTTTGACTAAGTGGCTTTTGAAAAGTAGGGGCTATTATGTTGAAAGAAAAATTATCTGGGCAAAAAAAAATTAATGTTTTTTCCCAGAAGAAAAACTTATATAGCCCCACTGTCAATGAATTCCAAACGTGAAATTAGAAGACTCCCCTTGCAGTCTTGACTCTGCCCTAGGTAGTTGTTGGGACTTGGGTAAGACATTGCCCCCATGCCTCAATTTTCCTATCTGCAAAATGGGTATGAGCTGGGAAAGGAGAGTACCGTAACTTTTTTCAGTCTGCCTCCCATAACCCATAACTCGTAACCCATAACCAGTAATTACTTTTTAGGGCTTCTCAATCTTTATTGTTCAAATGATTCACTTTGGGCCACTTGCTATATGCCAATTGTGAGCCCTTATAATATTGGCCTGGGCTGAGGCTCAGAAATGTCCATTTTACACAAGTGTTCCAGGTGATAGAACTGCAGGTGAACAGGCCCTTTGAAGAAGCTTGGCCTACATACTCATGTATGTGACTGGCCCCAAGCTGAACAGGCTTTAATCTTAAAGAAGGAACTTGGTTGCCTACATGCTCTCATTTCAACAATTCTGAGCATGTTTCTTTGCTTAAAGAAAATACTTCTCACATCAAATTAGATTAAGTATTATTTGTAGAATAAAGTCAACCCTTTGGAGGAAAGTATCATCTACAGTAAAATTCCTTCAAGTCATTCATATTTTAATATAAATAAATTTGTCAAGCTATGCAGTCTGATAGCTGGGAAGGTATTGGTGAATTAAACCAAAGCCCCGATCATAAAATTCTGAGAACCAACATGCTTTGTTCACTGTCTGACAATGAGGGTCACATCAGGTTCAGGACTGGAGTCAAACGTCTTTGCTCCACATTTCATGTCACGTTCATGTAATCACAGAACCTTTCTTTGAGAAATCGTTCAGAATAAAAAAGGAAAAGGTACATGGACATGTCCTGATTCCTGGAACCGGTGAATGTTACCTGACATGGTTAAGAAAAAAAAATTTTAAAAGCTTTGAACCGGTGAATAAGGACCTCGGGATGGAAAGATTATCCAAGTAAGTCCAATATAATCACAATGGTCCTTAAAAAAGGATCAAACAGAGACAGTCAATTAATGAAGCAGAAGGAGAAAAGGTGAAGAGCCAAGGAACAAAGGCAGCTCCCAGAAGCTGGGAAAGGCAAGGAAGCAGATTGTCTCCCAAAGCATCCAGAAACAACCAGCCCAGCCACTGCTTGCCTTTATCCCTATGAAACTTATTTTGGATTTCTGAACTCCAGATTACACGATAATAAATCTGTGTTGCTTTAAGCGACTCTCTTTATGGTCATTTCTTACAGCAGCAAAACAGAAACTAGTATAGGGAGTCATAAGAGATCTAGGGAACTGGAGACCAATCAGCAGCAAACAGAGAGGAGGAACCAAAGAGGAGACTGACGAGGTGCTTAACAAAGGTGACTCACTTGGTGACTCTGGGAGCAGCAAGTGGCCAGTCTCAAAGCTTAAGGCAGAACAGAAGTCTAATTAAAGAGTTTGAACTCCCCCCCTACCCCCCCCAAAAAAGAGTTTGAACTCTAATACTTTAAATGAATAGAGAACTTTGCTTTATCCACAAGGCACGAATGAGTGTTCAACATACACAGAGGACACTTGTAATTCACCAACTACAGGACACAGTGAGTTTCCTGGCAATGCTAATGGATTTGCTCTTTGCTTTCACTGCCCTTTTAAATGCTGTTACTCGTTTTCAGGTCAATTTATAATCTGACCAGACTAAAATTGACTGGACACTCTAAGAGCCACCCAGCCAACCACAGCTACTTCCAACTATGTGAAAACTAACTTAAGATTAATATTTAACTTATCATGTCACCTGGGGCAGAAGAATTTTTTTAAAGGTTTATATCCAAAATAATCTGTTATCAGGCCTAACCATTAAACTAGGTTTGCCCTTTAGACTTAATATATTCAGGGTCCCTTTACAGCCAGAGATGTAATTGCCAGAGCAGAGAGTCAGACTGACCTGAGTTCAAAGCTACCCCACTTACTAGCTGGGTAATCCTGAGCTAGTTACAGGATCCCTGTCAGATGGCTTCATCCTCTATAGAATGCAGGTAAGAGTAGAGTCTGCTTCATGAGGGTCAGGGAAAGATTAAATGGGACAGGGTAGAGAAAGCATGCTTCATTCAGGTGCTATAAAAGGATTAAAAAATGAATGCTGTAAAAGGATTAAAAATGAATGCAGTCTCTGAGCTTTTTCACCTCTCTATCATGGTTTTCAATCTGCTTGGTGGATCCCCAGAGTGTCTGGCAGAGTTTCAGAGACTTCCTGCTGAGGAAGAATGAACCCCACGGGGCTCTGGATCCTCCACACCACTGGCCACTAGAGCTGCCACCTGCAGAAGATGTAAAACTTTAGTCCAATAAAGAAGCTTGATAATAGTTCTATATACTAAGTCAGGGAGAATTTTTTGCTCTCTGCCATGTCCATGTCCTCTTCCCTATCAAACACATGGCACATCATCTGCTCCCCATTCCTGGTGTAGGTTTGTAGGGACTCCCAAAAAGAGCCTGCAAGGGCTTCCTTGTCTTTGGATAGAAACCTGAGCCCTGGCCCTGGGAGTGGGATGGGGATATCCAGGGAGTGAAAGAATGTTGGGGATGGGGGTGGGGTGGGGGGGTGGAGCAGAGCTTGGCAATAACAAGAGGATGAAAGGGACCGTCCTGAGGCTACAGAGATCCTGCCCACACCTGAGGAAGATTAGAAAGGTCTGCCACTCTACGACAGCCTCATACAGAGAGGTTAGAGAATGATACCCCATGCAATGCCTCTGGGAGGTATGTGCTAGCATCATATAACTTGGTTACAGGTCTCCTTACCATAGCAAGTCCCTATTTTGATTGTACTATGTAATACAACTTTTAATTTCAGATTGTGTTACCAAATCAGCCTGGGACCCAGTGCCCCATAGCCAAAGTTGGTACACAGTTCACTGTTTTACATCCCTTAAACTTCCAACCTTGGACAGCCACACAGAAATAGATCACATTGAGCACGTTCAATGCCTGATTCCACCAAAATGTGGCAGTGAGCCTTAGAGAAAGGTAGTCTTTGTTGGGGGATGTCTGAGATCCATGCGTAGGATCCTGGGGCCTGGGGAGATGCAAAGTCATGGTTTTTAGCCTGTGTCTGTTTGACTGCTGAGCCTGGCACTCTGCCATTAAATTATGCTTCTCCTGGGCAGTGGTCTCAGCCTGTGCTCCAGGGGACCACCAAGTGATGGCAAGGTGTCTGCAAATCCGAATGGGCACTTTCTTTAGGCCAATATAGAACACAGCCTGTCTTTAAATATACGAATTGGTAGGGGCACCTGGGTGGCTCAGTTGGTTAAGCAACTGACCTGAGCTTGATATCAGCTCAGGTCATGATCTCAGAGTCATGGGACTGAGCCCTATGTTGGGCTCCATGCTAAGCCTGCTTTGGGGATTCTCTCTCCTTCACCCTCTGCCCCTCTCCCCTTGAAAAAAAGAAAAAAAAATACATATGTAGTGGTGATATGCTTGATAAAATACAGACTCCCTTAAAGAAATGTAAATGATCTGAACAACTGAACTATTTTAGGTACCATGTTGAAATGATACAGCAGGTACATACACTGGGCCCAATCTGGAAGTCAGATAGGAGACACTGGGACATGCGCAGATATGTCTACAGGTGAGTAGAATATATAAGGAGAAGAATTCCACCTCGAGGAAGAAGAACTAAAAGGCATTTGGCAGACCAAATCCTAGAGAATGCCAACCAAGCAGAAACACAAGGTAGAAAATGTTGGTGAGGAATTTACAAACACACAGATGATGGTGAAGAACCTCTGACATAATCTGAATTGAATCTCAATTCTGCCACTTGTTTTGTGACCCTGGGAAATAGAACGTGTCCCATAGAGCCTTTCAGGACAGAATCTGTCATTCCTTCATGTTGCCAAATCTGCCCCAGGATCCAATGCACTAAGGTCAAAGCTGGTGCTCTGTTTCACCTCCAAGTTACCATCCCTCTAGGAGATGCACAGGGATGTTCTGCACACGATGTGAAATATGTATGAAGCATTTGGCAAATCTCACCCAAAGCCTTGTTGTGAGGTTTAAATGAGGTAACACAGAGCTGGGAACCGCACAAATGGACAGCGTAATGCCTGCTTTTGAGTGGGGGTCTTTGGTCCTCTCTCCACCTGGGACCAGTGAGGCTTTGTATTTAAGCCTGCCTTGAGACAACAGAGGTAAATGGAAGAGGTATCTCTACAGTTAGAAAAAGCTGTCACAAATGCTTCCCTTCTACTCTCCAAGAGAGGGCTGAAGCAAGTCTCTGGCAGACTACCTTTCAACAAGACAGAAGATTCAAAGCAAAGAACATTCTAATAGCCATGAGAAGGAGCAGTTGGCAGAGAAAAAATAGCGTTTAAAAATATACAAGCAGATTAATACCTAAAAGAATAAACTGTGCATTTTTTTTTACATCTACAAACAATCAACAACGAGTCTCTAAGGAAATGATTTATGTCAGGAGAGCTCCAAATCAGAAAGCAAAGCAGGAGAGTGGACAATAGATCTTAGAAACATTTCTACCTTATAATGGTCAAAATAGGTTTTTATGAAGTCTGGGGGGCTTCAAGTGTTTCTCTAACTCTCTCACTCTTAGAGCAGGCTTTTTGTTCAGCAAAGTTGCACTGGGAGTGCTAATGTATTTAACCTTTCAGAATCAGATTTCTTGAGGAGCCTGGCTGGCTCAGTCAGGAGAGCATATGACCTTGATCTCAGGGTCATGAGTTCGAGCCCCAAGACTGGACATAGAGATTACTTAAAAATAAAATCTTTTTTTAAAAAATCACATTACTTGTTCCTTTTCTTTTCTTATTGTTCACCACATGTGGTATCCCCTCCTCAACTCCTCCCCTCCTCAACTCATAATTCTCAATCCACTTCACTGTTATATGGGTTCTCAGGATGGCAGGGACCATCTAGGGGCATGAAGACAAGCCAACAGGAGTTGAAACAAATAGGGAGAATCCTTTCTTCCTCTGTCACCTGCCCACTAAAGGTGTCTTCTGAAATATTGGAGACCCCTTTTAAGATAAAATGGTCAGCCTGGGTCCATCCTGAGCATCTCCTAAATCAGATTTCAAATGACTCAGGTCTGCTGGATGTGGTTCGATGGGTAGTCTATTCTGAGAGGAAGATGTGAAGTGTGGGAATCAAGGTCTTAAGAGGCAGTATAGGCAGTGTCACAACAGAGCCAGGGAGCCACATGTCTGCCATCCACCTACTGGAGTGTGAGTAGAAGAGCTTATACAATCATGTCTCAGTCAGCCACAAAAAGAAAAAACAACAAAAACAACCCAAAATAACACCCCAGATGTTTCTCCTCGAGCAGTCTGGTAACTGGCAGACAGAATGGTTAGGTGTAAAGAGAACAGGCTTTATTCAAGTCTTCCCTACTATATATAGGTCTAAATTGGTTACTTAACCTTACAGAAGCTCAGTTTTTCATCTGTGAAAAGAAACAAATATATCTGTAATGGGGACAACTCTTTAGGTTCCCAGTGGAAAAAAAATTTCCCCTGTTATAGACTCCATGTTTCTATACCCCCAAAACACATACGCTAAAACACTACTCTCCAACAAGATGGTGCTAGGAGGTGGGATCTCCAGGAGATCATTTAGGATTCAATGACATCATGGGGGTAGAGTCCTCATGGATGGGATTAGTGCCCTATCAGAGTCACCAGAATTGGCTGCCTCTCTCTGCTCACTGCCACACAGGAGGATAAGGAAAAGTCAGCAGTCTGTAGCCCGGAGGAGGGTTGACATCAGCAACTGACCATAGTGGCATCCTGATCTCCAGCCTCCAGCCTCCAGAACCATGAGAAATAATTTTGTTGTTCAGAAGCCATTCATCCTATGGTACTTTGTAACAAGGTACTATTGTGCTCTTGTTAGTGAACGAATTAAGATCCCCGGTCTTAAACCACCTTAAGAGAAAAGGAATGTATCAGCTCATGAAACACAGATCAAATGTGGCTAGATCCCAGTGTGCAGCCTGTTGAGTAATTCCTACCTTTTTATTCCATCTAGGCTTGCCTCAACATCTTCAACTCATTCTAGCCCACTCTAAGCAACCTAGATTTTCAAAGCAGCTCCAGATGGATCTATGTCCATCTGGCAACACAATCCTAAAGGCAAGAGGTTATTCCTTCTCTATCTATTTCAGCAGGAAATTGCCAAGGAGAGTGCTTACAAGGCCCAGGAGAATCACATGCAATCTCTTAACCAGTTCCCGCAAACAGGAAATGGTACTGGTTATTCTGACCAACCAGACTCCATAGCCAGGGGACTGAGATTCAGTCTTACTAGAACCCTGTGAGCAGGGTGGAGATTTCCCTCAGGAAAATTGGAAGGTTCGCATCAGTATCCAAGGAAGGCAATGAGGAATATGTGCTAAGGAGAGAAAACTATAGTTATCACAGATCTCTACAGTATCTCTCTCAGGATGCTCATAGGAGGATTAAAATAATGCAAAAACTATTTTGCAAACCATAGAACTTTATTCAAATGTTCCTTGTTTGATTTAATATGCAGTTTAATCTCATTCAAAAACTATAAAGATATACCAAATATGATATAAAGACAAAGAATATTATGAGAGGTTTTAGATTTTTTTCTCTGTGCCCAACTCTGGTGATAGGGCTTTGGGTTCTCAGTAAATCTCAAGACTTGGGAGTCCACAGTATCACAGTTTGTTCAGGTCTAACTGAGAGAAGAATTCCTTCTGAGAGACGGTTGAAATAGAAGGTGATTAATTATAGACTTTGTTCACCAAGGAAATTTATCAAGAGTCCCAAATATACAGGAATGATTACCATGCAGTCTTTCCTGTAGGACACATAAACTTCTGAAGGTTTTATCCAACCTCTCAATTTGAGATAAAGATCCATATCCATTCTCTGCAAAGCAACAAAACTATTTCTCTTTAGGTTATAAAGATATTGACGTACTTTCTTTTTCTGGAAATTTTAGTTCACTGTTATGATAGGTAGGTGTGCCACAGAAGAAACTTAAGAGAATCAAAAGATCCTATTTTTTTCTCCTCACATTTAGGGTTTCTGGACCACTGTAAAACTATCAAGATTTTCTTGAATCCTTACCCAACAACGTATAGAGTGCTACAAGACAGACCATTTATTTAATCTTTGACCATAAAAATCTATGGAATTGCCTTTCCTCTAAATACATGAAAAGATATGAGGAGTGACAACATAGGATAGGTCACATTCTAAAATTCAGCTTTTCCCATTTAATTAAGGGATGTCTACTGATTCAAGCCTGTCAGTTTTTTCTGAGATACAACCATGAGAATAAATATCCTTTCAACCTGGAACCTCACACACACACACACACACACACACACACACACAAATACTGTAAAACAAAAACTGTAAAGATATACCGAATATGATATAAAGACAAAGAATATTGAGAGGTTTTAGATTTAATACCACAAAGGTATTAAGAAACATTTTAAGCAAGTAACATATTCAAATCCCTGATTTATATTTAAAGTATATGAAAGGAGAACTGACAAATTCTGGAAGTTTCTCCAACTTAAGTTCTTCTACTACTCTTATTATCTAAGACATTGGTTTAATGCACATTATGTAATTATGTAAACACAAGCTAATTCTCAATAATTATTGTTATAGGTTTCCATAATCCTTTTTCAGCAATTGATGGGATAAAGTATACAAATCAGAACAATAAAGAGGACTTAAGAAAAAAATACTATTAGCCAATGGACCTAAGTGACATTTACAGAATCATCTTCTCAAGAAATGCAAAATAATATCATTTTCAAGTGCACTTGGAGCATTTACCAAGTTTGATCATATTCTGGATTATAAAATATGTCTCAATAAATTTAAAAGGATTGAAATTTTACAGAGTATGTTCTCCTACATGACAGAATTTTTTTTTAAGATTTTTATTTATTCATGAGAGACACAGAGAGAGAGAGACGCAGAGACACAGGCAGAGGGAGAAGCAGGTTCCATGCAGGGAGCCTGACATGGGACTCGATCCCGGGACTCCAGGATCACACCCTGGGCGGAAGGCGGCGCTAAACCACTGAGCCATCCGGGCTGTCCTACATGACAGAATTTAACTAAAACCCATTTTCTAAAATCTGAGATTCCAGTAAAATTTCAGGAGACAGGATTAAAACACAAATGTCAATTGCATTCCTCTACACCAGCAATGAACAACTGGAATTTGCAATTAAAAACAATCTCATTTACAACAGTACCCAAAAGTGAATACTTACATCTCACATAATATGTCCATAATCTCTATGAAGAAAACTACCTAACTCCAAATAAAGCAATTAATGAAATCTAAATAAAGGAAGAGATATTCTGTGTGCATGGATTAGAAAAATCAATATTGTTAAGATGTCAGTAATTCCCCCATTTGACCTATAAACAAAATTCCAATCAAAATCTCAGCAATATATTTGTGAATCAACAAAATGATTCTAAAGTCTCCATGCAGGGCAGCCCGGGTGGCTCAGCGGTTTAGCGCTGCCTTCAGCCCAGGGCCTGATCCTGGAGACCCCGGATCGAGTCTCACGTCGGGCTCCCTGCATGGAGCCTGCTTCTCCCTCTGCCTGTGTCTCTGCCTCTCTCTCTCTCTCTCTCTCTCTCTCTGTGTGTGTCATGAATAAATAAACAAAATCTTTAAAAAAATAAAATTAAAATTAAAAAAATAAAGTCTCCATGCAAAGGCAAAAGACCCAGATTAGCCAACACAATAATGCAGAAAAAGAACAAAGTTGGAGATGAGACATAACCCAACTTCAATGCTTAATATAAAACTACCGTAATCAAGACAGCATGGTACTGGCTAAAGAATAGATACATTTATCAATGGAACAAGAGAGAGAGCCCAGAAATTGATTCAAAGTTAACTAATTGTTAACAAAGGAGCAAAGGTAATTCAATAGACAAAAAATAATCTTTAACAAATGATGCTAGAACAGTTCGATATCCACACACAAAAATAATTAATCTAGACATAAATTCATATCTTTCAGAAAATGAATGCAAAATAGATCATAAACCTGTATGTGAAATAAAAAATTATAATATTCCTAAGAGGTAACATAAGAGAACACCTAGGTGAGCTTGGGTTTGGTGACTTTTAGATAAATACCACAAGTTTGATGCAAAATTGAAAAAAAAATGTTAATACGACATCATTGAAGTTAACAATTTCTACTCTGTGAATGACACTATTAACAGAATGAAAAGACAAGGCAAAGGCAATGACAAGGAGAAAATATTTGAAAAACACATATCTGATAAAGGACCTGTATCTAAAATATACAAACACTTTTAAAACTCAATGATTACTGCACACACAAAAAACAACCCAATTAAAAAATGGCCAGAAAATAAGAGAAATTAGAAAATATTCTGAACTGAATGAAAATAAAGACACCAACTTCAAAATTTGTAAGATTCAGCCAAAGCAGTGCTCAGAGGAAAATCTATAGCTTCAAACCCTTATTCAAGAAAGAAAAAATTGTCTGAAATCAATGATCTAAGCTTTTATCATAAGAAGCTGGAAGGGCTAATTAAACACAAAATAAGTAGAAAGGAAATATAATAAAGAACAAGAAAAATTAAATAAGTAAATAATTTTAAAAATCAATGAAATCAAACTTTTTTCAAAAGATAAACCTCTAGATAGGCTGATCAACAACAAAAGAGGAGACACCACTAAGGATCCTACAGAATCATACAGATAATAAGGAACTATAATACAAATAATGTCTTATGAATACATTTGTCAAAATAGATGAAATAAGCAAATTCCACCAAAGACTCAAAACTTACAAAAGAAATTAAGAGTCTACACAGTTTCATGTCTATTAAAGAAACTGAATAATATAATAAAATTGAATAAAAACCTTCCCCACACAGATCTCCCCAGACCCAGGTCTTTGGGAAAGATGCTCCTAGTGGCTGATAGACTATCTCTCCCAATAGCAGCAACTGAATGTGAATCCACTGGGGCTCCTTCCTGCTAGGTGTTCTCTTCACAAAATAGGTAAATTCTAACCTATGAAACTCAGAAGAGCAAGGGGTGAGCCTACTAGAAATGCAGGCATGCATCACTGAGGACAGAATGGATTGGGAAAATCTAGATTATATATTCATTTCCCATCACCCCAACCCCTTAACCCCTGCCCCTGTGCCTGTGTGTCTCTCTCTTAAATAGCTACTGCTCACTGACTTTCCTCTTAGACCTTATGGTTGTGGCAAGAAACATCTGGGAACTGCTTCAGTACATGATCTTTAAGATTCCCTCCTTTTCTTCCTTCCTTCTCTTCCTCCCTGCAATGATTACTTACTGACAGCCCTTTGTGACAATGAGGTAAGCAAAATTGAGCATGGCATTGGTCTTCATGGAGTATGTGATCTCTGTTCTAAGGCATAACAGATGGGATGAAACAAGAACAGCTAGTTCTTAAGTGACTCTATATGCTCGCTATTGTTACCCCATTGTATAGCTAAGGTGCCTGAGATTTGGACAGAGTTAGTAACTGGCTGAGGTTCGTAGAGCCAGAAAGGAGAGGGTTACATTTGAGCCTAGGTCTGCCCTACTCCAAAGCCCAGGCCATTTCCACCTTGCTGTCCTGCTAAATTAAGAAAGAGCTTGAAATGATCTTGATTACATATTATATCTCACTAGCAGAGTAATAGATCACTAGCATAGTAATAGTAATAGCATGGCTCAACATGCTGTATGATATTCACTGCTGGTCTGTTATGTTTCTGAAGGGCTGGTTTTGAAGACTTTTATTAGAATACCTTTAAAATTCTGGTCAATTGTCTGAAATGCAAAAATCCTTAAAATACTTTTCCCCTTCAACTTTGAGGTAGAAATAAACTTCATTTAATAGAGAGTGTCCTTGACTTCACCCAGAAGCTCAATGAGTGGATGTCTCTGCAAAGGTTTTTATACAGGCTGTTAGGAATGTGGCTATGTTGGAGGCTGGAGGTTGTAAGGTATGAGTATACTTAGGCTATAAAAGTCAAATCTACTCCCAAGTGAATTTCTCATAGGGTCATAAGGTTGATAGACATATATCCCAAAATGCCATATTCTTTCTCACTAATATTCTGATAAATGCCTTCTCCGTAGGTGATGTCAGCAGATGCTCTAAAGTAACAGGGCTTGCTGTACCGAGTCCACATTTCTGGTCTGAAATCCCAAACCACTGGCAATATAGCCCAACTCTACATTTCCATGCCTCACCTGCCATGGATGCCTCCCCGCTACATACCTTTGATTCAGCCACAGCAGAAAGCAAACCACTTTCTAAATATTCTTCTAAGCATCCAAACTCTCTATAAATGATATATCCATCTCCACCTTGTAAGGGCCTATAAGGGTTCACTACATGCTCTTCTCTAAAATCCCATCCCCTTGAGGGCACCTGGGTGGCTCAGTCGATTAAGCATCTGCCTTTGGTTACAGTCAGGATCCTAGGGTCCTGGAATCGAGCCTCACATAAGGCTCCCTGCTCAACTGAGAGTCTGCTTCTCTCTCTCCCTTTGCCCTTTCCCCCCTCATGCTCCTCCTCCACACTCATCCCTCTCCCCTGACGTGTGTCCCTCCCCCATCTCGTGCTCTCTCTCTCTCTCTCTCAAATAAAATCTTTTAAAAATATAAAAGAAAAGAAAATCCCATTCCCATGGAAATTGATCCTTCCTTCAACTTAGATTCCTGAGAATGTGTACAACTGTCTGGTTACCCTGCTCATCATGTGTCCACATCAGGATGCAGGGCATGGGAGAAGGAGTCTGACCTGTGTCCTCCTCTCTTTTTAGATTCCTAGTGCCTAACTCAATTATGACCCCAAATAGGCACTGAATGCATAGTGAATGCCTGAATTAAGATACATGGAAGGGAAATCCAGCCAAGAACCAAAACTTCACCAACAGGCATGTCAACAGAACAGGATGAGTCTATCCCTCATCCTCCATCCACCACCAGAGTCATTGCTCTGTAGGGTCATGCATTCCATATTCTAATTTACCTTAAATCATCAATGTAATTCTCAATTTGGGTTTTCAATTCCAGGACAGACCCTCAAGGAAGTTTTCATTATTTTTTTAAATTCCTTTTAATCACTTTGTGATACCTATCAGAAGCTTGAAATTAAAATGTTATGACCAGACTGCCCTGATTTTTCTGGGCTACATTTCCACAAGGGAGGGTCCCCTCGGATCTGTACTGTAACTGACCTGATCATTTCCCTTGAGGAATGTTTGTCTCATTTGAAGCAGCATTATTAAACCAGGAACCAAGATAAAAGAATATGCCCAGACTGACAGTCACCAGAGGAGATGCAGGTGGGGTTGGGGCGTGGGAGCGGGAGAATGGATGAAACAGCGTATGGTAACTAAAGAGTACAGTTGCCACGATGAGCACTGAGTAAGGCACAGCACTGTTGAATCATTATACTGTACACCTGCAACTGATATAACACTATGTTAACTAAAATATAATTTAAAATTTTTAATAAAATTTAAAATATATCTGTATATATACCCAGAAAGAAAAGCTTGGGAATGTTCTTAAAATACACCAAAGATAAAGTCATGTGTATGAATGAATGAAGTCTCTTCCAATCCTGTTTCCAAGGACACAAAGTGACCAATGAAGACAGGAGCTGGTCTTCCCCGAGCCCTTTCTCATCCTCTGCCACAGGGAGGCCTCCTGCTATTTGGAGCTGAGAGATAGGTTCACCTCTCCCCACACCTGCTTTGTGTCTGGCAGCGCTCTTTTGATGATAGCACAAAGGGTCCCCCTGCTCCAGGGCAGAGTGGGCCTGGGCCTCCCACAGAACACAGATCCATGCTCCTCCCTCAGTGGCTTCAGACCTCGCTTCTCCTGTTTCCCAAGCATTGCGAATGAAAGCCAGTTCCAATGATTATCCTGAAGGTAAAAAGAAAAAGGAAGGTTTCAAAAGGGCCCCCTGTCACCTGACAGCAATGTACAGAACAGGAGAGCAGAGCAGCAGACCCTGCGGACCCCTGACAGAGCCCTCTGCCTTTTGATCCTAGGACACGAATACCCCAGCAGCTTTAATGCCCTGCATCCTATATACCCTGTGGTCCCTATAGTAAACTACCCCATGATTCAGGATCTGGTGTGGCAACTGTAGCTGTCCACACTTGCTACCACACTGAGCCTCACTGCCACATGAGGTCCAAGGGGTTTTAGGGTGGTTCTGTGGTCCCCCATACAGAATAAGCATGCTCTGGTGTGGAATCAGCATCTGAGCTAGGGCAAGCCTCACCCCACCCTCCAAGTGATAGTGGTGAAAGGTTCCATAATGCACCACACCAACTGCATAAGACCCTGCTTGGCTGGGAGAAGCTGCTTGGGGCTCCAGACACTGTAGGGCCTGCTTACACTATAGTTCCATCTTCACAGTGTTCCTCAGATGAAACAGCCATCTCAGTAGAGTGATAAGAGATTTAAAAGGGAAAATGGACATTCTTCTACCATCACCATCAAATGACTTCCCAGGGGTAATTCACTATACACATCAGACTTTTCATTCAGCACTATGAACACATTTTTCCAAAAACCTACACTTGTCTTTTGGAAAATGTTAAGTGATATTAAAAAATCAAAATGGATTAAAAAAAGATATGGAAAGGGTACGAGGGTGGCTCAGTGGTTGAGCATCTGCCTTCGACTCAGGTCATGATCCCAAGGTCCTGGGATCGAGTCCCACATGGGGCTCCCTACATGGAGCCTGCTTCTCCCTCTGACTATGTTTCTGCCTCTCTGTGTGTCTCTCATGAAAAAAATAAAATCTTAAAAAGAGAGAGAGAGAGAGAGAGAGAGCTGGAAACAATCCCTAGTTATGGAACAAGGAGATGTGGCACTCCTGTATCAGGGGACCTCAGACCAGTGACAAAGCTTTCTATCCAAGGATCCTCTTTCATCAAAGAAGAAATTGGAATATATGAACTCTAAAGGTCCCTCCAGCTTTCAAGTCACATGTTTTTGGTTTTGTCCTAATTATTCCTCTCACTTTGTCCTAATCATTATGACATGGGCTTCTCTGGGAGATGCCAGGAGGGATGTCCTCTCCTTGTGCGATCAGCAGCAGAGCTGCCCCTTTGGGCACTGACATCTATCGAAGATGCCAGAGCACCAGAAACTTGAACCAAACAGGAATGTGAGTGAGGCAGGGTAGCCAAGAATATTATACCTCACAGAATATCCATAATATACTGGGGATGACCTGTCACCCCAGGACAACTGGAGAAGAATTTAAGGAAGGGTGGAATCCCTGCAAAGCCCTAACAGGGTAGAGTAGCTACCTATTGTTGAATCACAGACCATGCCAAGCTTAATAGCTTAAAAAAAAAAAAGAAATATTTATCTGGCTCATCAGATTCAGGCTGGGCACAGCAGGGCATCTCTCCTGTTTGACCCCCATGGGCTCCAGACACACCACCTGTAGTGAGCTCAGTGGCTCTGCTTCTGGCTCAAAGCTGGGCTCTGTGACCTCTCTTTATCCAGTGAGCTAGTCTAGGCTTGTTCACGCAGAACCAGCAATATGGGTCCCTAGGGCCACAAAACCCGAGCCCAGTGTGCAAGCATTTTTCAAGACTCTGCTTGAAGCATGTTTACTCCACTCCCCACCAGCTAAAATAACTCACATGGCCAACCCAGATTTAAGAACACAAACATGACCCCTCGACAAGAGGATTTATGAGTCACATTCTAGATACAGGAGTGGAAGGAAGGGAGAGAATGTGTGGCCATCTACACAACCCATCATGCAGGGAAATACGCACTTGTGCCTCTCAAGGTGACTTTATTTGTATTCCCAAGTTCACGCTGCCAAGTAAATGGGTGAAATGATCCCGGCCTTTTACTCAGTAGCAGGTTTTATAGTAAAATTTCCATGAGAAATGAGATCTGTGAGCCTGCAGATCAGAGAGGAGTTGGAAATTCTTTTTTGCAAATTGTGGACCTCCCCAAAGCACTGGGACTCTGTCCAAGTTATCTGTGGAAATGCAAGGAAATTCCTCATAGACAGTCTGCTTCTTTATCTCCTATTATTCCTGTCCTTCTGAAATCCAACCATGTGAGCTCATGCCTTCAGGCAAATCCCCCAATGACACCTTTAAGAAAGCCATGAGTCATCACCACCAGTTGCAATTTTCAAATCTCTGAAATGCACGGCTCCAGTCTGTGTCTGGCAGTTCAACTGAGCAGGATAGCAGCTTCAACTGACACCCGTTTAATTCATGTTTCTTACTAATTAACGGCGCTCTCGGGACTGAGCTAAGAGTGTAGACACAACAAAGATTGGACGGAGGCAGGACAGGAGAGGCCAGAAATGCACCTGCCTTCTTTTATCTTGCAGTTCAGGGGCACAAAGCCCAGTCACTTCTGCTAGAAATCAAGTTCAAGAACTTCCATTCATTCTCAAAATCAAGGTGAACTTTGCACTTTTAAACCAGGGCCACTGAATCGCTTTTCATTTCCAGAGCCTGGTCTCCTCCCCAGAGGGTTTAAGAGGGATGAGCTTTCCTCTTTTCCCTGTTAAATTGTCACCAAGCTATTTTTAATTCTGACAGTGTCCTGGAACTCCTTCTGAGGACACTAATTTCTTTGGCAGTTGAAGAAAAAACTCTGAGTCAATTTTCTCTTACATGGAACCTGCGTCTCACTTGGCTCACACTTCAAAGGAAGCTTGCTTCACCACGTGGAGCTGGGGCATCGCAAAGGCAGCCTGAACACAGGGCCCAGTGTCATTGCCCCGAACATTTTCCTTTTAAAATCCGCAAAGGCCTGTCCTCCACATATTTGAAACAAGTCAAGTCCACTTTTAGCCTCTGGCCCATCTGTCCTTTCAAATGCTTGGTATTTTCTGCTTTATTCAACTGCATGCGTCATGAGGAATTTTTTGTTACTTTTTTTAAATTGACAATTCACAGTACTTGTCTCCTTGTGGATGTTTTTTATCTTAGTAGGCTCCCTTTAGATTCTACTCACCATACCCCCCAGCCTTTAAAACTCATGCGAGATTAAATCTATTGGTAAAATTTTACATAACACATTAAGAGACAGATTTTGGTGGAGCGTGCCTCTTCTCCAGGCAGATGCCATCAACTCAGAAGCTCAAAACAAATGAGTTTTATCTAGTTTTGTTCATCAGTTTAAAATCCCTACATTTTTCTTGAGACATGCAGATGGCCCATGGGTACATGAAAATATGCTCATTATTAATCATCAGGGAAATACAAATCAAAACCACAATGATATATTACCTTGCAGCTACCAGAATGGCTAAAATCAACATGAGAAACAACAGGTGTTGGTGAGGATGTGAAGAAGAGGGAATCCTCTGCACTGTCCTTGGGAAGGCAAACTGGTGCAGCCACTGTGGAAAACAGTATGGAGTTTCCTCAGAAAGTTAAAAATAGAGCTACCCATGATTCAGCAATGCTACCTGAGTATTTAGCCAATAGAAGCTAAAACATTAACAGAATGAAAAGACACCTGCATCCCAAGGTTCATTGCAGCCGATTTACGATAGATAAGACATGGAAACAACTGAAGTGTCCATCATTGAATACACACACACACACACACACACACACACACACGAATATTATTTCACCATAAAAAGGAAAGATCTTACCATTTGTGACAACACAGACGGATCCTGAGAGCATTATGTTAAGTGATGCTAAATGAAATAAGTCAGAGTGAATAAGACAAATACTATATGATCTCACTTACAAGTAGAATTAAAAAAAGAGAAAACAATAACACACACCCAGACACACACACACACACACACACATACACATGCACACGCACACACACAAACTCTGAACTCAGATACAGAGACAAGATTGCTAATTCTCAGAGGCAGGGGGTACAGCATGGGAAAAATGAGTGGAAAAGGTCAAAGGTACAAAATTTCAGTTATAAAATCAGTCATGGGGAGGTCATGTACAACATGGGAACCATATTAATAATACGGTATTGTATATTTCAAAGTTGCTGAGAGAGTAGATCCTAAAAGTTCTCATCATGCGAAAAAGATGTATAATGTGTAGTAACAATTGTTAACTAGACTTACTGGGGTGATCATTTTATAATATGCACAAATAGCAAATCCCTATGTTGTATACCTGAAACTAATGTTCTATGTCAATTATATCTCAATACAAATTCCCTTCTTAGACCCTCACAGAAAATAAAAAATCAACTAGGCAATTTAAAACAGAAAGGGAATTTCTCTTTGAAAAAATATAAGCTTGGGGAGGAGCAAGATGGCGGAAGAGTAGGGTCTCCAAATCACCTGTCTCCACCAAACTACCTAGAAAACCTTCAAATTATCCTGAAAATCTATGAATTCGGCCTGAGATTTAAAGAGAGACCAGCTGGAATGCTACAGTGAGAAGAGTTCGCGCTTCTATCAAGGTAGGAAGACGGGGAAAAAGAAATAAAGAAACAAAGGCCTCCAAGGGGGAGGGGCCCCGCGAGGAGCCAGGCTGAGGCCGGGGCGAGTGTCCCCAGGACAGGAGAGCCCCGTCCCGGAGACGCAGGAGCTGCACCGACCTTCCCGGGCGGAAAGGGGCTCGTGGGGAGTGGGAGCAGGAACCAGGAGGGCGAGGATGCCCTTCGGCTCCCTGGGACAGTAACAGCAACTGCGCGCCCAGGAGAGTGCGCCGAGCTCCCTAAGGGCTGCAGCGCGCACGGCGGGACCCGGCGGGACCCGGAGCAGCTCGGAGGGGCTCGGGCGGCGGCACCGCGGAGGGGGCTGCGCGGCCCCGGGAGCAGCTCGGAGGGGCTCGGGCAGAGGAAGAGGCTCCGTGCGGAGGGGCCTGCGCGGTTCCAGGAGCAGCTCGGAGGGGCTTGGGCGGCGGCTCCGCGGAGGGGGCTGCGCGGCCCGGGAGCGCGAATCCACCAGCGCAGGCTCCGGAGCACAGGGCGCCGGGACACAGCCCAGGATCCCGCCTCCCCCGGGACAGGCAGAGGCCGGGAGGGCCCAGGACAGCGAGGACGCTCCTGCCCCAGCTGAGCACATCAGCGGCCCCGCCCCGGAGCCTCCAGGCCCTGCAGACGGAGTTCCTGCCGGAGCTGAATCCAGGTTTCCAGAGCTGCCCCGCCACTGGGGCTGTTCCTCCTGCGGCCTCACGGGGTAAACAACCCCCACCGAGCCCTGCACCAGGCAGGGGCACAGCAGCTCCCCCAACTGCTAACACCTGAAAATCAGCACAACAGGCCCCTCCCCCAGAACACCAGCTAGACGGACAACTTCCAGGAGAAGCCAAGGGACTTAAAGTACACAGAATCAGAAGATACTCCCCGGTGGTTCTTTTTTTGTTTGTTTGTTTTTGTTTTTGTTTTTGTTTTTGTTTTGTTTTGCTTTTTGATTTGTTTCCTTCCCCCACCCCCTTTTTTTTTTCTCCTTTCTTTTTCTTTCTCTTTTTCTTCTTTTTTTTTTCGTTTTTTTTTTTTCTTTTTCTTCCCTTTTTTTTTCTCTTTCTCTTTTCTTTCCTTCTTTCTCTCCTCTCTTTTTCTCTTTTTCCCAATACAACTTGCTTTTGGCCACTCTGCACTGAGCAAAATGACTAGAAGGAAAACCTCACCTCAAAAGAAAGAATCAGAAACAGTCCTCTCTCCCACAGAGTTACAAAATCTGGATTACAATTCAATGTCAGAAAGCCAATTCAGAAGCACTATTATACAGCTACTGGTGGCTCTAGAAAAAAGTATAAAGGACTCAAGAGACTTCATGACTGCAGAATTTAGAGCTAATCAGGCAGAAATTAAAAATCAATTGAATGAGATGCAATCCAAACTAGAAGTCCTAACGACGAGGGTTAACGAGGTGGAAGAACGAGTGAGTGACCTAGAAGACAAGTTGATAGCAAAGAGGGAAACTGAGGAAAAAAGAGACAAACAATTAAAAGACCATGAAGATAGATTAAGGGAAATAAACGACAGCCTGAGGAAGAAAAACCTACGTTTAATTGGGGTTCCCGAGGGCGCCGAAAGGGACAGAGGGCCAGAATATGTATTTGAACAAATTCTAGCTGAAAACTTTCCTAATCTGGGAAGGGAAACAGGCATTCACATCCAGGAAATAGAGAGATCCCCCCCTAAAATCAATAAAAACCGTTCAACACCTCGACATTTAATTGTGAAGCTTGCAAATTCCAAAGATAAGGAGAAGATCCTTAAAGCAGCAAGAGACAAGAAATCCCTGACTTTTATGGGGAGGAGTATTAGGGTAACAGCAGACCTCTCCACAGAGACCTGGCAGGCCAGAAAGGGCTGGCAGGATATATTCAGGGCCCTAAATGAGAAGAACATGCAACCAAGAATACTTTATCCAGCAAGGCTCTCATTCAAAATGGAAGGAGAGATAAAGAGCTTCCAAGACAGGCAGCAACTAAAAGAATATGTGACCTCCAAACCAGCTCTGCAAGAAATTTTAAGGGGGCCTCTTAAAATTCCCCTTTAAGAAGAAGTTCAGTGGAACAGTCCACAAAAACAAAGACTGAATAGATATCATGATGACACTAAACTCATATCTCTCAGTAGTAACTCTGAATGTGAACGGGCTTAATGACCCCATCAAAAGGCGCAGGGTTTCAGACTGGATAAAAAAGCAGGACCCATCTATTTGCTGTCTACAAGAGACTCATTTTAGACAGAAGGACACCTACAGCCTGAAAATAAAAGGTTGGAGAACCATTTACCATTCGAATGGTCCTCAAAAGAAAGCAGGGGTAGCCATCCTCATATCAGATAAACTAAAATTTACCCCGAAGACTGTAGTGAGAGATGAAGAGGGACACTATATCATACTTAAAGGATCTATTCAACAAGAGGACTTAACAATCCTCAATATATATGCTCCGAATGTGGGAGCTGCCAAATATATAAATCAATTATTAACCAAAGTGAAGAAATACTTAGATAATAATACACTTATACTTGGTGACTTCAATCTAGCTCTTTCTATACTCGATAGGTCTTCTAAGCAAAACATCTCCAAAGAAACAAGAGCTTTAAATGACACACTGGACCAGATGGATTTCACAGATATCTACAGAACTTTACATCCAAACTCAACTGAATACACATTCTTCTCAAGCGCACATGGAACTTTCTCCAGAATAGACCACATATTGGGTCACAAATCGGGTCTGAACCGATACCAAAAGATTGGGATTGTCCCCTGCATATTCTCGGACCATAATGCCTTGAAATTAGAACTAAATCACAACAAGAAGTTTGGAAGGACCTCAAACACATGGAGGTTAAGGACCATCCTGCTAAAAGATAAAAGGGTCAACCAGGAAATTAAGGAAGAATTAAAAAGATTCATGGAAACTAATGAGAATGAAGATACAACCGTTCAAAATCTTTGGGATGCAGCAAAAGCAGTCCTAAGGGGGAAATACATCGCAATACAAGCATCCATTCAAAAACTGGAAAGAACTCAAATACAAAAGCTAACCTTACACATAAAGGAGCTAGAGGAAAAACAGCAAATAGATCCTACACCCAAGAGAAGAAGGGAGTTAATAAAGATTCGAGCAGAACTCAACGAAATCGAGACCAGAAGAACTGTGGAACAGATCAACAGAACCAGGAGTTGGTTCTTTGAAAGAATTAATAAGATAGATAAACCATTAGCCAGCCTTATTAAAAAGAAGAGAGAGAAGACTCAAATTAATAAAATCATGAATGAGAAAGGAGAGATCACTACCAACACCAAGGAAATACAAACGATTTTAAAAACATATTATGAACAGCTATACGCCAATAAATTAGGCAATCTAGAAGAAATGGACGCATTCCTGGAAAGCCACAAACTACCAAAACTGGAACAGGAAGAAATAGAAAACCTGAACAGGCCAATAACCAGGGAGGAAATTGAAGCAGTCATCAAAAACCTCCCAAGACACAAGAGTCCAGGGCCAGATGGCTTCCCAGGAGAATTTTATCAAACGTTTAAAGAAGAAATCATACCTATTCTCCTAAAGCTGTTTGGAAAGATAGAAAGAGATGGAGTACTTCCAAATTCGTTCTATGAAGCCAGCATCACCTTAATTCCAAAGCCAGACAAAGACCCCGCCAAAAAGGAGAATTACAGACCAATATCCCTGATGAACATGGATGCAAAAATTCTCAACAAGATACTGGCCAATAGGATCCAACAGTACATTAAGAAAATTATTCACCATGACCAAGTAGGATTTATCCCTGGGACACAAGGCTGGTTCAACACCCGTAAAACAATCAATGTGATTCATCATATCAGCAAGAGAAAAACCAAGAACCATATGATCCTCTCATTGGATGCAGAGAAAGCATTTGACAAAATACAGCATCCATTCCTGATTAAAACTCTTCAGAGTGTAGGGATAGAGGGAACATTCCTCGACATCTTAAAAGCCATCTATGAAAAGCCCACAGCAAATATCATTCTCAATGGGGAAGCACTGGGAGCCTTTCCCCTAAGATCAGGAACAAGACAGGGATGTCCACTCTCACCACTGCTGTTCAACATAGTACTGGAAGTCCTAGCCTCAGCAATCAGACAACAAAAAGATATTAAAGGCATTCAAATTGGCAAAGAAGAAGTCAAACTCTCTCTCTTCGCCGATGACATGATACTCTACATAGAAAACCCAAAAGTCTCCACCCCAAGATTGCTAGAACTCATACAGCAATTCGGTAGCGTGGCAGGATACAAAATCAATGCCCAGAAGTCAGTGGCATTTCTATACACTAACAATGAGACTGAAGAAAGAGAAATTAAGGAGTCAATCCCATTTACAATTGCACCCAAAAGCATAAGATACCTAGGAATAAACCTCACCAAAGATGTAAAGGATCTATACCCTCAAAACTATAGAACACTTCTGAAAGAAATTGAGGAAGACACAAAGAGATGGAAAAATATTCCATGCTCATGGATTGGCAGAATTAATATTGTGAAAATGTCAATGTTACCCAGGGCAATATACACGTTTAATGCAATCCCTATCAAAATACCATGGACTTTCTTCAGAGAGTTAGAACAAATTATTTTAAGATTTGTGTGGAATCAGAAAAGACCCCGAATAGCCAGGGGAATTTTAAAAAAGAAAACCATATCTGGGGGCATCACAATGCCAGATTTCAGGTTGTACTACAAAGCTGTGGTCATCAAGACAGTGTGGTACTGGCACAAAAACAGACACATAGATCAGTGGAACAGAATAGAGAATCCAGAAGTGGACCCTGAACTTTATGGTCAACTAATATTTGATAAAGGAGGAAAGACTATCCATTGGAAGAAAGACAGTCTCTTCAATAAATGGTGCTGGGAAAATTGGACATCCACATGCAGAAGAATGAAACTAGACCACTCGCTTTCACCATACACAAAGATAAACTCAAAATGGATGAAAGATCTAAATGTGAGACAAGATTCCATCAAAATCCTAGAGAAGAACACAGGCAACACCCTTTTTGAACTCGGCCATAGTAACTTCTTGCAAGATACATCCACAAAGGCAAAAGAAACAAAAGCAAAAATGAACTATTGGGACTTCATCAAGATAAGAAGCTTTTGCACAGCAAAGGATACAGTCAACAAAACTCAAAGACAACCTACAGAATGGGAGAAGATATTTGCAAATGACATATCAGATCAAGGGCTAGTTTCCAAGATCTATAAAGAACTTATTAAACTCAACACCAAAGAAACAAACAATCCAATCATGAAATGGGCAAAAGACATGAACAGAAATCTCACAGAGGAAGACATAGACATGGCCAACATGCATATGAGAAAATGCTCTGCATCACTTGCCATCAGGGAAATACAAATCAAAACTACAATGAGATACCACCTCACACCAGTGAGAATGGGGAAAATTAACAAGGCAGGAAACAACAAATGTTGGAGAGGATGCGGAGAAAAGGGAACCCTCTTACACTGTTGGTGGGAATGTGAACTGGTGCAGCCACTCTGGAAAACTGTGTGGAGGTTCCTCAAACAGTTAAAAATATACCTGCCCTACGACCCAGCAATTGCACTGTTGGGGATTTACCCCAAAGATACAAATGCAATGAAACGCCGGGACACCTGCACCCCGATGTTTCTAGCAGCAATGGCCACTATAGCCAAACTGTGGAAGGAGCCTCGGTGTCCAACGAAAGATGAATGGATAAAGAAGATGTGGTTTATGTATACAATGGAATATTACTCAGCTATTAGAAATGACAAATACCCACCATTTGCTTCAACGTGGATGGAACTGGAGGGTATTATGCTGAGTGAAGTAAGTCAGTCGGAGAAGGACCAACATTATATGTTCTCATTCATTTGGGGAATATAAATAATAGTGAAAGGGAAAATAAGGGAAGGGAGAAGAAATGTGTGGGAAATATCAGAAAGGGAGACAGAACGTAAAGACTGCTAACTCTGGGAAATGAACTAGGGGTGGTAGAAGGGGAGGAGGGCGGGGGGTGGGAGTGAATGGGTGACGGGCACTGGGTGTTATTCTGTATGTTAGTAAATTGAACACCAATAAAAAAAAAATTAAAAAAAAAAGAAAAAAAAATAAAAAAAAAAAAAAGAAAAAATATAAGCTTCATGGACACCTGGGTGGCTCAGCGGTTGAGCATCTCCCTTCAGCTCAGGGTGTGATCCTGAAGTCCCGGGATCAAGTCCCACATCGGGCTCTCTGCATGGAGCCTGCTTCTCCCTCTGCCTCTGTCTCTGCCTCTCTCTCTGTGTCTCTCATGAATAAATAAATAAAATCTTTAAAAGAAAAAACAGAAGCTCCAATAAATGTCAAGCAGAATTCTGGAAGTTGTAGATATTAACCCTAGAAGCCCATCTTGAGAAGCTCAAAGGAAAATTAATTTCCATTTAACCACCAGAACATATTCAAATGGAACCCCTTGTTACAGTGGACCAAGTAAGGAAATCATATTTTGTCTACTGAATTTCTAGTTGTTTGTTTAAGCAAGTGTTAGGCACAGCTTATTTTTTATCATGGAGGTGGATACACCATATTGCTTTCTTTTTTTCCTGAAATAGCTTTATTTGTATTTACCATTCAATTTACTAGTTATTCATAGTTATTGAACATCTTGTAGACCTGCTTTCAAGGGGTCTCAAAGACAAATGTAAGTAATGAATTAAATGTAATTTTCTGCTGACATATATTTATTTTGTAGGGAGGAGATGGTGGTCACAGACAGAGGGAAGTAAGCATAGGCAGGAAACAGTTGTTTTACTATTACTTTGTTTTACTATTACTTAGGTGTGTGGGACTGTAAAAGGTAAGGCTCTTTTTTCCACACTGAACCAGATGCTAAGAAGGTTATTATAACAGTAAGTTATAACCACAGAAATACTCTCAAGAGCCATCAGTGAAGTCCATAGTAATCGAACGATCAGAATGAAGTCTAGAATGCAGATTCATAGGAAAAGAGTGAACATAATAGGGCAGGCATATGAGAAGCTACTCCAAGGCAAAGAAATTGTGCAAATGAATTAGGGAAAATACAATCAAGCCAATTAACAACCCACATGCTTATCCTTTGTTCTATAGCAGAAGGAATGCTGTACTCCTCAAACTAAGCCTCTGGCACTTAACTGATGGGAATATTCCGGTAAGGTAAGTGCCACTGAGGCAAAGAAGACGCTGGCTAAGGGAGCACAGAAGTTATTACAACTGCCTTGGATTTCATTTTATATATGTGTGTGTGTGTGTGTGTGTGTGTGGTCTATCAGATGGCCAATCCACATAAACTATAATAAAAGCTGCCTCCTATTCATAAGTGACCACAGAAAAGTCACTGTATAAGCAGTGGTCGCCATGCACGGTCTTATACCCTATAAGACGGTAGGCAGAAGACAAAAACTGCTGTAAATGTTATCTGAAAATAGATATTCTTAGCACCATGGAGTTTATGTAATAAACATTTATATAGCACTTACTTTTTTAAAATATATTTTTAAAGATTTTATTTATTTATTTGAGATATGCAAATAGCACACACGCGTGCGCGCGCCCAAGAGAAAGAGAGAGAGAGAGCAAGCACTCATGCCCAAGCAGGAGGAGTGGGAGAGGGAGAAGCAGACTCCCCTTGAGCAGGGAACCCAATGTGGGACTGGATTCCCAGGACCCCAGGATCATGATCTGAGCCAAAGGCAGATGCTTAACCTACTGAGCTACCCCAGGTGCCCCTATAGCACTTACTTTTCAAGCACTGTTTTAAAAACTTTAAAAATACTAATTTGCTGATCTTTTTTTAAGTAGGTGCCACACCCAACGTGGAGCCCAATGCAGGGTTTGAACTCACAACTCTGAAATCAAGACTTGAGCTGAGATCGAGAGTTGGATGCTTAACCGACGGAGCCACCCTTGTACCCTTAGCTTATTGATCTTTGTGGCTACCACATGAGGTAGGTACTATTACCTCCATGATACAGATGAGTAAACTGAGGCAGAGAAAGGTTACTTAAATTTTCCAAGTTCCAGGAGCCAGCCAAAGGTAGATCCTGGATGAGAACCCAAGCAGTTTGGCTCCAAAGCTCACATGCTTCATAATTACACCATTCCACCCTGAGTGTGACTAGGAGGAGAATCTGATAGTGTCCTCCTAGCAGCAGCCCAGGGAAGATGCTCTAATTCAAAGCAAAGGCCACCACCTACTGAGAGCTTTCCATATAGGCACCAAGATAAACATTCATTCTCTTTCTTTCCCCAAACCCAGTACACAGGCTCTGTACATATGAAGATTGCAAGTGAAACACCAATGCATGTTTGCTGCCTGTGGCAGCAGATACCATATTTCAACCTCACCCTTATGTCAGGCCTCTAGAAGTTGCCTTCCTCAGTTACAGAGGGTGGGAAACTCAGACAGCGTTCCCTGAATCCTTTCAGCTACAGTACAAGCTTGTGACTGAAGTTTTTTTCAAACAGACACACCTTCACAAAATGTGAGTGAGGGAATGAATGTGATCTGGCACCCCAGAGTGGGGCTTCAGATTTCCTGACAAGGCTGGAGGTGGTGAAGGTCCTTCTGAGGCAGCTGGAATGGAGCGAGAATGTTCTTAATAGAAGCAGTGTCAGTGGGGTGGGCTCTTTCACCCTGGCTGTGTGCTTCTGAACTGCCAGGATTCCTGAACTATTGCTCCCAAGGTAGATTCTCTGGGCCTTCCAGAAATTCTGGGAGCTTTCTAACATCCTTTAATAAAAATTCTTCCTGCTTAAATTATCTATGGTGGATTCTCCTGTTTGCAACTAATTAGCTTTACTTATATGATCTAATACACACACATATGTGTGTGTAATGCCTAGCACATCAAATCCCAAGATCTCACAAAAAGCATTATTTTGCATCAAGCTGGTGTTAATAAAACAGAAAAAGTAATTAATTTTAAGAAAATATTTTAGGACCGGGGTGAAGCACATAAATTCTGGGGGCAATCTGCTTGGGTTTCCACCCTGGATCTACCATCAACTGGCAACCTGAACTTGGAAAATTTTAATTGACTTCCATATGAATGCCTGAAATGGAATGGAGGAAAGGCATTCATTCCTCACACTTCTCAGTAATAAAAAGTATCATTTCCACAATTCTCCGCGTAAATACACTGACATCTGACAGAGAGGTTTGGTCATCTGCCCAATGTCACCCACTAGGGAACACGAACCCAGGTCTGTCTCCCTTAATAACATGTATCTGCAGGATGATGCTCCTCTATAGCTACAGTCGCCAGATACAACGGATCACTTGTCAGTAGGGCTTACCGCTTCATCACTATGAGTTTGATTAGTTTTCTGAGGATGCTGATAATCACTGAGAATACTGGCAAAATATGAGCTTCTGAACCTGCAGAAACTAGAACCAGCTCCTGGTGAGTAATAGAGGTGAACCCACGAGGGCCTCAGATTCCACTCTGGCACAGAAACCACTGGGATTATTTGAAAGGTTTCAACCCTGTGCATGACCAGATTTCCATTTCAAAAGATGTCGTGGTGCCTGGGAGCTGGGAACCTGGTGAGATCGGCAGGAAGCCCAGTTAGGAGAGAATCATCACAGTCTGAGGCTGAGATCCTGACAGCCTAAACTATCAAGGCAGGAGGGAAATGGAAAAAACGGAGCAGGTATACATGTGATTAAGGAAGTGAGAGATTGCCATTGTACTCAATTTAGCAGGGACATGGTGAAAATAAACGGCATCTTGATACAAAATGTAAATGTTTGAGTTATCTCCCCCAAATTCAATTAGAAATGAAGAGGTAGGAAAAGGCTGATGCATTCTTTCAATAAATCAAACTTATAATAACCTAAAGGCAATTACATAAAATTACACATTACATATTTATTACATAAAATTGTAATACAGCTTTCTCTTACTGCTATCTTTGTATCACAAAAGAGATGCACACACGAGATGCACCTGGGGACAGGCATGACCACCCACCCTCCCTTTGCTACACTGCTGACCTTCAGCTGAGATGAGCTGATGAGGGAACAACAAATGGGAGCAGCTGGCACGAACCATGGTGGGTAGTGGGAGAAGCAAGTGACACACCACTCCTACAGTGGCTCAAAAACAAAAAGGACCTCTCAAGTTAGGATTGATGAATGGGAGGTAGGCAACTGGCATTCCAAAACAATCTGCACTACTGTTGAGATTTTCACCCTATACCCAGAAAATTATACTGCTGATAACCTACATGGCCAGTGTGGAGACCACAGGAATTGAGGGAACCAAAAAATAAGACTGGCCCCAGAATCTTACTAGCAAGAAATTCAAAAAAACTATCATGAGCCATAAGTGGTTCCAAAGTCCTGGAAATCTAGAGTCAAAGGATTTTAATCCAATGTTTAAAAATTGGAGCGATGTTGACACAAGTGCTTCTGGGAGGTCAATCAGTAGTTTATCCACTACCATAAACAGGTGAAGAGGCTGCACACTAATTCTTTTGGTGGGGGGAAGGGCGGTGGCAGGATGGAATCACAAGGAAGCAAGAGTGAGGCAGAAACCAAAGGACAGCAGATAGGACGGTGTACACAGCTGAGCTGGTAATGGTTTCATCCAAAGCTGACCTGGAATAGTCAATCAATAGGACTGCAGACCATATGTAGCCATAACATTTTTATGTGGCCATAAATTTTCTGTTAAATCCCTACTCCTTCTATATTTTATAACCTCAAAGTTGAGTTTCTACCCAAGCCTATCTTCTAGAAAGGGCAAATCTTCCATGTAATATTCAGAAATTCATTTAATTGTTATCTTTAAACACAACTGATCTCAAGGCTAAGGCCATTTACTGGAAAAGATATTTGTTAGAGTATGTGATGGAAAAACCAGTTTTTTGCTTGTAAACAACCTCTGTAACAGGAGGCTAAATGTACTTAATAACTTTGTGACAATTAACTGTCAACCATGACCTCTGTGACTTTGTTATGATATTCTGTCATCAAGAACTTATCTAAAAAATCTCCCTCCTAGAGGGGTACATGGTTGGCTCAGTGTGTTAAGCAGCTGCCTTCAGCTTAGGTCGTGATCTCAGGGTCCCAGATGGAGCCCTTGTAGGGCTCCTTGCTCAGTGGGGAGTCTGCTTCTCCCTCTCCACCTCTGCCCTTCCCCTTCTCGTGTTCTTTCTTTCCCTCTCTCTCTCTCCCTCTCAAATAAATAAATAAAATATTTAAGCAACAACAAGAAAAAAATCTCCCTCCTGGAAAAAGCTCACTGTTGTTTATAAAATAAATGTGTTTCTATCTGTATTGTTTTAAAGTAAAACATAAAATCTCATTCCTCCACCCTTGTAAAAACCATACGCAATATATAGGATTAATGATCTGTGGGAACAAAACTATAACCGTAAATACATGAATGGAAATTTTGAAAAAGTCATGAATACCGTGAAAGTGAATAGCATGGGGAGATACTCTCAAATTAGAGTAGATAAAGCAGGAATTGAATGCTATATACAATATTCCCAGACCTCTGTGTGGGAGGAATGGAGGATGTACACACATACACAGAAGAGAAAAAAACAACAGCAGTGAGCTGACAGAGGATTTTGCTAAAGCCCTTATATATTTCAATTCTTTCCCAAATTTCTACATTACATTCTCATCAGGTTTTCAGAATTAAAGTGAATATAGAAATACCTTACATGAAGAGTGAGGAAAGGTAGTCAAAACAGAGATGTTTAATGATTCACTAAATAGAAATCTAATCATTTACATCCTTCTAGCATAAAGATTGTGTGAACAGAGGGTTTGATTCAGTTTAGAGAAGTAACTCACATACAACAGAGGCAAAACCAGGAGTGTTTGTTGAAAATGTAGGTTCTTCTTATTGGTTCAAATTCACCAAGTCTGGGTAAAACCAGAAATCTGCTTTTTGTCAAGTTCCTGGTGATCCTAATGCAGTGAGTTACGGCCAAACTTGATAAGGACTGGCCAGAAAAGAAGCCCACAATGCCACAGAGACTCTCAGTGTACCACCCAGGAACACTGCTGCTCTGTCTTCTGATTCCCAAGGCAGATTCTACCGTGGACCATTACACTATCTCTCGTTGTTCCAACTCATCCTCCTTTAGCAGAGTTTCTTATGATTATTTTTTCTTGTTGCTTGCCTAAGAGGAGAAAGTGGACTGTTCTGTCAACATGGGCATTTTAGATTATTTGAATGTCCCTCACATACTGAGTGAATACATCAGCACTTGGTTTATACATCGGTCTTTCTGGGCTCACTTAATATGAGTCTACCCCTGAAACTTGGGTCTATTGTCAGGTAGCTGGCAAAACTGGGTATGTGAGTCCTCAAAGCTGAAGTCTTTTTAACCAGGAGGTAGTGAGCCCCTTTCCTAGAGCAGCGGGTATTTGTTCTTTTGCCAGCCTGACATCCTTTTCCATTTTTTCTGTACAGCATCTTGAGTTTTCCCAGGGGAAATCATCCCTTTTCTACTGATTCTCCCCAAATATGAACAGGGCCTATCTATTTAAACTCAACCCTAGAATTTTCATTAAAGCAAAACTAAGCATTCAAGGTAAACCATAGCTCTGCTAGTGCACGTCACCAAACCATGAGAGAGTATCATGCCAGAAAATGAAGCCATCATGGACAAAAGATGAACCAAGCGTTAGAGATAATATAAGAGAAAGTAAATGGGAGAGGGGAATTCACAGCAAGATGGTGGAAGAGTAGGGGTCCTCAACTCCCCTGTCTCACAAACTTACCTAGATAACTTTCAAAACATCCTGAACACCTATGAATTTGACCTGAGATTAAAAGAGAGAACAGTCCAAATGCTACAGAGAGAAAAGTTTTTGCTTCTAACAAGGTAGAAAGATGAAAAATAAAAATAAAAAAGAACAAAGTTGGGGAGGGGAACAACGACTTAGCAGGGCTAAAGTAGGGCGGTGAAAGCCTCTGGGGCACAAAAGCCCGGCCCTGGACAAGTGGGAACTTTAAAAATATGCACTGGAGTTTTCTCTGATGAAAAAGTGATCAGCAGGGAAGTTGGGCAGAATTCCAGAAGGGGCAGTGAAGCCTCAAGATTCCCAGAGTCACTCTAAGTGGAGGGGAGCCGGGGGAAAGTGCACCACAAACCGTGGTCCAATCTCGGTAAAGGGCTGGAGCACCACAGCCCTCAGGTCATTTGGGAGAAGTCAGTCAGTTAGGCAGGCTGGCTCTGGATAGAGGTGGCTATACCCCATTCCCTCGGGAGAGGTGGCCCCCAGGAGTGTGGGTCCAGCAGCACAGGGCCCCAGATCCCAGGGCACCCAGAGGACAAAGCCGGCTATCCTCCATTCCCCCTGGGACAGGCTGAGGCAGGGAGGGCACAGGAAAGTGAGAATACTCCTGCTGCTGGGCACCCCACAAGCTGTACACATCAGTGCACCCAGGACTGGCACCAGGAGCACCTAGGCCAGAGTGGACTGGGAGCTTTGGTTAGTTACTTGGGGGAGTGTGACTCCAAAGCTGAAAATCTGGCCTCCACCATTTTTGTTTTTCCTCTTTGTTTCACCATGTGCCTGGCAGAGGCCTCCCAGGATAAACAGCTCCCACGGAGCCTGGCACCTGGTGGGGGAGGCGGGGCATCTCCGCCCAAGCACACACCTGAGAGTCAGCACAGCAGACCCCTCCCCTGGAGACCATCTGGAAGACGGGGGTGGGGGGCGGGGGGAAGAGCAAGTTCTTGACCAAGCAGCACTGGAAAGCTCCAGGTCTGAGGGAAAATAATATATAGAACTCGAGGGTACCCCACCCCCTTTTTTTTCTTTTTCCATTACAACTTGTTTTTATATCAGGCTAAAAATTTCCAATATTTTACCAGCTCTGCATTTTTAAATTTTTTTCCTTTTTAACCTTCATATTTCTACAATTACATGTCTTAGATATATTTTTCACTTCTGGATTCCTTTCAAAGTATTCAATTTAATTTTGGTAGATATACAAGATATGGGTATTTGTTTTCTGTTTTTTGTTTTTTCTGCCTTGTTTTGTTTTACAATGGTGGAAGTTCGTAAAACATGACCAGCATACACCCAGAACCAAGTGGAATAATGTGTTGGTTCATTCTGTGAGGTTATATTCTCTCTTCCTTGCCATTCTGCCCCCCTATTTTAAAATGCTTCTGTTTTTGTGGTCAATGTTGGGGCTTTCAATAAATGTTGCTAGTTTATATAAATTTGGGATTGAGCATCTTCTAACATACAGAACAAAATACACTCAAAGCCAAGAGGATCACCCTCTAGGACCCCTCAGGTAGACTACATTCTCTCTCTGCTACCACTTCCTCACCACCACCATCCCCTTCCTGATTTTTTTCTTTTTCCTCTTTCTTTACCTTTTTCTTTCTTTTCTTCTTTGTTTTTGGCTTTTTATTTTTATCAGTTGGTTTTAAAATTTGTTTCTCACTTTAGTGGTCCTTTTGTTTTATTTCTTTCTGTTCCTCTTTTTCTCTTACTTCTGGTCTCTGACCTTTTTGGAATCATCTAGGGTGTATTTAACTTAGATCGTGGCTGATATTTTTCACTCAGCCCTCTCATACAGCCACTCTGCATTGGACAAAATGACCAGAAGGAAAAGTTCAACACAAAAGAAAGAACCGGAAACAATCTCTGCCCCAGGGATACAGAATTTGGATTTCAATACGATGTCAGAAATTAAATTCAGAAGTACAGTTATAAAGCTACTGGTGGCTCTGGAAAAAAAAGTGTAAAGGACTCTAGAGATGTCATTAGTGCAGAATTGCGATCTAATAAGGCCAAAATTAAAAACAGATTAAATGAGATACAATCCAAACTGGATCCTAAATGCTAGTGTTAATGAGTTAGGAGAGAGAGTGACTGACATAGAAGACAGGTTGATGGTAAGGAAGGAAGCTGAGGAAAAAAAAGAGAAAAACAATTCAGAGACCATGAGGAAAGGCTTGGGGGGAAAAAATGATAGCTTGAGAAGGAAGAATATATGTCTAATTGGGATTCCAGAATACTGAGAGAGAGAAAATATGACAAAGTATATTTGAACAAATCATAGCTGAGAACATCTCAAATCTGGGGAAGGAAACAGGCATTCAGAGCCAAGAGATAGGAACCCCCAAAATACCAATTAAAAACCATTCGACACGTCAACATTTAATAGTGAAAATTGCAATTTTCAAAAATAAAGAGAAATTCCTAAAAGCAGCTCGAGACAGGAGATTCTTAACTTATATGGAGAGAAATATCAGATTAATAGCAGATCTCTCCACAGAGACCTGGTAGGCCAGAAAGGGCTGACAGGATATACTCAGGGTCCTAAGTGAGAAGAACATGCAGCCAAGAATACATTATTCAGCAAGGCTCTCATTCAGAATAGAAGGAGAGAGAATGAGCTTCCAGGATAGGCAGAAACTGAAAGAATATGTGACTACCAAACCAGCTCTGCAAGAAATATTAAGGGGGACTCTGTAAAAGAAAGAGGAAGCCCAAAGAAATAATCCACAAAAACAGGGACTGAATAGGTATTACGATGATACTACATTCGTATCTTTCAATAGTTACTCTGAACATGAATGGGCTAAATGATCCCATCAAAAGATGCAGGGTTTCAAACTGGATAAAAAAGCAAGACCCATCTATATGCTGTCTACAGGAGGCTCATTTTAGACCTAAGGACACCTACAGCCTGAGAATGAAAGGTTGGAGAACCATTTACCATTCCAATGGTCCTCAAAAGAAAGCTGGGGTAGCAATCCTCATAGCAGATAAATTAAAGTTTATCCCAAAGACTGTAGTAAGAGATGAAGAGGGACACTCTATCATACTTAAAGGATCTATCCAACAAGAAGACCTAACAATCATGAATATTTATGCCCCTAATGTGGGAGCTGCCAAGTATATCAATCAATTAATAACCAAAGTAAAGACATACTTAGATAATACACTACTAGTAAGAGACTTCAACGTGGCACTTTCTGCAAATGACAGAGCTTCTAAGCAGAACATCACCAAAGAAACAAGGGCTTTAAATGATACACTGGACCAGATGGATTCCACAGATACACACAGAACTTTGCATCTGAACGCAACTGAATACACATACTTCTCAAGAACACATGGAACTTTCTCCAGAGTAGACCACATACTGGGTCACAAATCAGGTCTCAACTGATACCAAAAGATAGGGATTGTCCCCTGCATATTTTCAGACCACAATGCTTTGAAACTAGAACTCAATCATGAGATGAATTTTGGAAGAAACCCAAACACATAGAGATTAAAGAGCATCCTGCTAAAAGATGAATGGGTAAACCAGGAAATTAGAGAAGAATTAAAAAGATTCATGGAAACTAATGAAAATGAAGAAACAACCATTCAAAATCTTTGGGATACAGAAAAAGCAGTCCTAAGAGGGAAATACATCACAATACAAGCCTCCCTCAAAAAATTGGGAAAAACTCAAATACACAAACTAACCTCACACGTAAAGGAATTAGAGAAAGAACAGCAAGTAAAGCCTAAACCAAGCAGACCAAGTAGAAAAAGAGAGATAATAAATATTTGAGCAGAACTCAATGAAATAGAGACCAGAAGAATTGTGGAACAGATCAGCAAAACCAGGAGTTCTTTGAAAGAATTAATAAGACAGATAAACCATTAGCCAGCCTTATTAAAAAGAAAAAAAGACTCAAATTAATAAAATCACGAATGAAAAAGGAGAGATCACCACCAATACCAAGAAAATACAAAACGATTTTAAAAATGTTATGAGCAGCTATATGCTAATAAATTAGGCAATCTAGAAGAAATGGATGCATTCTGGAAAACCACAAATTATCAAAACTGGAACAGGAAGAAATAGAAAACCTAAACAGGCTAATAATCAGGGAGGAAATTGAATCAGTCATCAAAAACCTCCCAAGACAGAAAAGTCCAGCGCCAGATGGCTTCCCAGAGGAATTCTATCAAACGTTTAAAGAAGAAATACCTATTCTGCTAAAGCTGCTTCGATAGATAGAAAAGGAGGAAATACTTCCAAACTCATTTTATGAAGCCAGCATCACCTTGATTGCAAAATCAAAGACTAGTATCCCTGATGAACATGGATGGAAAAATTATCAAGATACCATCCAATGGGATCCAACAGTACACTAAGAGGATTATTCACCATGAACAAGTGGGATTTAACCCTGGGATGCAAGGATGGTTCAGCACTTGTAAAACAATCAGTGTGATAGATCACATCAACAAGAGAAAAAACAAAAACCATATGATCCTCTCAATAGATGCAGAGAAAGCATTTGACAAAATACAGAATCCATTCCTGATCAAAACTCTTCAGTGTAGGGATAGAAGGAACATTCCTCGATATCTTAAAAGCCATTTATGAAGAGCCCACAGCGATATCATTCTCAATGGCGAAAAACTGAGAGCCTTTTCCCTAAGATCAGGAACATGGCAGGAATGTCCACTCTCAACACTGCTATTCAACATATTACTTAGAAGTCTTAGCCTCAGCAATCAGACAAGAAGAAACAAAAGGCATTCAAATTGGCAAAGAAGTAGTCAAACTCTCCCTCTTCTCAGATGACATGATACTGTACATAGAAAACTCAAAAGACTCCACCCCAAGATTGCTAGCCCTCATACAACAATTCAGCAGTGACAGGATACAAAAATCAATGCCCAGAAATCAGTGGCATTTCTATGAACTAACAATGAGACTGAAGAAAGAGAAATTAAGGAATCAATCCCATTTACAATTGCACCCAAAAGCATAAGATACCTAGGAATAAACCTAACCAAAGACGTAAAGGATCTATACTAAAAACTACAGAACACTTCTGAAAGAAACTGAGGAAGACACAAAGAGATGGAGAAATATTCCAAGCTCATGTATTGGAAGAATAAATATTGTGAAAATGTCTATGCTACCCAGGGCAATTTACATGTTCAATGCAATCCCTATCAAAATACCATGGACTTTCTTCACAGAGTTGGAACAAATAAGATTTGTATGGAATCAAAAAAGACCCCGAACGGCCAGAGGAATAGTGAAAAAGAAAACCAATGCCGGAGGCATCACAATGCCGGATTTCAAGTTGTACTACAAAGCCGTGATCATCAAGAGAGTGTGGTACTGGCACAAAAACAGACACACAGATCAATGGAACAGAATAAAGAACCCAGAAATGGCCCCTCAGCTCTATGGTCAACTAATTTTCAACAAAGCAGGAAAGACTATCCCTTGAAAAAAGGACAGTATCTTCCATAAATGGTGCTGGGAAAATGGGACAGCAACATGCAAAAGAATGAAACTACACCATCCTCTTCACCAGACACAAAGATAAACTCAAAACAGATGAAAGATCTAAACATGAGACAAGAATCCATCAGAATCCTAGAGGAGAACACAGGCAACACCCTTTTTGAACGTGGCCACAGCAACTTCTTGCAAGATACATCAACGAAGGCAAAGGAAACAAAAGCAAAAATGAATTATTGGGACTTCATCAAGATAAGAAGCTTTTGCACAGCAAAGGATACAGTCAACAAAACTCAGAGACAACCTACAGAATGGGAGAAGATATTTGCAAATGACCTACAGATAGAGGGCTAGTATTCAAGATCTATAAAGAACTTATTAAACTCAACAGCAAAGAAACAAACAATCCAATCATGAAGTGGGCAGAAGACATGAAGAGAAATCTCACAGAGGAAGACATAGACATGGCCAACAAGCACATGAGAAAATGGTCCACATCACTTGCCATCAGGGAAATACAAATCAAAACTACAATGAGATACCACCTCACCCAGTGAGAATGGTGAAAATTAACAAGACCGGAAACAACAAATGTCGGAGGGGATGTGGAGAAAGGGGAACCCTTTTGCACTGTTGGTGGGAATGCAAACTGGTGCAGCCACTCTGGAAAACTGTGTGGAGGTTCCTCAAAAAGTTAAAAATATAACTGCCCTTCGACCCAGCAATTGCACTACTGGGGATTTACCCCAAAGATACAGATGCAGTGAAATGTCAGGACACCTGCACCGAAATGTTTATAGCAGCAATGTCCACAATAGTCAAGCTGGAAGGAGCCACGATGTCCTTCAACAGATGAATGGATAAAGAAGATGTGGTCTATATACACTATGGAGTATTACTCAGCCATCAGAAAGAATGAATACCCACCATTTACTTTGATGTGGATGGAACTGGAGGGTATTATACTGAGTGAAATAACTCAATCAGAGGATAATCATCAAATGATGTCACTCATATGGAAAATATAAGAAATAGTGAAAGGGATTATAAGGGAAAGGAGGGGAACTGAGTGGAAAAAGTTAGAGAGGGAGACAAATGATGAGAGACTCCTAACTCTGGGAAACAAACAAAGGGTTGTGGAAGGGAGCAGGACAGGGGGTTGGGGTAATCCGGTGATGGGCAGTGAGGAGGGCACTTGACTGGATGAGCACTGGGTGTTACACTATATGTTGGCAAATCAAACTTAAATTTTAAAAAAAGAAAAGCAAAAGGGAGAGGATTTTTTGTATGACTGCTTCAATCCTGCATACAGTTGGTCCTACACACAGCTTTTTGTCTTCTCTGAGCCAACCTATTCTCTTTTTTGTGTCTGCTGGAACTGGATTTCTTTCATTTACTAAAGCAAAGAGCCAAATAAGGCAATGCCTCTGTTAGGTTCACATACAGAGTTTATGTTCCATTCAGCAGCAACCATTGGGTCCAAAGACCTATCACTCATTCAGGGGGACACTTAGAAAATCCATCCTCCTAGGAAGCAGAGACTATTCCCTGGACATCAAATGCATGCCAAATCTCCTTCACTTGAGAATAAGGTGAATGCAGCAATTGTCACCAGAAAATGATACCCCAGGTGTAGGGCTTTTCTTTTCCAAAGACCATGCACATTCTTGGGCAGCCCTGGTGGCTCAGCGATTTAGCGCCGCCTTCAGCCCAGGGCGTGATCCTGGAAACCCGGGATCAAGTCCCATGTCAGGCTCCCTGCATGCAGCCTGCTTCTCCCTCTGCCTGTGTCTCTGCCTCTCTCCCTCTCTCTGACTCTCATGAATAAATAAATAAAATCTTTAAAAAAAATGCTATTGATATGTAGTAACCACCCAGCCTCATAAAATAAGAGAACATGCCTTGAGATTTACATTCGAAATCTCCTTCTCTGTTTTTTTTCTTCCCTGCTGAAAAAAAAAAAAAAAAAAAAAAGACCTGATGAGGAAAAGAGGTAACACCTCATCAAGAAGGAAGTTCAGAAGTGACAGCTCAAAGTTGTCCACTTATTGCAAGACTATATAAAGCATGTACACCCTACCCTCTCTACCACAAAGACTTAGCTCTGCAAAACTGTAAAATAAGAACCTTTGAACCTTGGGGATCAAAGATGAAAACAGAGCTGCTGTGACCATTTTGCAAATGTCCAGGGAGAATGTCCTGTTTGGTGGGATGACTGGGAGGGAAAAGACCAGTGACAAGGAACCTTGCATTTGTGTTGGAACGGCCACTGCACATATGGCTAATGGCAGAATGGGAATCTATACTTGTGGATCACCTCAGCTTCAGAATATAGTTGGCAAGAACAGAAACAAAGTAAAAAGACAGCCCACGGTATTTGTTTTGGTAAAAACCAACCAACCAAAGAACATTTATCAGATACCCTCAAACTTTTCTTCTTCTCTGTCTCTCCTGGTGAGCATCTCATCCACACACAGGTGTCCTTCTACTTTGGGGACTTGTGTGGCACTGTGCCTGGATCCCCAGGTAGCCACTCAGTAGTACCTGGCATCAGCCCCTCCATGGGGTAAGAGGTGCTCAATAAGAAATAAAAGAAGCTATGTTCTTCTTTCTTTTTCTTTCCATAAACTACCCCACAGAATAGTTCTTCCTTGCAAGCCTTCTGGAGAAGTCCCACATGCCAAGTAAACGTGCATGCAGTGACACAGCATGCCCTATCCCACTCAGCTCACTGGTCAACGCAGCTAGTGAGAATATATGTGGCATTGAACAGCATCACCTTACCTTTTCTCTTGCCTTGTTCACCCCCACACTCCTGGACTGCACATCCTGGACAAACTGACAGTGCTCTGAACCCTGGCTTGGGCTCTGCTTTCTAGAGGATGCAAGAGCAGGCATTGTTGAAGCTATTGTGTTGACAAGGCTGAAATCTCTTTGCACAGTATCGCCAATAATTCTGTTGATATAATTAATAATTTTCCGAGAAAACTACGATGGCACCGTGGAGTGGTACAGACCCGGACTGGAGCGTCGTCGGACACGCCGGATCTTCCTTATGGAACCATGTCAAGGCAAGAAGCAGGTGCCAACGCCTCGTCATGGGTTGTTGCTTCTCGGCGAAGCTCGGCAGTGTCCCGGGCTCCAGAGAGGAGGTCGGCTGAGGACCCGAATCGAAGAAGTAGGGAGGCCGGCAGGGGCGGCAGGGGCGGCCTCGGGCCTCCAGCAGCCTGTGGCCGCTGGTCCCCTGGAACCGTCGCTCTGCTTTGGATTGAAGAACGTGTGGGTCAGCGCTGTGATCGGTCGTGGGGGGTCCAAAATAAAAGACATCCAAAGTACAACAAACACGAAAATACGGATAATAAAAGCTTTTACAGAAGCAGAGGTCAGAATTTTTGGGAACAGGGTGATGCAAGCAAAGGCCAAAACAGTGATAGATAATCTTGTTGAAAAACAAGAAAATTACAATTTGAAACCTAGAATTGACGTATCTCCGATTAAGAAAAACTTTTACAGGCAATCAGAAACAAGTTCAATGTCACAAGAGCAGGTAGACTCTTAGAGGAAAGAAAATAATAATATAATGTGTGATGACTTGAAAGAAGGCCAGGAGCTCCATATACCCAATCCTAATTGTAAATTTTAGGATGCTTTGCAGTATTATCCAGAAGTTATGGAAAACTTTAAAAGGGCAGGATTTCAAAAGCCAACGCCGATCTAGTCATAGGCATGGCCAATAGTTCTACAAGGAATAGATCTCATTGGAGTAGCTCAAACCGGAATGGGGAAGACGTTGTCTTACTTAATGCCCGGATTCATTCATTTGGACGCACAGCCTGTAATTAGAGATAAAAGGAATGGACCCAGCATGTTAGTCCTCACACCCAAGAGGGAATTAGCACTTCAGGTAGAAGCTGAATGTTCTAAATATTCATATGAAGGCCTTAAAAGTGTGTGTATATATGGTGGTGGTGATAGAAATGGACAAATCCAAGACCTTAAAAAAGGAGTAGATATTGTTATTGCAACTCCTGGGAGGCTGAATGATCTACAGATGAATAACTTCATCAACCTCAAAAATGTAACCTACTTGGTATTAGATGAAGCTGACAAGATGCTAGATATGGGGTTTGAACCCCAGATAATTAAGATTTTGTTAGATGTGCGCCCAGATAGGCAGACCATTATGACAAGTGCAACCTGGCCATATGCTGTCCGTCGACTTGCACAGTCATATTTGAAAGCGCCAATGATTGTGTATGTTGGCACTTTGGATTTAGTTGCTGTAAGTACCATAAAAACAGAACATAATTGTCACCACAGAAGCGGAAAAACACTCTCATATCCAATGTTTTCTAGAAAGCATGTCTCCCCAGGACAAAGTCATAGTGTTTGTCAGCCGAAAAGCCAAGCCATTGCTAACCATTTATCAAGTGACCTGATTCTGCGACATGTATCAGTAAAATCTCTTCATGGCAATCGAGAACAGTGTGACTGAGAGAGCATTAGAAAACTTTAAAGCAGGTAAAGTAAGAATATTGATTGCCACCGACTTGACATTGAGAGGTCTCGATGTCCACAATATCGCACATGTCTATAATTACGATTCCCCCCAGAACATCGAAGAATATGTACCCAGAGTGGGGCATACTGGAAAAGCAGGGAAGACGGGGCTATCTATTACACTCCTCACTAAAAATGAGTGGAAGTTGCTGGCAAATTAATTAATATTCTGGAAAGAGCACATCAGAGCATCCCAGAGGAACTTGTGGCAATGGCTGAGAGGTATGAGGCAAATAGACTAGAAAAGAAATGGAAAAAAAGTTGGGGAAACCCCAAGGAAAACCCAAGAAGTTTTATTAATCTCCTTGTTGAAAAGTGGTGCCAGCCTATTCAAAGATATCAAGATTTTTTTAGAGCTACACTATTTAGAATATCCAGAAATACTGGGAAAATGCTGGCCCACTATGAAGAGACAATGGATTCTTAAAAGAAGTGTGTTTAAAAGTGTAGAATTTGACATTTTATGCTTTCTTTAATAAAATTAAAAGTGTTTAAAAAATTAATTTTCCTTTGAATATTCAGCAATATGGGCTGGATTGGCTTTGCACTTTAATTAACCTGGAGACAGTAAACAGACAATTCATTTACATAGGGCCTTCCAAAATGCTCCCCCTCTATTTTTATTACCATTAAGTGCAAAGAAAACACTTGTGTTTGGGCTATATGTTGTTCTGTAACAAACCACTCAAAATGAAATGACTTAAGGCAACGATGAGGGGTCCTACATGCTTGTTTCCGATCCTGGTGGCACCAGCTGGGGTCACCCACGCAGCCAAATTCAGTTGTTGTCTGGGCTGGGTGGGCTACGAGATCCAAGCAAGTGTCATTCACTATCTCTGCCTCACTTGCTCCTTCCTGTGGTGGCTCACCCTCCCCCATGACCAGGCGCCTCCTCACACAGCACTGTGCGCTCAGGATAGTCAGATCTCTCACACGTGGAGGCTGCCTTCCATGAGGAAAGAAAAGCTACCAGTTCTCTTATGGCCTGGGCTCTCAGGCTTCAGAATTCACTTTCATTGAATCTTATTGTCCAAAGCGAGTCACAAGAGCAGTGCAACTCAAGAAACAGATCGCATCTCTTGATGTGAAAATGGCACAGGTGCAGAAAGAGGGAGGGAGGGCCACCATCTTTGACAACCATCCAATATGGGGATCCCAAGACTTGTCTGCAGAGTAGAATCATCAGGGACCTTCAAAAACTGTAAGAGCCTAGGTCACACCCTGTAAATCAATTAACTCACAATTGGGTAGGTGTAAAACACAGGCAGCTGTTTCATTTTTTTTCTCTTAGGCTCCCCAGGTGATTCCAAAGTGCAGGCAGGTATGGATACTCTGATCTACCATGACTTGTGAGAAAAGGGGTTTAGAAAAGCTTAGGAGGGATGCCTGGGTGGCTCAGTGGTTGAGCATATGCCTTTGGCTCAGGGTGTGATCCTGGGATCCTGGATTGAGTTCCACATCGGGCTCCCCACAGGGAGTCTGCTTCTCCCTCTGCCTGTGTCTCGGTCTCTCACAAATAAACAAATAAAATCTTAAAAAAAGAAAAGCTTAGCATCCGACCTGGGAGTCCTCAGTTGTACATGGTAACTTGTCATTTCACAGCATACTCAGTGGCTCGTCTTGGGTTTAAAATTTAAATGAAACACAATGACAAAGCAACCACAAGAAGCCAGACTACTATGTTTTCTGAGGGACTAAATTTCCTGTGTGCCTGGGAATGAGTGTTTCCCTGGAACACAAGACTTTTAGTGCCAAAGCCAAGACTGTACAGGTCAATCTGGACAGCTGGTCACCCTATGCATTGCTTTACCTGCCTCTGCTCTGCAGATCACATCCTGATGACTTTGGAACTGCAGTTCCACTGTTACCAGTGCAGTTTCTTCCAAATGAATGACCTAGGCCAGTGCTGCTTGAAGCATGTTCCACGGGCCAGCAACATCAGCACCACCTGAGCACTTGTTAGACATGGACATTTGGTGAATTTCTGACACTGAGTCAGGATATCTGGGAGTAGAGCCCAGCAATCTGTGTTTTGAAAGCATGAATTCAAGAAGCACTGGTCTGGTCTGCCTGTGGTAAGATGCTTTCATCTTCTTCGATCTCTACCATCCCCCACAAAGCAAAATCAGATTTTGAGTTTGCAGTAAAAGGTAGAAGAAGCATAGCAGGAGGAGTCAATCAATGCTAACTGGCCAGATATGTCTTGACCAATACAGCCAGCATCTTCAGACATACACATGATAATCATCATGTGAGGCTTATTTTTTTTTCAGTCATTTATTGGAGGGGCTGTATAAAACCATTTTTACACCCACAACAGATGCTGGAGTCTGGAGTGAAGGGTGTGCTGAGCACAGATGTCTGCAGTTGGCAAGGCCTGTGTCCTCCAAAGCACATCAAACCCATCAAGACAATTCAGGTGGCAACATTTTCTCCAACGTGAAGATGAAAAAAAATCTCAAAGTTAGGCAGAAAAATCAAGTTTGATCCATGATTGGATATTTGGTTTTCAATCTGAATTTACAGTAGGAATAATGAAGGTTTCAACAATTTCAAAATGATGCTCTTTTGAACTAGTTTGGGCTGACATGCTCCTATGTACAATGGAGAGTGCTCCCAAGCAAATCAATACCCTAAAATTTTGACCACCTTAAAACAAAAATAAATGTTTTAAGGACTCATCTGTTTATATCCAACTGGCATAAATACATGAAGAGAAGACTAGAATGCAAAACACTTTGTTAGTCCCATTATTGCATGAATTGAAAGTAAAGCAAAGGTAGCTCTTAAAATACTCACACACACACTGTAATTCAGGCTTTTTACTAATCAGACTACTTTCCCTGCATATGGAATAAAATTTTCAGTAGGATTTCTTTACCAGTCAATTAACATATAACTTGATCCCTAACTCAATGAAGCAAATGGAATTTAAAAAACCCTTTTCTGAACTCATCTTTGATACATGATGGCTTTTATTTCTCAGGTTTTCCCAAACTTCCTAGGTAAATTCAAAGATAATGACCAGTTAACTGGTTTTCCTCCTGAATAAGATAACATAATCAAAGCTATTGTGGTAAGGTTAAAGATATGAGGAGAGAGGTCACTCCTTCCAGATTTCTTGACCTGCTACAGTGAAAATCCTGGTCTTGCTGCACTGCAGGTCTGGCAGGAAGAGTCTGAGTTGCCCCACCCACACAATCTGTGGGCAGCAAAAATACTAGATATTATCTTCCACAAAGATAAAACATACAGAGGTAGACTGGAAAAAACACGTGCTCTCAACAAACTCACTTCCCCATGTTATGGTCACATGACAGGTACATCTGTGAATATGGGTTCACATATGGGTGCCCAGAGTGACTCAGAGCAGCCAGAATTGATGAGGAGTGAAGAGTGAAGACACAGAGTGGCCAGGAGAGCCCTGACGGTCAGAGAAGGGCCATGAGGGGGCATGAGCTACACACAGCAACTCAGTCCAGCATGTGGCAGGCCTGTGGGCACCGGGATGGAGTGAAACCAGGAAGAGGAGAGAGGACCAGGGCTTGAATGAAAGGATCCGAAGCAGTTGGTACAAATGAAGGCCAGTGAATTGCAGGCATATTTGATAATCACCAGGTTACTGCTTGGGCCTGGCCACCACATGCCTACCACCCCATTCCCACGGGACCACGGGTTCTGTTGTCCTTCATGGCATCCCGTGCCAGATATCCCTGCTAGGCTTCCCCTGCAGGACTTGCCTTCCCAGGACCCTCCCGGTGCCATGCCTGAGGAGCTGGCCCTGCCCTACTGCATTTGGGCCTGACAAGGTCCTCCCATGTCACCACATCCCGTCACTCTGCTGTTCACCCATATGTGAACCCATATTCACTTGCCCTAACTACATTTTTTGAAAAGACATATTCCTTAAGTAAATAACCATAAGCAGATTTTATTCACTGCTGTATTCTCTACGGAAGACTTCTACATGTTTCATAAGCAAACCCCTGTCGCTAAAACCTCTCTGTTAAAGTATAAATACTTCTCCATTTGTAAGGAGGCTAAAGTGATTTGTACATTCTTTCACCAGCCAAGAGAATAGTCCAACAATGTTACTGAGAAATGAAAAGATTCTTCTTCCACTTCCTCCATTTCCCAGCTGCTCAAGCATAACTCATTAGCTTCTATCACTGATCCCTTCTCTCAAAGGAATCATCATGACCATCACCATCACCATCATGACGCTCCTGGCCAGTACTAAGATGGCAGCCTGGAGATCAGAAGAGTTGCACAAAGCCTCCAGCATGGGATGAGTTGTCAGCTTCAGTCTCCAGAGAGCAAAGGTCCCAATAGGGAAACTAAACTTGGCCATCCAATCTGAGGGTGTGAACCCAGAACCAAAACTAAACCCCAGCCCCCAAAGGTGGTGAGCCAGACTCCTAAATGAGAACAACAGAAGGATGATGGAAGAGGCTGGAAGACAGGTTATGGCAGTGTCCCACATAAGCCACTCTGCCTTACTTAAAAGAAGCTACTCACTGGAGTCCAAGATTTCATTCATAAAATGAGAACAGTAAGCTCTACATATTTCATAAAACTGATATCAAAATCACATGAAATAACTCAAAGAGAACATGATTTGTGCATTGTAAATACACAGACAGACAAAAGGGACCCTTGCTAGTGCCAAGTTCACACCATGCTTCCCAGCACTAGTGGGGGGATGTAGGAGAGGAGGGGTTTTGGGGTTGAGGGCCTACATCAAAAGTGATCCAATGAATGTGCAGATTCTCATCGTCTATTTATCTGCCTCCCTAACTAGACTTCGATTTCCTTGAAAGCAGAGACAGTGTGTTAGTCATCATTGTGTCTCCATTTACATAGGAAGACATTCAATCACAGTTTATGGAATGCTCAATGAATAAATTCTGAATCCTCACTGTTATCCAGACTCCTGGCTGGCCGTGAATTATATGCAGTAGAAAACCGTGTGGCGTAATGTGTGAAAGAGAAGCTGCAGGTGCCCACATGCCCAACTTCCTATCTGCCACACATGGCTACTACCTCGCTGCCAGAGCCCTGGCTCCTCTGGATAAGGAGTCTAAATGCTCAAAATTAGAAGCATTCCTTGAAGTCAGACAAAAAAAAAGAGGCATTGATAATGAAACATCCTGGAAGATCATGATAGTTAAACTTTAGACCCAAATCCCATGCAGGCATTATGCTAAGAAGCTTTACCTCATTATCTAATGTAAAACTCACAATGCCAGGGGCACCTGGCACCTGGCACCTGGCTCAGTCAGTTGAGCATGTGACTCTTGATTTTGGCTCAGGGCTCGATCTCAGGATTGTGAGATGGAGCCGCATGTCCAGCTCTGCACCAAGCATGGAGCCTGCTCAAGATTCTCTCTCTCCCTCACTCCCTGCTGCTCCCCCCACTCACTTGCACACGCGCTCGCTCTCTCACTCTTTAAAAAAACAAAAACAAAAACAAAACCTAACTCACAATAGCAAAAGACAGAAGGTTTTGTTCCTATCCACATTTTATAGATAAAGAAATGGAGCATCTCAGAGGTTCAGTGGCCTACCCACACTATATGCTCTGTTCTTTCTCCAAAGCCCTACAATCTTCAGCAATACTGAACCTAGCTGTCTGAGCAAAGAGAGGTCCCTGTGCTTTCATCTTCAGTGAGAATGAGATGGTCTCATCTTGATCAGCCAAGCAAGAGTCTTTCCTCCTCCTTGGTATCTTCCTTCTGCAATCTGCACACATACTATAAGCTAGGCACTGTGCTGGTGCTACAGATGGGACAGTGAGTAGGGATGAGGGGTGGCCACTTGAGGAGAGGGGACAGACAAGCAAGATGTGAACTGCAATGACATGGTGGCTGGGAAACTCGGTGTCAGCAGAGTGACGGGATGTGGTGACATGGGAGGACCTTATCAGGCCCAAATGCAGTAGGGCAGGGCCAGCTCCTCAGGCATGGCACCGGGAGGGTCCTGGGAAGGCAAGTCCTGCAGGGGAAGCCTAGCAGGGATATCTGGCACGGGATGCCATGAAGGACAACAGAACCCGTGGTCCCGTGGGAATGGGGTGGTAGGCATGTGGTGGCCAGGCCCAAGCAGTAACCTGGTGATTATCAAATATGCCTGCAATTCACTGGCCTTCATTTGTACCAACTGCTTCGGATCCTTTCATTCAAGCCCTGGTCCTCTCTCCTCTTCCTGGTTTCACTCCATCCCGGTGCCCACAGGCCTGCCGCATGCTGGACTGAGTTGCTCTGTGTAGTTCATGCCCCCTCATGGCCCTTCTCTGACCGTCAGGGCTCTCCTGGCCATTCTGTGTCTTCACTCTTCACTCCTCATCATTTCTGGCTGCTCTGAGTCACTCTGGGCACCCATATGTGACACTGGTCCCAAGACCATTGGGTCACGTCCTCCTGATGGACTGGCACCATCAGAATTGCTTCCCCCTCAAGAGGAGTGAAAACCACACAGCCTCCACATTTAGATATTGGCAGGGCCCAGTCCCTAGAATGTGTCCCTTCTATTTCTTCACACTTTAAATGTTAATCTGCTCTATCATCTGGTCAACCCGTATTTATCGATAATCTATTTTACTTTACACTCTGCCAGGGGTAAGAAAGACAAAATATCTCTGCCCTGAAAGAATTCAGTGTGACATTGACAACCGAGTGGAGGAACTTGCACTCTACCGCATGCAGTCTTATAGTTCCCATTTTTACGTCCATTTCCCCAAATTCCCCCTCAAGCTTCAGACCCACACCCAGTTTCCCCATCAGACATTTTTACTGGGCCCTCTAACAGCATTTCAAAATTAACCACTCTATAATATGATTTTCTTGTCTTCTCTGTTCTTCCTCTTCTCTGTAAACAGCATCAATATCCTCCCCATCAAATAAAAATCGTTACCTTTGACTCCTCTTCTTCCCTTTCAAACCCCTACATCCAATCCATCAATAGTTCTATCCATTTCACCTCCAAAATAGGTCCTGAAGATACTCACTTCTCTTCAAGTTCATTCTCACCACCCTGATCCATCACTGGGCTGTTTCTGGCCTACAGAGCCCAATGTACACATTTGAAAAGGTGCCCTTCTCCAGGCCTTCATGGGCCTGGCACTAAACTATTCACTGGCAAGCATAGCCCAGGCTAAACAACAACCTCCACTTGACCCTAAGATTGGTGCATCAGGGAGTACACAACCTGCAGAAACACAGTCACACGCCCACCACCATCCTCTCTCTACTACTGCAGTGGCCTCCCAATTGATGATCCCAGTCTGTTCTACACATAGCATCCAGAGTGGCCTCTTTTTTTCTTTAATTTTGTAGCCCAGTGAAGGGCTTGAACCCATGACGCTGAGATCAAGACCTGAGCTGAGATCAAGAGTCGGATGTTTAACCGACTAAGCCACCCAGGTGCCCCCAGAGTGGCCTTTAAGAATCTTAAACCCAATAATTTCATCTTTCTGCTCAAAACCTTCATTCTCTACCTTGACCTCCAAGGTCCTGCATGACCTACTTGCTGGCCCACCCTGCCTCTGACCATTTTTCTTGTCCTTCAAAACATCAAGCTCCCTGCCCTCTAACTTGAGATATCTACTTGTGTTCTTTCCTACCTGCCACTTTGGATCACAGTACATAGAACAGGGTTAGTCTTACTATTTGGTTTAGCACCTACTGTCATCATTAGCCCATGCATTCCCTGTCACACATCATTACTTACTAGTTATTCTTAATAATGAAATAAGCATACCTGAACCTAAGCCAAAACACAGGTGGGACCTTGCCAATGACTTGGGTCTAACTAACCATATGGTCCCCCAGCTTCTCACCACTGGATGGAGGCATAAGCACAGATCCCACATTCCTCAACCTCTTGCTTTCCTATTTCTATAACGTTATTGCATCTATACATATATTTGACCTTTAAACAACATGAGTTTGAACTGCATAGGTCTGCTTATACGTGCATTATTTTCAATAAATGTGTTGGAAAAACTTTTGGAGATGTTCAACAATTTGAAAAAACTCAGAGATGAACCATAAAGCCTAGGAACTCCAAAAATACTAAGAAAAGGGTATTATAAAAATACAGTATATATTACATATAACACAGAAAATGTGTGTTAATCAACAGTTTATGTTATCAGTAAGGCTTCTTCATGTGCAGGATGAAGGTCAACAGTAGGCTATTAGTATACATTTTGGGGGACTCAAAATTATTCATGGATTTCGATGCCCCAACCCCCCATGTTGTTGAAGGGTCAAGTGCATACGTAGTCTTAAACATTTAGGGTTTTTTATTTCAGTAGTATTTAATGTCATAAAAGATTATCATACTATATGTAATCTTTGAGACTTAATTTTCATTTAATCATATATTGCTAAAATCTAATCATATTGTAATGTCATTTGCTTTATTCATTGTTGACTACTGTATAATATTCAACCATGTGACAATATCACAACATTCATCCACTCTTCAGTATGGATGCTGGAGTTCATGCCAAGTTTTCATCGTTAGGCCACACTGAGATATCCTTTTGTATCCATTTGGTTGGCCCCAAATTAAAAAGTCTAACATTATTAAGTGCTCAAACAGGATGTGGCTTCACGGGACTTTCCAGAATCACTGGTGGGAGAATGAATTGGTACAAAGACTTCAGAAAACAGTTTAGCATTATATCCTAATTTGAATATCCATATACTTGTGATCAAACAGTTCAATTTGCTTCCAGGCTTATACCTGTGAGAAAGTCTTGCAAGTGTTTAACAGAGAACACATACAAGATATCTCAACGTGCGTGGCCTTGACTGGCATTTGCCTGATTACTAAAGGTAATGTTTGTCACTTCCTATGCTCCCTGGCCATTTATGTCCTCTCCTCAATGCTTTGAGATCTGAATATCCAAAAGCCACCCACAGAGAATTTCCCTAGCCACCCTCCACGTGCAACCAACCAGTCCCCAGGACATCACTCTATTCCCTTTCCTTTGGGGTATCTGTTATTTCCTAAAATTATCTACTTTGTTACCTGATATATTGTCTGTCTGTCTCCCTCAACTAAAATAAAAACTCCAAGGAACTTTGCTTGCTAGGTAAGTCTGTGAACACATTCAGAGTTGTGTTCCACAGTCAGACACAGGCGCTCTACGTTGCAATCTCAGCTCCCTACTACCAGCTGTGTGATCATGAACACATCCCTGAAATCATCTGTTCCTGAGTTGCACATGTACAAAAGAGATCATAGTAATCCTTGCTCCATGAGCTCCTTGTGAGGCTCAAATGAGTTAATACTTGCAAAGTTCTTAGAAAACACCATAGACACAGCGAGTGCTCCATAAATGTCCATCACTATGATTCATGTGTGAATGTCATTGTCACTACTCCATGACCACCCAGCACAAGGCACCAAAGCAGTCTGGCCCTAATGAGCTTCCTCTTCTCCAAGGGGTTCTACATCTCCCTGGTCCTACAGATGCCCCTTCCCACAGCCTGGAGGAAAGTGGAAAGTACTTGGGGAAAAGTTTAGGGGGATGCTGCTTATTTCCCCCCAAAAAATGGCCTGGTCATCCCGCACATGAAGAAGCTGAATATCAGCACAGAGCAAAGGCTCAACAATGCTTCAGGAATAAATGATTCATGAGCCATCAATCCATACACCCTACAACCCCAGCATTGCGTTACACACAGAATCACAACATTCTCCTTCTCTCCCTTTATTTTGGTGCATATTTTCCAAGGGAAGAAAGAGAAGTCAGAATTGGGGGATGGCAAAGAAATAAAAGTAGGTTGGATAAGGGAAGTGGGGAGCGGAGAAGTAAGAGGCAAGGGTAAAAGGACAGAGAAAAGGGAAGAGGTGGAAGGGAGATGGGAGATTTCCGGTGGCACTGAGGCCCTGGCGTCTAGTGTAGGACACAAAAATGCTGAAAATAAAAACCTAAGGGAGTCCCTCCACCACCACCTACCCCCGCGGGAATTATTCTCTTTTTAAGGCATGAGTAGGGGTGGGGGAAAGGTAAAGCAGAAAGAGGCCCGGAAGGGGGGAAGGGGAGGAGTGGCAGCCCAAGACAAACTTAACTTCACCATCCTGCCTGGGAGAGGGTGGTCCCCATTAAATCCCAGCAGTCTCCCCCCCCCCCCCCCCCCCCCCAGTCAATGTCACCTTAGTCGAGAGCTTACCTTGTTCGGCCACCAAGAGCCCCGCTCCATCGGGGGCCTTCCTTGCCTCGAAGTGATGGTAGATGCGGCCTGGGTGAAATGCGCCAGGAGCCAAAGCCCAGGTGAGATTCCACCGGGAATTCGGGCAGGTTCCCTGGGAGAGACTGTTTCCATTTGAGAAGGCGCGGGGCGTCCTGGCCGGGGACCAGCTGCCTGTCCGGGTGTCAGATTCCGTGACCGCTCGCGGCCCGGGAGGGCGCCGCGCCCCTCCCTCCGCCTCCCGGAGTCGGGTGCGCAGAGCACGGGCGGGGGGGGCGGTCTGGGGGCGCGGGGGCCGGGCGGGGGGCGCGGCGGGGGGCAGCTCCGGCCCCTCCGTGGGAGGACCCCGCTCCTCGCCGGGCTTCCTCCGCCCCGAGCGTGCCCAGCACCGAAGCCGCTCGCAGGCTGCCCTGCCGGGGACCGGGGACTCCCTCCTTGTGGAGTCCTTGGCTGGCAGGGACAAGCCCCGGCGGCGGGACTGCCGATCCGGAGGCTACGGCGGGGTGTGCATGTGCCCCAAAGAAGCCACACGCGCACACACGCGCGCACACACACGCACGCCCACACACAGCTTCCACTTGACCGTTCCCTCCCGGGGCAAGTAACTGTCCTTAAGCGGCAGCAGCAGCAGCGCGGGGGAGGGAACGCTGCACCGAAATCCGACAGCCAGCAAGATCCCCAAGACCAAATTTGGGGATGGCTTTAATTTTAAGGTTTGGGTTGAAGCCGTTCGAAGGAAGGAGGGGAGTGGGTAGGGGGATACACGGCCCAAACACCCGTGTGCGCGCCTGCGGGTGCGGGTGCGGGTGCGGGTGCGCGCGTCTGCCTCTAGGCCGAGTCCCGGGTGTTACCCCGAGCTGGGGGGCAGAGGGGGAGGCGGCACGGACGAGGCGGCCGGGGGTTCACGCGGCCCGCGGCGCCGGCTTCCCCGCGGAGCCGAGGGCCGGGAGCCTCCCCCCGCCCGCCCCGCCCCGCCCGCCCCGCCCCGCGCTATTTATAGCCCAGCTCCAGCCGCTGCGGGGGGGCGCGGGCCGCGCCGGGAGCCCGCGGAGCCGGGAGCGCCCTCCAGCTCCGGCCCGGAGTCTCCCGCCTTCTCGGACGGCTCGGGCGTCGCTGGCCCTCGGCTTTCGGGGCTGCCGTTCGGTCCGGCCTTCGCACGTGCCACTGCCACGTTTCAAATGAAAAGAGAGGTGGGGAGCGCTGCGGGGAGGGTTCCGAGACGCGGGGACCGCGGGGCAGTCTGTCGTGCTGGGACCTTTTGTTCCCAGATGCCTGCAAATGGAAACAGAATTCTCCATAGGTTTATGGGCTTCGGGCTCGTTTCACATCTTCTGCAACACTCGACCTGGTGGGGGTTTTGTCTGCCAGGCACGTTGCCAAAAAAAAAAAAAAAAGAGGAATGAAGGCATTTCAAGAGCATCGAAAACTCACATCCTCTGCCCTCCAATTCCTCCTTAACTGGGGGTCGCCAGGGCGTCTGTCAGCATATCCACGCACCCCGGCTCCGTGTCCAATCCCACACCAACCCTGCAAAGGAAACCAGCTAGTTACGGTGCTGCGGGTGGGCTCCTGGTCCCAGGGGATCCGGGTAACTGGAGTAAACAACATCTGTCGTCCCAGGGGTACCTTCAACCTAAAATGGAGCGGACTGCCGCAGTCAAGAAGGTCCTGACGCTAATACTGTGCTCCCAACCCTCTTCCTTCAAGTACTCCTTTCTGAACTAGCTATTGAGCCCCTGTGCTCTGCAAAGTCCCAGGGTACCCCCCCCCCGCGCCCCCAGCTTCCTCTAGAACTTAGGGGGGAAGCCTCTGTCCAGTAGGTGTGGGAGGAAGCCTGCAGACCACCCAAGGGCACTCCTGCAGGTCCGCAGTAGAAGTGCTAAGCTCCCCCACCTCTACCCCACCCTTCCCGTCCTTCATTATTCAGTTTCCAGATTTTTCTATGAGAACTGATGCCAATATAGTAAGAAGTTATTATTTATTTAACTGAATTTAAGGAGAATGATCCGAGAAAGGAGCTTCTAATCATTGAACTCCCCAGTTATCTATGGGCTCAGCAAAAAAACTCCCTTTTGGTGTAGATCCTTGTCATTGAAATGCTTTTTCCCCTGTATTCACATTCCTGCCCTAGGAAAGAGGAGGTCCTGGATGTCCTGTTTCTGGGATAAGTAAGGATGCAAAGGTGCATCAGGCAAAAAGCAAGAGAGAGGACCTGGAACCCCATGTCCCTGGGTTGATCCTGGCTGTTTATATAATCTTGCTGAATGGATTTTATCCATTTGCACTTTGGTTCTTTGTCTGTAAAATATGGAAAATAGTGCTAGCACGTGGTTCTCATGAGAATAAATGAGACAATCTATCTAACTTCCTTAGACCAGTACCTGGCCTTTGATGAAGCTCAGTAGATACTACATATTATTATCACCGCACAAATATGAGCTGTAGTTGATTTGGTTGAATTTGTACTAAGAGGTATTTAAAGAAAATCTATTCCATCTCTGTAAATCCATTATCTAAATGGGTGTCTTTTTCATTGTACTAAAAGCAGATATACATGGGAGGCCCCTGGTCCCTGATCCCATCTTTTCTTCTTCCAGGGGAAGAAAACATTCCCTCGAAAGGCCTTTAAAAACTCCTGCTGCTGATCTATGGCACACTCTGACACCCAGGGTAAAGGATTGCCTGCTTATAGTCGTTCACTGATGTTGTGAGGATAATACTTTGACCTATGAAAAGTTCTTTAAACATAAAAACACTCGGTGAAGTTTTCCTAGGGATTATGAAGGGGAAGTATTTCCATTTAACTGGAAATTCTAAGCTCAGTCGAGGTTGGTCCAGGGTCTTTCCCTTTCTAAAAATTAAACTCTAGGAGGTAGGAGCTAGGTCCTGTTAAGAGTAGTTCTGCGACAGAGACTATTAGTCATTGACCCTGGTATCCATCTCCCTTTCTTGAGAAGAGAATCCTTGATTTTTAGACATGCAGTCAGATGTGGCCTGCAGATTCTGGCCAATGAGATATAAAATCATATGGAGGCTTCTAAGAAACCCCTGTCCCCCTGCCCCCGCCAAGATACCTGGTGGTAGTGGTGGTTTTGTACTGTGTCAACCTAGCTAAGCTGAAACAGTGCTTCCCAGAATCCGCTTCTCAGTATGGTTCTGGGCTAGGATGGGGCACAGGAAAAAAGTGCACAGGGTTTGGAAGGTAGAAGGGAAGCAGCGGCCATGTTTGTACTGGGAAGGTCAATGCCAAGTCAGGTGATGTTGGAGCTCACGTGCTTTGTCATGGATCTGTTGGCTCACCTTGTCAGCATGACAAAGCAACTAGGTCTGTAGCAGTTCCGGCTAGATCCTGCTGCTTCTCTAGCTCCTGAACGAAGTGCATGCTAGCTCCACAACAGAGGGTGCCAGCTTTTCCTACGCACCAGCATCAGGGTGGAGGTCAGCAGCAGCATCAGAGTGGAGGTTTGGAGGTGGAGGTGGAGGTGGTTAGAGATTAAGACAGGCTCTCCTTTGTCCTTGTGGGTTCCAGTGTGTCCCTATTCTTTCTCACGATGTGTCTGTATCAGTCAGGGTTCCACCACGGAGACAGAACCTGTAGGAGACATATATTAAGGAGAGAGAGAGAGAGAGAGAGAATTATCACAAAGAAGTAGCTTATACTGAAAGCTGGTGAGACAAGTCCAAAATCTGTAAGGCAAGCCATCAGGAAGGGCAGGGCAGGCTGGACCTCTCAGGCACGACGTAAAGCTACAGTCCAGAGGTGCAATTTCTTTATCTAGGTAGTCTGAGTTCTACCTTCTAATTGATTGGATCAGGCCCACCCAGATGATCGAGGATAATCCTCACTACTGAAACTGATTATAGACTTCAGTCACATATACAAAGTATCTTCAAAGCCCCAGATTCGATGACTAGGGACAACAGCCTAACCAAGTTAACACAGAAAACTGACCGTGAAAATGCCCATCTTTCCTTCCAAAAGGCCTGCCTGCTATCTTCAGGCCCAGCATCATACATGGCACCAACACAGAACATAAAGAGTTTAACTCATGTCCACAGCATTTCAAACCCATATTGTTCAACAATCAAGATCAAGTATATTAGGCTTGCCATTGCTTTTGCTGGCACTCTAGTTACAGGGTTGCATAAGTTTTGAGTGATCAAAAGGAAGCAACAAATGTTAATGTCTAACCCTATGCTCTTAAGGTAGATAATACTCAAGTATACCAATATCCAAAGTTTCTCTAATTTTGAGTACACAGAGGATCACACTTCCCCACGACGTTTTCCAACTCTCATCCTGAAGCCACATGTGGAGCCTCCCCACGGGGAATGGCATAAAGTTGTAACAAAATCCCAAAATAGGTGGGGCTGGCTTAACTAGTTGTTCTGTGGGTAATGGGGGAAACCGATCATGAAAGTTATAAAAACAGTGGAAAAATATGTGGTAACGTTGTTACCTGCAATAACTTGGGGACAGACTATGGACCAATGAATAAGCAGTGGTGGAAAATTGGTGACAAGTTTGGCAAAGAGTTATATGAATAGACCTCTCCGAAAGGGCAGACAGTGTGAAGATATTTGTATACCATGGGAATGTTCAACAAAGAGTTACCTCAGCAGAGAAGGTTTGAACAACTAACTAGAGAAGGTGATCTGTTCTTTGGATACTAGTTAGCCTCTCTTCCCACTGACCACCTCATCATCTGGTGGTCTCAGGAACAAAGTGGACATGATGGCAGAGATGGTTATGCATAGATTCAGCAACATGGATTTCCACTCACCAAGACTGACCAGACTATGGCCCTTGCTGAGTGCTCAGTCTGCCAGCAGTGAGAACAAAACTGAGTCTCTAGTACGATACCACTGCCCTGGATGACCAGCCAGCTATCTAGTGGCAGGCAGATTACATTGGACCACTTCCATCATGACAGAGCAACATGTCCTTCATACTGGAAAACAGACTCTGGATATGGATTTGTCTTCCCTGCATGCAGTGCTTCTGCCAAAACTACCATCTGGGAACATACATAATGCCTTATCCACTGTCATGGTATATTCCACATGGCACTGCTTCAGATCAAGGAACTCACTTTACAGCAAATGAAGTGAGGCAATGGGCCCATGCTCGTAGAGTTCACTGGTATGACCATATTCTCCACCACCTTGAAGCAGCAGTCTTGAGAGAATGGTGGAATGGTCAGACCATTCCTAGAGTGCCAGCTAGCCTAGCCAGAGTGCCAGCTAAGTGGCAAAGAGCTTGACCAAATTCTGTTCTATGTTTTCTGGAAAGTAGAAATTAAAGATGATGAACTTGGATATTTAGCTGAGGGGACTTGAAGGTGCAAACCTATTTCCTTAGAAGAAATTGTTTATAGTAAAATGGGGGAGAAGAAGGAGAAATTCATTACCAAGCAAAAAGGAACCAGAAGTCAAAGATTTAGAAAGTGTTCAGCCAATGCATATTGCAGGAAGGAAGGAAGGGAGGGTAAGAGGACAGGTGAAGGGGAGGAGATGGCGGGGGGGGGGGGGGAGATGGAAGGAAGAAGGATGGGAGGTAAGGAGGGAGAGGAACGAGATAGGAGGGGAGGAAGGAAGGAAGAAAAGAAGAAAAGAGAAAGAAAGAGAGAAAGCATGTCCTAGAGAGAACACCAAGGGTGTGGTTGGAAATTATTTGATAAAGAGATCATAGGTTGCACTCATCAGTTTAAGCAGCCATTTGGGCAGGAGTGAGGCATAGAGACAGTATTATGCCAGCAGGGACACTACCACTATGGACTAGAGGGGGTAAAGGCAGGATGAAACGAAGCAAGACTATGGGAATTCTGGGATTCTACAGGATGGGACAATAGAGCTATCTGGCTGCCAACATGCATTACATGATCATCCATGAAAGAGAAAGAATTGTCCCAAGGGTGATTCAAAAACCACAGGGCTGTCACTGCCATCACAGACCTAGGGGCAGGGCCATCTCCTCCTTGTTTTCAGAAGGTAAGGCTATCTCGTCATTTTCATGGGGCCAGAGGCAAGGCCATGACACAGAGCCTCAGAGGACAGTGCTGCCACCCAATCATGCCTCAGTGGGCTTGGAGAGCAGAGAGGATGGAGCCAAAAATGAGGATTCTTGAGCCTTCAGATCTAATGGCGGGAGGGGGGTGGGGAGTCGATCTATTGAAATTCATCTTGCTAAGTAGGGGACTTGCTTGGAAACTGTCACCCCTTTTGTCCTGTCATTTTCTGCCTTTTGGAATGGGAATGTCTGTCCCATGCCTGACCCACCATTACAGTTTGGATGCACCTAACTTGTCTGTTGTCAGATTCACAGCTGGAAAGAAATTCTGCCTCAGGCTGGATCTCGCCACCAGTCTCACCCACTCCTGGTTTAAATTTGATATCAAGCTGAGACTGTGGAGCTGGAGCTGATGCTAGAATGACCAGAATTTGGGGGGATTGCTAGGAGGAAGTGAATGTTTTTGCATATGAAAAGGACATGAATTTGGGGGGGCCAGAGAGCAGAATTGCACAGACTTGAAATGAGGGACTTCAAAATTCCAATGTCAAAGCCCTTGTGCCCAGTGTGACTATATTTGGAAATAGGACCTTTATGGAGGTAATTAAGGCTAAATGAGATCATAAGGTTGAGGCCCTGATCCATTACGACTGATGTCCCTTATAAGAAAAGAGAATGAAAGAGACAGACACCAAGGGCCAACACACAGAGAAAAGACCAGATGGGGACACAGCCATCTGGACAAGGGGTCTCAGAAGAAATCAATCCTGCCAGCACCTTGACCTTGGATTTCTAGCCTCCAGAAACTGTGAGAAAACACATTTCTGGAGTTTAAGCTACCCAGTGGGTGGTATTTTGTGATAACAGCCCTGGAAGACGAGCATAGGCCATATGTGACAAGGTAAAATTTTAAAAATTAAAAAACTTTAAAAGTTGAGCCCATAAAAGAATTGGCTGGCTTCCAAGTGGAACAGAGTAGAGAGAAGACAAAATATTCAGGGTCTTGTGAAATATTCGGGTCACTGTTATGTGACTTTGAAGAATAAAAGCTAAGCTTAAGAATTTGGGGGGTGCGCCTGGGTGGCTCAGTTGGTTAGACATTCAACTCTCAGTTTTGGCTCAGGTCATGATCTCAGAGTCTTAATCTTGCAGGGCTTGATTGCCCTGCATGGAGTTCCCCATTAGGCTCTGCACTCAGTGCATAGTCTACTTCAGATTCTCTCTTGCTCTCCCTCCCACTCAATCTCTCTCTCAAATAAATAAAATCTTTTTTAAAATGTCTTTAAGAGACAAATGATCGTATTTTTAAAAATCAACTTTATTTACAAACTATCAAATTCATAGATTGAAAGGAAATATCCAATACATACATAAAATACATATGAGTTCTGTATATATTTAGAATATATATAAAAAATACATTTAGAATATATATAAAATAAATTTATATATTTAGGATATATATAAAATAAATTTATATATAAGTATAAATTTATATATAATTTATATATAAAAATAAAAATTTATATATTTTATATATAATAATATATTAAAATATTAAAAGTAAAAATATTTAAAAATAATATTTTATATATAATAATACATATTATATATACATTTGGAATATATATAAAGAATCTTAGAACTCATAACAAGAAGACAAATAGCTCAATATAATATGAACCAGAGATTTGAATGGACACTTCACAAAAGAGCATATACAAATGGTATAAGGGCACAGTTTGATAACTTTGGGCAACTATATGTAGCCAATAGAAATATAGAACATTTTCACCTCCCTTTCCCAATCTCTCTCTACCCTAGCCCCAATCAGCAACTGATCTGCTTTCTATCACTATAGATTAAATATGGTTTCCTTAGAATCTCATGTAATAAACTCACACAGTATGTTTTCCTTTGTGTCTGGCTTCTTTTACCCAGCATAATACTTTAAAAATTCATCCATGTTGTTACACATATCAGAAAGTCATTATGTTTTCTGCTAAGTCCTATACCATTGTGGGAACTACTATAATTTTTTTATCCACCCATACTGATGAAAATTTGGATCGTATGCAGTTTTTGTCTATGAAAAGTAAAGCTACTTTGAATAATCAGATACAAGCCTCTGTATAGACACATATTGTTATTTTCCTTCGGTATTTCATCTAGATCAGAATCGCTGGGTCTTAGGATGTGTGTTTATCTTGATAAGAAAATGCCAAAGAGTTTTCCAATATGGTTTTATCATATCATATTATCATTTTATCTTCCCACCAGCAATATATAATAGCTCCAGGTACTCTTCATACATCATTAACGTTTGGGGTTCTTAGTCTTTTCATTGCAGCCAAATTTGTGTATAGTGGTATCTCATCATGAATTTAATTTGCATTTCTCTGATGCCTAATGATGTTGAATGTTGTTTCATGTACTTACTGACCATTTGTATATGTGCTGCCGAAGCGAGCACGTTACTGACCATTTGTATATGCTCTTTTGTGAAGTGTCCATTCAAATCTCTGGTTCATATTATATTGAGCTATTTGTCTTCTTGTTATGAGTTCTAAGATTCTTTATATATATTCTAAATATATCTATATTATTATATATAAAATATTATTTTTAAATATTTTTAATTTTAATATTTTAATGTTATATATAAAATATATAAATTTTATTTTTATATATAAATATATACTTATATATAAATTTATTTTATATATATTCTAAATATATAAATTTATTTTATATATATTCTAAATACATTTTTTATATATATTCTAAATATATACAGAACTCTTATATGTATTTTATTTATGTATTGGATATTTCCTTTCAATCTGTGGTTCCTATTTTCAGCCTCCTAATGATGTCTTTCAAATAGTTCCTGTTTTAATAATGATAAAATATTTTTGATGTTTATAAAAACAAAAACACTTTGCTTACCCTAGAGTCATAAAAGTCTGTATCTATACATTCTTCTAGAAAGTTTACAACTTTACCATTCATGATTATGTGAATGATGCATTATTTCAAGTTAATTTTTGTATATGACATGAGGTAAACGTCAAAATTCTTCTCCCTATACATATTGCAAAATGTAAGCAGAGTTTGGCTGGCTCAGTTGGTAGAGCATGCAACTCTTGATCTTGGGGTCATGAGTGTAAGCCCTACATTGGGCACAGAGTCTAATATATATATATGGGTCTGGGTCTGTTTCTGTTGGCTGATTTTTCTTCGAATTATTATCTTCCCAATGTTTTGTATCTAGTAATTTTTTTTCTGTATCCTGAATATCATGAAGTTTATATTGTTGAGATTCTTTATTTTGTTGTCATCCATTAAGGAGTTTGAACTTTGTCCTAGTGGACAATTAAGTTACTTGCTGTCTAGTCTGATCCTTTTGACTCTTGTTTGTAAGCTTTATTAGGGTCAACAGTAGCCCTACAACTGAGATGTGGCCCTCCTTGGTCTCTACTGAGCAGTTAATGGAAACTCTTCACAGTGGCCCTCAGTGGGTTCTGGGAACTTTTCAGTTCATGGCTTCCCAATTGTCCTCAGTTGAACTTCCAGAATTTCATCCCATGCACAAGCAGATTGTTGGTCAGCTAAAGAGCCCAGGGAACTCATAGTCAGATTTCTGGAGCTTCTTTCTGTGGCATTTTTCCTCTCTGGATCTCTTTTCAACAATTTCTAGCCACTTGAACACCCTGAATTCTTAAATCTGCCTTCTCAACTCATTGAGACAACTGTAGTTCTTTTTGGCATCTTTATCTACTTCATAGTTCCAAATGTGCCTCCAGGTAGAAAGCTAGGCCGTCGTAGAGCTAGGCTCATTTGTTTTTTGTCAGGGATCATGATCCTGTGTACTTCCTACTCAATGTCTAAAAACAGTAGTTCCCCAGTTTTCTAGTTGTATAAAGCAGGAGGTGAAATCTGGCCCGGGTTTCTCCATCATGGCCAGAAGTGAAAGTCCTCATTTCCAACTTTTTTCACTTGAGAAAAAGGCTCAAGACTAAGTGTGCAAGATCTGGCTCTTGCACCAATGCCAACAGACTTAAAGTGGCTTCCATTAAGTCAAAGCAGACAGAGACGGATGTGCTTGACCAATCTTGTCCATGTAACAGTTTGGGGAACCTTGTCCTAAAAACAAGGAAGAGTATGGTTCCCAACTGATAGAGATTGATAGAATCAAAAAGACAAGATCCCTATTATATTTTGAGAGAGCTGTCCTAATAAAAGAACCAGAAACCTATTACTATTTCAGACCTAAAATGACCCTTGGTCACCTGGATGCCCCCACACAGAAAATGATCTGATCAAAATAACAGAACATTCCACAATGTTCATTTCAGATTTGGCCAAGCAGTAAAATAGAAAAAGAAGACCCTCCAAGAGCACAGAGCTAAGGGCCACAGAGTACAATGAGCAAAAGATTTCCTTCTAAAAGTATTCTCTGGGTCTAATTAAGAAGCAATCCTCACTCCCAGTTTACATGGCCCTCACTATATCTGCCAGGAGTCACCGTAAATTTCTGAAATGAACATTTCTGAGATGAAATGTACAGTGATGCCTGTGTGCCTTCATTTTTTCTCACCATAAATGGGGTTATTGATTGCTGTTATCATATCTTCATCCTACCCATGTATATTGGGTAAGGGGCATAGGATGGAAGGAGATAAATTATGCTTTAATTTCAGAGTTCTTTGGATAAACAGTGACCACATCTGAATCTATAACCACCACACATTATGCTTTGATAAGAAGAACACTTTGCACCACTCAGAGATCCTGGACTTTGATCTTCATGCCATGATTAAATGAGAATTGGAGATCCTCTCCCTTGGGAAAGGTTGAGTGTATAACATGGTGGGAAGAATGAACTGAATATTTGGTCATCAGATTTGTGGTCTGTGGGAAGCATTCCCAGTGCTTGCCAATATTCTCTTCTCTTACTTCTGGCTAACTGGATGACTACACTTTTCCAGCCCACTGAAATTAGGATCTCTATGTGAAATACGAGTGAAAATGCCATATGTCTCTTTGGGGCAGAAGTATTTCATTCCATTTCAAGATTTCTAGCTCTCTCCTCCTCTATTAAGTTGGATTCTAAATAACCCCAGTTGAAAGGGCAGTATTACAAGATAGTGTTGCCTCCATCAGACAATGTAGAACAGATGCCCTTGGCCAACCAAATTGTATATCTAGCTTAAGCAAGAAATTCAAATTCAGGAGCACCTAAATGGCTCAGTTGGTTAGGTGTCTGTCTTTGGCTCAGGTCATGATCCTGGGGTCCTGGGATAGAGCCCCACATCCAGCTCTCTGCTCAGAAGGGAGCCTGCTTCTTCCTCTCCTTCTGCCACTCCCCCCATTGGTGCTCTCTCTCTCTCACTCACTCACAGTCTCTCAAATTAATTAATTAATTAATTAATTTAATTAAAAAATTTAATTAATTAAATTAAAAAATACTTGTTCATTACCTGCCTTCCTTGACAGACCACAAATTTCATAAGGGTAGGGATTGTCTGTTTTATCTACTGCTCTATGCCCCAGGACCTAGGGCAGTACCTAAGATAAGGTAACATTATTTTCTTTTTAAGATTTTATCTATTTATTCATGAGAGACACAGAGAGAGGCAGAGACATAGGTAAAGTAGGCTCCCTGTGGGGATCCCTATGTGGTTTTATTTTTTTTTAAGATTTTATTTATTCATAGAGACACAGAGAGAGAATGAGAGGCAGAGACACAGGCAGAAGGAGAAGCAGGCTCCATGCAGAGAGCCCGACGTGGGACTCGATCCAGGGTCTCCAGGATCACGCCCTGGGCTGCAGGCGACGCTAAACCGCTGCGCCACCGGGGCTGCCCCCCATGTGGTTTTAGTTAATAACAATTTAATGCTATTAAATTCCATTTCATAATCTCAAAGCAATAACTTGATTCTGTTTCCATAGTCCTATAAGTAATAAAGATTATTACCACTTATATAGCTCAAAATCATTCATATCTTCAAAAGACAGAAGACTTATACCAGTATTTTCAATACTGGGCCAATCCTGCAAATAAATACTAAACTTGCCACAGACACAAAATTTAATTTTCCTCCTCAAAAATGAATAGACAGTGAAAGAAAACAAAATTTTTCACCCTTACCAAGAGGGACAAATACTGTTTTCTAGTGACTGTGAAAAATACGGTATAGAGTAAATGGACATTTTGCAGAATATCAAATGTTAACACATACAAAATGTACTCCCTGGAAAGCAGTGATTTATTTTGAAATGTAGTGGGGTTACAGTAAAATCAACATATGCTGAACCAATGGAGGGAATGTTATTAACTTATGATTTAATGAATACTTTATCTAAAATGTAGTCTTTGCTAATTGATTAAAGTAGTGAGATAGTAGGTATTTACTTTATACTTAGAGCAATTGCTTTGAAAAGGTTAAGTTTTATTAGCTTGTTGGTCAATTTGTATTTTAATAATTGAATTCAAGTGTTGGAGCTTTTTTGAGATCTATTATGCCACAGTATCATAGTGGACCAAATACACTTTGAATGAACATTTTACACAATATGATAACTTACCAAAAAATTTAAGAACATCTGCTATGTATTGTCTCTGATTTTAAAAGAAATCTTATTCTAGTTTTTCTTTTATGTGCTCTGACTGAAGAAATAAAGAACATAGGAGTCTGCAATGAAGACAAATAAAACTTTAACATAGGTAAATGTGTGTCTATAATCATTAAAAACAGTAATATGAGGGCAACTGGGTGGCTCAGTCAGTTATGCAACTTTTTTTTTAAAGAGATTTTATTTATTCATGAGAGAGAGAGAGCTAGGCAGCATAAGCAGAAGGAGGAGCAGAGGGAGAGGGAGAAGCAGACTCCCTGCTGAGCAGAAAGCCCAATGTGGGGCTCGATCCCAGGACTCTGAGATCATGACCTGAGCTAAAGAGAGACACTTAACTGACTGAGCCACCCAGATGCTCCAAGTGACTATTGGTCTCAGCTGGAGTCTTGATCTCAGGGTTGTGAGAACAAGCCCCATGTTGGGCTCCACTTAAAAAAAAAGTGGGAGTGGGTGGCTCAGTCCATTAAGCAACGGACTCTTAATTTTGGCTCAGGTTACAATCTCAGGATCATGAGACTGAGTCCACCATCAGGGTCTGGAATGAGTGTGGAGCCTGCTTAAGATTCTCTCTCTCCTTCTCCCTCTGTTCCTCCACACTGCAAGCACACATGCTCTAAGAAAAAATTTTTTAAAAAACAGTAATATAATAATAGAATTTCTTATAAGCATCTGAATCTAAAGCTTACTACTTCCATTTCTTGAAGTAATGACAGTCTTTGAATTTTGCATGTAATAGTGAATTCAAACTTTTGGACTCCTACAATTAGCTCCTTACACTGAAATAAACAGTCAGGGATACAAGGGATTTTTCCTCATTTTCCTGAGGCCTGAACCAAGGTAAACAGTAATTTGGCTACAGCTGTGTCGAGCCCCTCACTCTGTCTAAGGCAGGGCAGGTTACTCTCCAGCCAGAGAAGTCAACACAGGAGGAGTTGATTTCCCAACAACAGCAGGGCAAGTTCAAAGATGGACCAGTAATCCACCTTAAAATGCTGACAAAGAGTAGTTATCAAATTAGAATTGAATACTAACCAATGTGCTATTTCAAGAATGAGGATGAATAAAGCCATTTTCATGGCCTGTAGCTTGTCACTAGAGAAACCTGGAAAAATTGTCCCAGGACAAAAAGCTGATGATCCCAGAAGGAAGGTCAAAGGTATAGAAGAGAGAGAATACACAGAAGGGTAAACATAAGAGTAGTGTGTCCTTGTGGGAATAACTCTGTCGTGTTTCCAGGGAGATGTGCATGTTCTTCCAAATCTCAAATCCCAAGAAAATCAGTTGAGACACTGAGAAAATTGAGAAAAGCATAATTCTGCTGTGAGGCTTAAAGTTTAATCAATACAGCGATGTTACTGGTGCAAAGAAATTTACCAACATCGGGTAGAAAGCAAGCAAGCAGGAAACGCTAGCAGGTGCCTGGAGCGGGGACAGAAGTCATCATGATCTCATCAGTCTGGCAGAAAGCTGCCACCCTGTTGTAAGTGTGCCCTGTCTGCTGCCACCAAGTCACTCTTGCAAATAACATTAAGAAATATATACATGTAATACACTCCCTGCAAATCCTTTGAGTGGCATTCTAAAAAATAACACGTTTTGGTAGCCAAATAAGTTCTTATATTGGCAATGTTGATATGTGATTCTGTGAGGTTCTATGGTCTTGCTAGGAGATTAGAATGTTACTTTTTATTGAGACTGCCCAGTAATTGTTGCTGGTTTTTCTATGGTTTAAATCTTCACTCTAGGCTACCCACAGAGGAAATGCAAAGCGAGAAGATATAAATATTGAATGCTATGATGGAATATTCTTTCATAAAATCAGAAACTGACCTAAAATCCAAATTAGTACAACAATATATTAATTTCAAGAGTAAAATCAAAACCAGAGCAAGCAGACGAAATATTTTTATCACTATCAAATCATTGTAAAAGGACATGGGCTTCAGGTGTCTACCTGGCTCAGTCATTAGAGCTTGTGATTATTTTTTTTAAGATTTTATTTATTCATGAGAAACACAGAGAGAGGCAGAGACATAGGCAAAGAGAAAAGCAGGCTCCATGCAGGGAGCCCAGTGTGGGACTCAATCCTGGGACTTTGGGATCACGCCCTGGGCTGAAGGCAGGTGCTCAACTGCTGACCCACCCAGGCATCCCAGATCATGCGATTCTTGATCTCAGGGTCATGAGTTCAAGCCCCATGTTCGGTAGACATTACCATAAATAAATAAATAAATAAATAAATAAATAAATAAATAAGCCCACTAAGATGTGTGTAACTTAAAAAAAAAAAAGAACATGGGCCTATATGAAGGATATATGCCCTAACCCCCAACTTAAAAAGGCTTTTGGATGCACTCAATAGTTTGATTAATATCAGTACAAACTTAAGAAATTTTTCTGTGATGATGTAATACATTTGTACATTTTATGGTTGAACCATAAGGAACTGCTGGTTGTATGTTAGGGGTGTGTTTGTGACAATGAGAGAGAGAGAGAAGGAGAGAATGAGAGGGCAAATAGGGCAAATGTTTCAAAAAAAGTACTATGGTTTACAGCTGCAGCCACAGCTAGTGTGATGCTCACAGAGAAAATTATACCCATAATTACTTATATTTGAAGAAAAATAAATGACAGAAGTTAGACAAAGAAAATCAGAAAAAAATGTAAATGAAGTAAAAGGAATAATATATTAAGATCAGAAATAAATAAAATAAAATACAAACATATAATAAAAATGATCAACAAAATCCAAGCTGGTACTTTGAAAAACCTACCTTTAAAAAATGTTGGCCAAAATGAATCCAGGAGAAGAGTGTAGGCATAAATAAATAATATTAGAAATGCAAAGGGAAACAGAACTATAGGCAGAGCATAGATTAAAAAAGACAATAGCATATTATGAACTTTATATGGTAATACATATTTTATAATATATGAAAACTTAGATGATTTGCACATATTTCTAGAAAAACATAAAAGACCAAACAGATTTAAGAGGAAATAAAAAATAAGAAAGTGAGAAACTAAATGAGTAGTGAATATTCTTACTCATGAGGACAGCATCAAGCCTAGACCAATTTTTAGGCAAGTGCTACAAAACATTGTATTTAATACAAATAGTTATAATGGTAGTGATAATAATAATAATAGCAGTAATACTAACTATAAGATTAAACAAACTGAGGGGAAAAAAGAAGAAATACAACCCAACTCATTTTAGGAGACAAAGATAATCTAACACGGAAATGTGACAGATATTCTAAAAATACAAATTATTGGCTGTTTTATATATACACAAATATTCTAAACAAAATATCAGTAAACTAAAGGAGCAATATAAAAAACAGATATTGCGATGAAGTTGTACGATTCCAGAAATGGAAAAGTGATCAATCATTAGATAATCTACTAGTTTATTAGTAGTATAATAAGAAATAGCATTTTTTTTAAGTAGGCACCATGCCCAGCATGGAGCTCAACCGAGACTTGAACTCATGACCCTGAGATCAAGACCTGAGCTTAGATCAAGAGTTGGTCACTTAAGTAGACTCAGCCTCTAACGCAAAATGTCTTTATACTTAATTTATATAATTAACATAATTAATTCTGTTTCTTTTTCATTAATATAAATATCCAAAAGACATAAAATTTCCTTTCCGTGAAGCTTTAGTTATGCTCTCCATTGAAATTTTTTCTCATTTTTTTCACTTTTTTTTTAAAATTTTTTTATTGGAGTTCAATTTGCCAACATACAACACTTAGTGCTCATCCCATCAAATGCCCACCTCAGTGCCCGTCACCCAGTCACCCCCACCCCCGCCCTCCTCCCCTTCCACCACCCCTGGTTCGTTTCCCAGAGTTAGGAGTCTCTCATGTTCTGTCTCCCTTTCATATTTCCCACTCATTTTTCCTCCTTTCCCCTTTATTCCCTTTCACTATTATTTATATTCCCCAAATGGATGAGAACATATAATGTTTGTCCTTCTCGGATTGACTTACTTCACTCAGCATAATATCCTCCAGTTCCATCCACGTGGAAGCAAATGGTGGGTATTTGACGTTTCTAGGCTGAGTAATGTTCCATTGTATACATAAACCACATCTTCTTCTTCTTTTTTTTTTTTTTTTACCACATCTTCTTTATCCATTCATCTTTCAATGGACACCGAGGCTCCTTCCACAGTTTGGCTATTGTGGACATTGCTGCTAGAAACATCGGGGTGCAGGTGTCCCAGCGTTTCACTGCATCTGTATCTTTGGGGTAAATCCCCAGCAGTGCAATTGCTGGGTCGAAGGGTAGCTCTATTTTTAACTTCTTGAGGAACCTCCACTGTTTTCCAGAGTGGCTGCACCAGTTCACATTCCCACCAACAGTGCAAGAGGGTTCCCCTTTTACGCATCCTCTCCAACATTTGTTGTTTCCTGTCTTGTTAATTTTCCCCATTCTCACTGGTGTGAGGTGGTATCTCATTGTGGTTTTGATTTGTATTTCCCTGATGGCAAGTGATGCAGAGCATTTCCTCATGTGCGTGTTGGCCATGTCTATGTCTTCCTCTGTGAGATTTCTCTTCATGTCTTCTGCCCACTTCATGATTGGATTGTTTGTTTCTTTGCTGTTGAGTTTAATAAGTTCTCTATAGATCTTGAATACTAGCCCTCTATCTGATAGGTCATTTGCAAATATCTTCTCCCATTCTGTAGGTTGTCTTTGAGTTCTGTTGACTGTATCCTTTGCTGTGCAAAAGCTTCTTATCTTGATGAAGTCCCAATAGTTCACTTTTGCTTTTGTTTCCTTTTGCCTTCATAGATGTCTCTTGCGAAAAGTAGCTGTGGCCAAGTTCAAAAAGGGTGTTGCCTGTGTTCTCCTCCAGGATTCTGATGGATTTTTGTCTCACGTTTAGATCTTTCATCCATTTTCAGTTTATCTTGTGTCTGGTGTAAGAGAATGGTCTAGTTTCATTCTTCTGCACATGGCTGTCCAATTTTCCCAGCACCATTTATTAAACAGACTGTCCTTTTTCCAGGGGATAGTCTTTCCTACTTTGTTGAATATTAGTTGACCATAGAGTTGAGGGCCCATTTCCGGGTTCTCTATTCTGTTCCATCCATTGATCTATGTGTCTGTTTTTGTGCCAGTACCACATTCTCTTGATGATCACAGCTTTGTAGTACAACCTGAAATCCGGCATTGTGATGCCCCCAGCTCCGGTTTTCTTTTTCAATATTCCCCTGGCTAATAGGGGTCTTTTCTGATTCCACACAAATCTTAGGATGATTTGTTCCAAGTCTCTGAAGAAAGTCCATGGTATTTTGATAGGGATTGCATTAAATGTGTACATTGCCCTGGGTAACATTGATATTTTCACAATATTAATTCTGCCAATCCATGAGCAAGGAATACTTTTTCATCTCTTTGATCTTCCTCAGTTTCTTTCAGAAGTGTTCTGTAGTTTTTAGGTTATAGATCCTTTACGTCTTTGATTAGGTTTATCCCTAGGTATCTTATGCTTTTGGGTGTAATTGTAAATGGGATTGACTCCTTAATTTCTTTTTCTTCAGTCTCATTGTGAGTAGATAGAAATGCCACTGATTTTTGGGCATTCATTTTGTATCCTGCCACATTGCTGAATTTCTGTATGAGGGCTAGCAATCTTGGGGTGGAGTCTTTTGAGTTTTCTATGTACAGTATCATGTCATCTGAGAAGAGGGAGAGTTTGACTTCTTCTTTGCAATTTGAATGTCTATTATTTCTTTTTGTTGCCTGATTGCTGAGGCTAGGACTTCTAGTACTATGTTGGATACCAGTGGTGAGAGTGGACATCCCTGTCGTATTCCTGATCTTAGGGGAAAGGCTTTCAGTGTTTCCTCATTGAGAATGATATTTGCTGTGGGTTTTTCGTAGATGGCTTTTAAGATGCTGAGGAATGTTCCTTCTATCCCTACACTTGGAAGAGTTGTGATCAGGAATGGATGCTGTATTTCGTCAAATGCTTTCTCTGCATCTATTGAGAGAATCATATGGTTCTTGTTTTTTCTCTTGATGTGATCTATCATACTGATTGCTTTATGAGTGTTGAACCAGCCTTGCATCCCAAGGATAAATCCCACTTGGTCATGGTGAATAATCTTCTTAATATACTGTTGGATCCTATTGGCTAGTATCTTGTTGAGAATTTTTGCATCTGTGTTCATCAGAGATATTGGTCTATAATTCTCCTTTTTTGGTGGGGTCTTTGTCTGGTTTTGGAATTAAGGTGATGCTGGCCTCATAAAACCAGTTTGAAAGTATTCCGTCCCTTTCTATCTTTCAGAACAGCTTTAGTAGAATAGGTATGGTTTCTTCTTTAAATGTGTGATAGAATTCCCCTGGGAAGCCATCTGGCCTTGGACTTTTCTGTCTTGGGAGGTTTTTGATGACTGATTCAATTTCCTCTCTGGTTATTGGCCTGTTTAGTTTTTCTGTTTCTTCCTGTTCCACTTTTGGTGGTTTGTGGTTTTCCAGAATGCGTCCATTTCTTCTAGATTGCCTAATTTATTAGCATATAGCTGCTCATAATACGTTTTTAAAATCATTTGTATTTCCTTGGTATAGGTGGTGATCTCTCCTTTTTCATTCGTGATTTTATTAATTTGAGTCTTTTTTTCTTTTTAATAAGGCTGGCTAATGGTTTATCTATCTTATTCTTTCAAAGAACCAACTCCTGGTTTTGTTGATCTGTTCCACAGTTCTTTTGGTCTTTATTTCATTGAGTTCTGCTTGAATCTTTATTATCTCTCTTTTTCTGCTTGGTCAGCTTGGTGTAGGCTTTACTTGCTGTTCTTTCTCTAATTCCTTTAGGTGTGAGGTTAGCTTGTGTAGTTGAGTTTTTTCCAATTTTTTGAGGGAGGCTTGTATTGCGATGTATTCCCTCTTAGGACTGCTTTTTCTGTATCCCAAAGATTTTGAGTGGTTGTATCTTCATTTTCATTAGTTTCCATGAATCTTTTTAATTCTTCTCTAATTTCCTGGTTGACCCATTCATCTTTTAGCAGGATGCTCTTTAACCTCCATGTGTTTGGATTTCTTCGAAAATTCATCTTGCGATTGAGTTCTAGTTTCAAAGCATTGTGGTCTGAAAATATACAGGGGACAATCCCTATCTTTTAGTATCAGTTGAGACCTGATTTGTGACCCAGTATGTGGTCCATTCTGGAGAAAGTTCCATGTGTGCTTGAGAAGAATGTGTATTCAGTTGTGTTCAGATGCAAAGTTCTGTGTGTATCTGTGAAATCCATCTGGTCCAGTGTATCATTTAAAGCCCTTGTTTCTTTGGTGATGTTCTGCTTAGAAGGTCTGCCATTTGCTGAAAGTGAAATGTTGAAGTCTCCTACTATTGGTGTATTATTATCTAAGTATGTCTTTACTTTGGTTATTAATTGACTGATATACATGGTAGCTCCCACATTAGGGGCATAAATATTCATGATTTTTAGGTCCTCTTGTTGGATAGATCCTTTAAACATGATATAGTGTCCCTCTTCATCTCTTACTACAGACTTTGGGATAAACTTATTTATCTGATATGAGGATTGCTACCCCAGCTTTCTTTTGAGGACCATTTGAATGGTAAATGGCTCTCCAACCTTTCATTTTCAGGCTGTAGGTGTCCTTAGGTCTAAAATAAGTCTCTTGTAGACAGCAAACAGATGGGTCTCTCTTTTTTATCCACTCTGAAACCCTGCATCTTTTGATGGGATAATGTTCAGAGTTACTATTGAAAGATGAATTTAGTGTCATCATAATACCTATTCAGTCCCTGTTTTTGTGGATTATTTAGTGTCATCATAATACCTATTCAGTCCCTGTTTTTGTGGATTAAAAGAAAGAGGGCTTCCTCTTTCTTTTACAGGGTCCCCCTTAGTATTTCTTGAAGAGCTTGTTTGGTGGTCATGTATTCTTTCAGTTTCCGCCTATTTTGGAAGCTGTTTATCTCTCCTTCTATTCTGAATGAGAGCCTTGCTGGACAAAGTATTCTTGGCTGCAGGTTCTTCTCATTTAGGATCCTGAATATATCCTGCCAGCCCTTTCTGGCCTGCCAGGTCTCTGTGGAGAGGTCTGCTGTTAATCTAATATTTCTCTCCATATAAGTTAGGAATCTCTTGTCTCTTGATGCTTTAAGGATTTTCTCTTTATCTTTGGAATTTGCAAGTTTCACTATTAAATGTGAAGGTGTTAAACAGATTTTATTGATTTTTGGGGCAGGGACCTCTTTATTTCCTGGATCCGAATGCCTGTTTTCCTCCTCAAATTAGGGAAGTTCTCAGCTATGATTTGTTCAAATATGGTTTCTGGCCCTCTGGCCCCTTTAGCACTCTCTGGAAGCTGAATTATACTTAGATTTTTCCTTCTCAGGCTATCACTTATTTCCCTTAACCTTTCCTCATGGCCTTTTGTTTTTCTCTTTTTTTCTTCAGCTTCCTTCCTTATCATCCACTTGTCTTCTATGTCACTCACTCGTTCTTCCACCTCATTAACCATCATGGTTAGGACCTCCAGTTTGGATTGCAGCTCATTTACTTGATTTTTAATTTTGGCCTGATGAGATCTAAATTGTGCATTCATGAAGTCTATTGATTCCTTTATGCTTTTTTTCCAGAGCCACCAGTAGCTTTATAATTGTGCTTCTGAATTGGGTTTCTGATGCTGAATTGTAATCCAAATTCTGGAACTCTGTGGCAAAGAGTACTGTTTCTAATTCTTTCTTTTGTGATGAGTTCTTCCTTCTAGTCATTTTTCTCAGTGCAGAGTAGCTGTATGAGTGGGGTGAGTCAAGAATATCAACCACAACCTAAGTAAATTTCATCCTAGATGATTCTGCCGAGGTCAGAGACCAGAAATTGAAAACAAAGATCAGAACAAAATAAAAGGACCACTAAAGTGAAAAACAAATTTTAAAACAAAGTAGTAAAAAAATAAAAGGCCAAGAATCCCAAAGAAGAAGAGAAAAATAAAAAATAGAAAAAGGGGGGGGGGGGACTGGGAGATGGTGGTGGTGACAAAGTTGTAGTGGAGGGAGAATATAGTCTACCTGAGGAGTTCTAGATGGTGATCCTCTTGTTTCTGAGTATATTAGGTTCTGTATGTTAGAAGATGCTCAGTCCCAAACTTATATAAACCAGAAATACTTGTAGAAGGCCCCAACATTGACCACCAAAACATAAATGAGATAAAACAGGGGGGCAGAATGGGAATGAGGAATCTCACAGAATGCACCAGCACGTTATACCACTTGGTTCTGGGTGCATGTTGGTCATGTTTTAGAAGGTATTAACTTCCACCATCTCCTAGAGGCAGAGAAAACAACACAAAACAAAACAAAACAAAAAAACAAATCTTGTATATCTCCCAAAACTACATTGAGTATGTTGAAGGTAATCTAGAAGTGGAAAATATATCTAGGACCTGTAATTGTAGAAATATGAAAGTCAAAAAGGAAGAAACTTAAAAATGAAGAGGTGGTAAAATATTGTAGTTATGGTGGGAAAAGAGAAAAAAATGGAAATTTACAGTCTGATATAAAAACAGGAGTTGTATGGGAAAAGGAAGAAAAAAAAATAGAAGGGCAACCCTCTGGTTTTATACATTGTAAATCCCTCGACTTCCCCTAGAGCTTTCCAGCGCTGCTTGGTCAAGAACTTGCTCTTCCCCTGTCCTTCCAGCTGGTCTTCTGGGGGAGGAGCCTGCTGTGCTGATTCTCAGGTATGTGTACCTGGGGGAGCTGCCCCGCCCCCTGTGGGTGTTGGGCTCAGTAGGAGCAGTTGACCCTGTGAGGCCCCTGTTCCCTGGCGGCCCCGCCCCTCCCAGGCACAGGGTGACACCAGGAGGAAGAAAGAACCACACTGACAGCAGCCAGCTCTCCAGCCCTGGAGTCAGCTCCCGCAGTAACTACCGCAGTCTCCCAGTTCGCAGTGGCCTGGATGCTCCCGGGGCGGGGGGCGCTGATTTGCACAGCCTGGGGGCGCCGGGTGGCAGCAGGAGAGTCCTCACTGTCCTGGGCCCTCTCTGCCTCCGCCTGTCGGGGTGTGTGTGTGGCGGGGGCGGGGTGCAGGATCCTGGGCTGTGTCCCCCAGCGCCCTGGGATCTGGGGCCTGCGCTGCCGGAATCACGCTCCCGGGGCCACCACTCCCGAAGGCAGCAGGGCACAGCCCCCTCCACCCGGAGCCCCCGCCTGACCGCCCGGCTTCTCCCCGAGGCCCCGCCGGGCGCGCGCTCCAGCCCTTTACCGAGATCAGCCCACAGTCTGGGGTGCTCTCCCCCGGGGCACACTACCTCTATTAGTGACTCCGGGAAACTGGAGGTTCCACTGCCCGTCCTGCGGCTCTGCCCAAGTTCCCTACTGAGCATCTTTTTGTCCAGGAAGAATCCGGTGCGGATTTTTAAAGGTCTTCTCTGGGACTGGGCTTCCCTGTCCTGAGGGCTTTCGCTGCTGCTCTTAGCCTGACTCCTTGCAGGGGCCCTCCCCGACTGGATTCTTTTTTTTTTTTTCCCCCAGCCTTCCAACTTTGTAAGAAGTGAAAACCCTTCTCTCTACAGCATCTGGGCTGTTCTCTCTTTAAATCTCAGGTCTAATTCATAGGTTTCCAGCATGGTTTGAAAGTTATCTAGGTAAGTTAGTGGGGACAGGTGACGTGAAGACCCTACTCCTCTGTCATCTTGCCCCACCCCCATTTTTTCTCATTTTTTGAAATATAATACTCAACTTCCATTTTTATTTCCTCTTAAATACACACATTTTTAGCAGTGAATTCTCACTTTTCACATAGTTAAAATTCTGATTGTTGGTTTTACTAGATTAGGATTAGAGAATTCAGCCTGTAAAATTTCTACATTTTATAATTTATTATTGTTCAGGTATATGACTGGTTTAAGAAAAACAGCAAAAAACAAACAGTTCCACGAGCATGAAAAAAACAGTGTATTTTATGGTGCCGTACAGTTCTGTATCTATACTATGTTTCTATCTTTCCAAATAGCTGTAAGACTCTAGATATATATTTATGTTGGTTGTATTATTTAATCCATTAAATTCAGAAAGAAATACATTAAGAGGCATCGATTTATTTGATCTCTTTGTTTTGTTTTTTCTTCTTCTTTTTACATTTTATTTAAAACAATTTCCCAACATATAGTATAGTTCATCTCATCATGTCCCTCCTTAATGATCTCTTTGTTTTCTGAGGGCTTTATGCTTCATACACTCAGCAGTTCTTACTTGGCGATCAAAGTTTGTGGTGTTTTACCTTCTGGGTGGATTGTAACTTTTATATCACCTAACATCCCTCCTCATCTCATTAAATGCTTTTGGCTTTGAACATCCTTTTTTTATCACATCAGATACGTTCTGGGTTTTCTGGCTTGCCTTGTGTATCTTTGCTGCATCTTTTATTTTTGACATTTCCTTCTCCTTTTGTTTCAAATGTATCTCTTACACATAATATGAGTACAGGATTTTTGTTTTTTAATTCATGAGAGACATAGGCAGAGAGAAGCAGGCTCCCTGCAGGGAGCCTGGTGCAGGACTGATCCCAGGACCCCGGGATCAAGGCCTGAACCAAAGGCAGACGCTCAACCACTGAGCCACCCAGGTGCCCCAAGTATAGGATTTGTGACTCAATCTGCCAGTCTCTGTCTTTTGATAGGAGATTTCAAATGGGAATTCAGCACTTCCGTTATATTGCCATAAACAATATACATGGCTTTATTTCCTCCATCTTTATTTTCACTATTTAATAAACTTTGTAGTTTCTTCTTATCTCCTCTTTTTTTTTTTCATCCTCTCCATACTTTGACTGAATGAATGAACGCTCTCTCCATTCTACCTCCCCTCCTCAACGGAAGTCTTCCTTTTCCTTCTGGTCTCTGTCCTAGCTGACCAGATAAAATATTTAGAGAGAGGTGCTTATGTTTTACCTGTCACTCCTGGGTTTTACTCAGATCTTTTAGAATTGTAAGTACCTGGCTAACTCATTAACATTTACCTGACCCTTCATCTCACAAACTTCAATTCTTTTCATGTACATTTAATTACTAAGAATGAAGGGCTCCTTGCTGTTCTGTTTCCTCTCCTCAATCTTCAGATTTCTGTTTTGAATCAATGAGAGCATTTGCTTCAAAATAGGCAAGGGGTAGGGGTAGGGGGAGTTGAGCCTGGCTGGTTCTGTCTGAAGAGCATGCAACTCTTGATTTCAGGATCATGAGTTTGAGTCCCACATTGAGGGTAGAGATTATTTAAAAATAAATAGAACTTAAAAAAAAAAAGGCATGGATAGAATGCTCTCTGACCACATTTATGTTTCAAAATATCTTTGTCTTCATTTTCTATTGCTACACATCAAATGAACACAAATCTCACAATTCATAAAACCACAGTGTGATATAACCTCACATCTGTTAGAATGGCCATCATCAAAAAGACAAGAGATAAATGCCAGGTGAGGACATGGAGAAAAGAGGACCCTCCTGCACTGTTAGTGGGAATGTAAACTGGGTCAGCCGCTTTGAAGGATCATCAAAAAGTTAAAAATAGAAATACCATATAATTCAGCAATTCCAATTCTGGGAATATATTCAAAAGAAATGAAAATACTAATTTGAAAAGATACCTTTCTCCGTGTCTTAGCTATCATAAATGCTGTACCCATGTTCCCTGCAGCATTTACTACAGCTGAGAAATGGAGACAGCCTAACTATCAACCAGTGGATGAATGGATAAAGAAAATGTGGCATATATACACAATGGAATATTCTTAAGCCATAAAATTTGAGGATGTCCTACCATTTGTGACAATATTGATGGGCCTTTGAGGGTGTAATGCTAAGTGAAATAAGTCAGGAAAAGGCAAATACTGTGTGATCTCACATTCTATGTGGATTTTTTTTTTTTTTTTTTTTGAGAGAGAGATCAGACTCGTGATTACCAAAGGCAGAGGATGGGGTAGAAAGATTGGAGGAAGATCATTAAAAGGTATAAACTTCTGGTTACGAGATAAACAAGTACTAGGAATGCAATGTACATGATGACTATAGCTAACACTGATGTATGACATACAGGAAACTTAAGAGAATAAATCCTAAGAGTTCTCATTACAAGGAAAAAATTTTTCTTTCTTTTTATCATATCTATAGTATACGAGATAACAAATGTTAGCTGAACCTACTGTGAAATCATCTCACAATATATGTAAATCAAAACATCATGTGATATGCCCTAAACTTATACAGTGATATATGTCCGTTATTTCTCAATAAAACTGGGGGGAAAATATTACAATATAAAGCAACACCCATTTATTATCTCATACAATTATGGTCAGAAATCCAGGCAAATCCAGGCTAGCATCTCTGCTTAAGTTTTCATGAGGCTGAAATCAAGATCAAGATGGGTTCCTATCTGGAACTTCTGGATAAGAATCCACTTCTCATCTCATTTAAAATGGTGACTAAATTTGTTTCCTTGTAGTTGTGGAACGTGGGTCCTCACTTTCTTGTTGACTGTCAGACAGGGCCACTCAGAGCTCCCAAAAGCTGCCCACATTCCTCAGGATGTGGTCCCCCTCATCCTCAAAGCAGCAGGGTGTGAATCTCTGACTCAGTCTTCTGCTACTGGTCAGAGAGCTACTGCTCTGCTAGCTCTCTGCTACTGGTCTACAGAGCTCACCTGATTAGGTCAGACTCATAATCTCCAAGTTAAGGTCAACTGACTTGGGTCTTTGATTACATCTGCAAAATCCCTTCCCAGCAGTATCTAGATTAGTAATTGGATGAGTGTTTGACTAATGAGGAGAGTGCACTGTTAGGGGCTTATCTTTATAGTCCTGCCTATTAGACTCTCCTCACAGATGAATGATAAATGATACATCAACCAGAAGTTGAGTTATTGGGTCACAGTTCTTCCCTCTCAATGACCCACACAATTTATTCCACTATCTACTCTCTAGTGTTGCTGATAAGCTACTGGGATGCTTTATTCATATATAAATAGCACCTTTTTTCCCCCCTGCTGGAATCTATTAAGAACTTCTCTGGAGCCTTTGAATTGAGGATACTTGGCAGAAATCTCCTAGAGCTATCCCTCCAAACTCCTTACATGATTATCTGCCTCTGTATTTTAGCTGTCTGTTGTGAGATTTTTTTCAAAGTACTAATTCTGTGTTCTGGAGAAATCATCCTCCTTTTAAGTTCATCTATCCAATCTTCAAAGGCAGAAAGGATGGTATCTTGTTCCCTAAGAACTTTTAATGCTTCAGTTTTATCTCTTTGAGTGTTCCCAAGGGTTTTTATTTGAATTCCCTTCCATTAGCTCTAGTTCATTTGGAGCCATCTGTTCTGATCAGCCAGGTCCTGCTCTTCCATGTTGCACAGTCCCCTTGAATGGGTCATAAATTTTCTTCACCTGCTCATGGTCCTGTCTTGCATCCACACTTGCGTAGGTCAGGCAGTTGGGGTCTCCTAATTGTGGCAAATCTGCAGGCATAGCATTTTCCACACTTGTAAAGACAGGAATGTAAAATGAAAACCTCTTACCTTTTTTTTCTTTTTACTTTCTTTTTCTTTTTTCTTTTCTTTTCTTTTCTTTTCTTTTTTTTTTTTTTTTTTTGAGGTACCAAGAGACTCTTTCCATTCTTCATATCTCACAGAAGCAGTACTCTCTGAACCACAGAAAAGGGGAGCAGTTTTACTCATTACACAGCCTGCCCCCTAGCTCCACAGAAGAATCAGGAGGCCCCTTCTAAGACCTCACTAAGGGAGCTCCTCTCAACGAGAAGCAATGACATTTCTCTGCCTGTGGGCCCTTCAGGGCACTGTCAAATTTATTGTCTTTGTCCCAAGTTGAGTCACATCCTAGAGTTTCTAGAAAAAAACATACTAGGATCTAGCACAGCTTTGGTGTTTTAGCTTAAATTAGCACAATCAGGTAAAAATATATTAATAAATACATTACTGATATACTTTGTTTTAGCCTAGCTGATAGTAAACAGAGAAAACATTCTAGCAAGATCCCAAGCCAGGTTTCTAGGAAAAATGGCAGCCCAGGGGCCTGACCCTAATAACTTCCCACTTTTGACTCTCTAGCTATGCATTTAGGAAAGATGAAGCTGCAATCTTCCGGGCTCTGGGAAAAAGCAAAGATTAGCAGTAGAGGGGAAAGTTTGCTACACTCATAATTTTGAGGTTCAAACACAAGTTTTAAGACTCCCTGAGGGAAAAGACGTCCCTTTAAGCAAGCGGATGACAGTAGATGACTATCTGAGAACAATCTTTGCTGCAGGCATCAAGAAGAGCAAACCTCCCTTGTGTCTGATGCCTTATTCTGCTCAGAGTGACACAGAGCCCAGCCCCTCCACACCCAATCTCTCTTTCAAACTAGCATGCACACACGCCCATGTGTATACACACACACACACACACACAGACACACAGAGCAAATGTTTTCAGAGATGGGGCAATACAGTTAACCCTTGAACAAAATGGAGATTGGGGCACCAACCCCCCTGTGCAGTCAAAAGTCTGAATATAGGGGCAGGCACCTGGGTGGCTCAGTGCTTGAGCGTCTGCCTTTACCTTGGTGGTGATCTTGGGGTCCTGGGATCGAGTCCCACATTGGGCTCCCCGCAGGGAGCCTGCTTCTCCCTCTGCCGTGTCTCTGCCTCTCTCTGTCTCTCATGAATAAATAAATAATCTTTTAAAAAATCTGAATAAAACTTCGACTCCCCAAAAACTTAATTACTAATGGCTACTATTGACCAAAAACCTTACCAACAACATAAACAGTTATTTAGCACATACTTTGCACTTATGTATTATATACTGTCTTCTTACAATAAACTAAGCAGGGGGAAAACTGTTATTAAGAAAATCATAAGAGGGGCACTTGAGCGGCTCAGTAGTTGAGCATCTGCCTTTGGCTCAGGTCATGATCATAGGATCCTGGGATTCAGTCCCTCAGGGAGCCTGCTTCTCCCTCTGCCTGTCTCTGTCTTTCTCTATGTGTGACTCATGAATAAATAAATAAAATCTTTAAAAAAAAAAAAAAGAAAAGAAAATCATATAAAAGAGAACATACATTTACAGTGCTGTACTATAAAAAAATCTGCATATAAGTGGACCCACACAGCTCAAAGTTGTGTTGTTCAAGGGTTAACTGTATATTTATGGCAATTACGTTTTAGTGTTGTAGTTACAGATCACAACTACTTCCTGTAATTTTTTTATATTGTCTAAAATTTATTTCAGGAGAATAATTTTTTTACAATAAAAAAGCCATCTTTTATAAAGTATTATGGCTGTTACTGCCCTAATTCTTCCTGAACTGTAGGAGAGGAATACTTTGAGGCTCCTGAGAACCCTTGTTTTGCTGGGGGTTTGGGTTTTGTTTTTTTTTTTTAAATAGGCTCCCTACCCACTACAGAGCCCAATGTAGAACTTAAACTCACAACCATGAGATCAAAACCTGAGCCAAGATGAAGAGTGGGATGCTCAACTAACTGAGCCCCCCAGGGACCCCCTAAGAGGCCTTATTTTTTATGGGATTGCTATTTGGTATTATGAGAGTTTCACTGAGTTGGTTGTTTTGATTGCAAAATCAAAAAAATCAAAGTATTTGGAAACATCAATGACCAAAGCATTTGAAAATATATAGGTAACTGCCTTGCTTTTATTATTAAAATATTAGTGTTTGGGGGTGCCTGGATAGCTCAGTCTGTTACGCATATACCTTCAGCTTAAGTCATGATCCTAGAGTCTTGTGATCCAGCCCTGTGTAATTGGGTACCATGCTCAGTGGGGAGTCTGCTTCTACCTCTCCCTTTGCCCCTCCCCCCTGCTCATGCTCTCTCTTGCTCTCTCTCTCTCTCTCTTTCTCTCAAATAAATAAATAAAATCTTTAAAAAATATATTTAGTGTTTGGTAAATACAGCCTTTCCTGATGCACAGGTCTTATTACTTGGATTCAAGATACTTAATTCCATAGAACAGCTCAGTCCATAGAACAAATGACTCTTGATCTAGGGGTTGTGAGTTCGAGCCCCATGTTAGTTGTAGAGATTACTTAAAAAAAAAATTTAAACAAAATACTTAATTCACTGCAAAATTAGCTAGGTTACTACAATACATAAAATCAAAAACAAACAAAAAGGGGATGACTGGGTGGCTCAGTGGTTGAGCATCTGTCTTCGGCTCAGGGTGTGATCCTGGAGTTCCGAGATCGAGTCTCACATCGGGCTCCCTGCATGGAGCCTGCTTCTCCCTCTGCCTGTGTCTCTGCCTCTCTCAAGAATAAATAAATAAAATCTTTTTAAAAACAAACAAACAAAGAGGAATATAGTCTGATGCACCAATATTTTGTTCTCTTTTCTTACCAAATCAGATATATAGACATCGCAGATTCACTCATCCATCCACCACCCATCCATCCATCCATCCATCATCCATCTTTCCACTCAGCTATTAAATAAAGATATTGAAGGCAAGGCACTGTGATATACACAGTGAAGGAAGTACTATGGTCCTCCCTTATTTGTGGGAGATACATTCCAAGATACTCAATGGATGCCTGAAACCATGGATAGTACTGAACGTTATATATATATATCATATATATATATATATATATACACCATGTTTTTTGCTATATGCACATACCTATGATAAGGTTTAATTTCTAAATTAGGCACGGTAAAAGATTCAAAATAACTACTAATTAATTATAATAATATACTATTTTTAAAAAGTTAATGTGAATGTGCTCTCTCTCTCTCAAAATATATTGTGTGCTGTATCTACCCTTCTTCTTGATGTGAGGTGATAAAATGCTTATGTGATGAGATGAAGTGAGGTGAATGACACAGACTTTGTGACATAGTGATAGGCTATTGCTGGTCTTCTGACAATATGTCAGAAAGGGGGTCATCTGCTTCTGGACCGCATTTGATCTTGAGTAACTGAAACCATGGATAAGTGGGGACTACTATACCCAGAGAAAGCCCTGATTCTCATTAATCATAATGTAATCAGGGAATCAAATGGTATAAGTTTGAAACCTAGAAATAAAACAAGTGTATAACAGGTTAACCCCTCAGTCATAATAAATTAATAAGCATGATAAAGCATAGATATTAAGAAGCATAAGTTATTAAGTAATTATTCCATTAATGGTATGGAATTTGTTTAAGCAGACCTTACAGAAAATGGACTTCAGCTACACTGCTAAAGAAATAAAAACACCTTTTTTTTAGAAAGATAGAGCAAAATTATCCAAGAAAACAGAAAAGAAGAAAAACGCTGTAGCCAAGGTGCCTACCCTCCATAGGTGATACCTGATGAGAACGCCATTTACATCTGCCCTGAGGTCACGGGGGCATCAAGCCTTCCCAGAGAGTGAGAGTCTTTACATGTTGCCTCAAATTCACAACAATGGCACCTTACTGAGCAGAAAATTAATGAGGGGCGAGTTTATGGTTGATTTACTCTTTGAGGTGCTACCAGACTCATCTCTTCTAGCCACTGTTCATTATGTATTCATGAGCCAGGCCGGCTATCTTTCATCCTTTATTGTATTCAGGGAAGGAAAAAACCCTGCATGAAACCATTTTCCTGGCTGAATGGGTGAAATAATTTAAAAGCCAATATGTTGGCCTGGCAGCTTGTCTAACAACCATGAGACTCTCTGCAGAACAATAATTAAAGTAGCTCTTTCTTTATTATGTAAATGAATCATTCACTTTTTAACACCAGGTGAATGTTTACGTTTATATGGAATGAGTACTGAAGATAGTTCTGCCATTCAGAAAGTCACCTCTCATCAGTCTCTCACACTTTCATCCTAAAGTTACTGCCTGGCTGCATTCCTGGGGACCCAATACCTTCACTTACATAACCATAAGATCCCACAATAAGATTAAAACTGTGTTTATACTGAATGACAGACATTGTAAAGCCAAGCATCTACTCAACAGGATCAAAAATATCCACAAGGGCAAGAATGTGCATCTCTCCTCCTATACATCCTGAGACTTAATAAGTAGAAGCAATAAGTTAAGACCCTGGGGCGAGGAGGGGGGGTGTGCCTGGCTGGCTCAGTTGATAGAAGGTGGGGCTCTTGATCTCGGGGTTGGGATCTGGGAGCCCCATATTGGGTGTAGAGATTACTTAAAAAAATAAAAACAAAATTATTTGGGCACATGAGGTCCCACCACGGAGCTTTTCACCATCCATCACAATTCTCTTATGCTTATTTCTCACCTCCCTTGCTTAGGCTCTATGCCATTGCTGCAATCACTTCTTGGTCCATATGCTCAATCCCCTTGCCTCTGTGACACTCAACTCACTGTATTTCATTGTGATTTTAATTTGCATCTCTTCAAAAATAATGATGTTGGGCATCCACCCACATGTGTTCAGCCACTGAGATATCATTTTATGTCAAGTATCCCATCCATTTTTTTCATTGGGTCATTTGTCCTTTTTCTATCAATTTGCAGTTCTTTGAACATCCTAGATATGTAGCCTTGGATATGTATGTATTTTTTAAATGTCTCTTCCCAGGCTAACCCGTATCTTTTCACTCTCTAATTTGGTAGTTTTTGATCAACAGATATTCTTAATTTTAATAATGTCCAAGTGATCATTTTTCTGTTATGATTATGCTTTTTAAGTTCTGTTTAAGAAGTCTTTGCTAATAAGCTTACATTTATGAATTTCTCACTGAGAAAACAGAAGCAACCCAGCTTTTATACCCTGTGTAACAACAAATCCAGCAAGCCACCTGCTCTTCAACTCATATACTCTGTCCTCCCTCCTACTACAATAGATGAATTTTCCCTGCTCCTTACCAAGGCCAAACCTGCTTATTGCCTCCCATCCCCTCTTGTCTACTTAAGATCTGTCTTGCAAATATCTTTTTTCTCTTCTGCATCAATTTTCCCTCTCTACTAAATCATTCCCATCAGCACACACATGTGATTTAATGTCACTTTTGTATCTATCAGGCTACCAGCAGGAAATTCATAGCACCAAATTATAATAATTTGAGAAGGATTCATAAAGAGACCATTTATAAAGGCAAGGGTAGGGTATAGAAAAACATGAAAGATACAGAGTGCCATGCAGTTTGTAACACTGACATTGTTACCAAGCCTAGGTTAAGATGACTTTTTATATAATCCATGTAGATTCGCTTCCTGTGCCATAGAAAAGAGTGGAGAAGGCTAGAGATGCCTTTACCGTGACAAATGGCAGGTAGAGAGCAGACTCTGTCCCTTCACCCCTCCAAGACCATTCTTATTTTTCAAATGGGTGGAAAGAATCTGTCCCCAGTAGAAGGGACACACGTTTAATTCCCATATTAGCACAAAGTGATGTAAGTGTGCTCATACTCCCATCTGAAATCTAAAATGTTAGTATTCGCAGTGTTTTTTGTAGAAGGCAAGAGAATGGGAATAAGGAAAAATAATTAAGTGATTACAGTCCCTTCCTCAAGCAGCTGGTGCCAAAAACTACAGGGGTACTACTACTGCCTTTTCTATCACCCATTCCATGTTTCCCTCAAATTCCATTAGCACCTTGGCTGGGTGCAGTTCTTTATATAGAGAAGCAACCAAAAACTTCATTCCTGTAAAAATCGGTATACTTACTGGTCATATTATTGACTGCCAAAGTTTTCCATTAACCGATACTACTGGGCAAGAAAGGGATACTCCAATCATTCTCTTGGGTTCCAAATACAATCTCCTTTGCCCCAGAAACACAACCCTCTTGGACATTAAGACCACCTACCCCAGTTCATACAGTGACCAGTTTCTTTGTCTGTTTGGCAGCATAAAAAGCCCAAATGGCTCATTTTTCAATTCATCAGAACTATGACTATATCTCCTTGTGGAAGCATTCCTCTCTTAGGCACTGGGATTTCCAAACTTATCAGCCATGAGGAATGGAAGCAAAAACAAAACAGAACAAGTGAACAAAAACAGTACAGGGGAGTGTTTAGGGATAATAGCAAGAGAGGCTACTCCCACTTTCTCCCTTGCTTTGATGCATTTTATGGGGAAAGTACCATATACTGGCTATTAGTTTAAGATAAGAATTTCATCCTTCAGGACAGCAGATATCAATCCTTCAGGATGCTCTGCTCCAGCTGGCCCCATGACTGAGTCTTTACTTAGCATTCTGCTATTCTCTTAAGCCAACTACTATAGGGTGGCAGGTTAAGACCATTTCATGAGGATGAGCCTCACTTTCTTTGCCATGAAACATGTCACCTGCCCAGAGGTGATATTTCATGGAATACGTTGGCAATGAATAAAGCAAGCATTCTGCTAGTCCACAAATGGTAGTGCTATCGGAAACCCTGCAAGTAGAGAAGGCAAATCCCTTGTGAAGTATGCCTATTAGGGCAAAGTGATGTACTCTGCATAATGGGAGTGGTGAAGTAGAATTAATCTACCACAAGGTAGCCAGCTTGGCTGGATAAATGGTACCTACCAGGCTCAGCATCAGTCTTGGATTTTTAGAAGGTTGGACTTTCAGCATAGCAGTAGCCAGATCACTTGAGGTAAAGAAAGCCTATGAGTAGCCTCTATCCCAGCTGCTATGGCCATGTGGTACATGGATCCATTAGGTTGGTCCCAAGGTAGCTGGGAAAAGAAGCTGACATCTACAGAATGAGTCACACCCAGCCCACCTGATTTCTGAGGGTCTCCTTCACAGTAGTTGGAACACATACACCTGGGACATGAATATCTTTATACTCTGTGCCATTAAAATAGGAATATCCACATCTCTTGCTTCTAGAAGTCTTTCTCCATAATTTGCTGATTTGTTCCTAATACCTGAGCAGGTCAGTATGCTAGCTCCTGTCCCCAAGTCAGTGAAGATTTGTACCTTAGGCTGTCTAACTTGACACCAAGTGGACAAGAGATGTACCACCTTAAGTTCTGCCCATTGGGAGAATCTCCCTTCATAGTGTCCACCCCACCCCCAGCATCCCCAGTCAGAGCACAGTATAATAGCAGTTTCTCCTTAGCACATGGGCAAATACACCTGTAACCACGCTTTGCCCTCTTCCTTTAACCAATCAGAGGGAACCAGTTATGAAGTCATAGGTGTGGACTGAGGAGAAGCAGTGAAGCATTAGAACCAGGTACCATGGGATCTGAGCCACCTGACCCTGCAGCCAACTCTTGCCTTTTGGACCTGCTCAGACCCAGTTCCCCATATTACACTTCCATTTTATAACAGAGTGTGGCTGGACATGTCCAATTTTATGTCTCAGTGAATTAGATAACACAATTCATGACTGGCAGCGGAGATCACGTACTCAACTTGGAGACCCAGAGCCATTTGTTCAGTCTCCACCAGGATCCAGGAGCCAGCCAGGAGCTGTTGTGGTTTTTCTGTTTTGTTTTGTTTTGCTTTGTTTTAAGTACATAAAGTCGTTAGTTGGTGAAAGATGACAGAACTTCCCCTAAAACCTTCTATTCTCCTCCTGTGGTTTGTACAATATATATTCTTAAAACTCATTTTATTTGTTTATTCTTAAATATTTTAAAGTAAATCAATGCATCTTGATATCACAACCCCAAATATCTTAGCCTGCATCTCTAAAATTGAAAATGTTTTCTACTTAGCCAAATGAACTTCACTGTACTTAGCAAATTAGAATTCTTTAATATCCCCTACGACCCAGCAATTGCACTGTTGGGGATTTACCCCAAAGATACAAATGCAATGAAACGCTGGGACACCTGCACCCCGATGTTTATAGCAGCAATGGCCACGATAGCCAAACTGTGGAAGGAGCCTCGGTGTCCAACGAAAGATGAATGGATAAAGAAGATGTGGTTTATGTATACAATGGAATATTACTCAGCTATTAGAAATGACAAATACCCACCATTTGCTTCAACGTGGATGGAACTGGAGGGTATTATGCTGAGTGAAGTAAGTCAGTCGGAGAAGGACAAACATTATATCTTCTCATTCATTTGGGGAATATAAATAATAGTGATAGGGAATATAAGGGAAGGGAGAAGAAATGTGTGGGAAATATCAGAAAGGGAGACAGAACGTAAAGACTGCTAACTCTGGGAAACGAACTAGGGGTGGTAGAAGGGGAGGAGGGCGGGGGGTGGGAGTGAATGGGTGACGGGCACTGGGTGTTATTCTGTATGTTAGTAAATTGAACACCAATAAAAAATAAATTAAAAAAAAAAAGAATTCTTTAATATCATTTCATACTTGGTCCATATTTAAATTTCTTTAGTGGTGCAAGAAATGTTCCTTTTATTGAACTTATGACACGTGCAACTTTTCTCTTGGCTTGACGATTTTTAAATGAAAAGTTGGGGGAAAAAAGGCACAATCAGGCAAAATTCAATTAAACTGTCTAAATTACATACCTAAGTATCCAAGCTTCAAAGAAAAGCAAGTAAATGTAGGATACGGTAGTTAACTCTGGGGAGAGAGTGATTTCACAATTGGAATCAGGTGCTAACGGGGAGCCTTGGAAAGTTGGCAGTGTACTATTCTTTGACCAGGATAAGGGTTATGTAAAATTTCCTTTATGAGTATTCCTTAAATTATAACCACAAGCTTATGCATTTGAAAACAAAGTTGTGATATAACATATGAATAATTTTAATATATTAAAACATAAGATTATATCAAAATATTTTGGAAAGTAAACTGACATGCAATAGTTGAGCATTATTATAATGAATAAAAAGAAAAGAATAGAGCATTCATAGCATCTTGATTGATAGTGGTCAAATCTAAATAAAGGTGGCTTTTGCAATGTGTATTGCTTAAGTTCAACCTATCAAAAAACATTACTGAGGATCTATTCTTGAGGAGAGCATTGTAATAATGACATTTTTACATAAAGCCATTGGCTTATATCATAATTTATGACCATAAATTTTAAATCCTGTTCTGTCTGGTATTCTAAATGCATTATAAAATTATTATTACCACAGTTTGTTTTGACAAATGTTCTAACAAAAGCCATTTGAAAATTTTACAAGAGGACTCAGGAAGGAAGTTTTACAGTTATAAAATATTACTTAAAAACTAAAAATTTCCCCTCATTGTCAAAGACCAATGCACATATTAATCTCTTGGTGAAAAGAGCATGCCCTAGGCTCTCCCAGGGAGTACAGCTACAGAGTGGCTTAGCAGGTTGCAGATAATAGATCATTTCAAGATTTCCATTTCCATTTCCCCAGAAAAATGAGTGGGAAATATCAGAAAGGGACACAGAACATGAGAGACTCCTAACTGGGAAACGAAGTAGGGGTGGTGGAAGGGGAGGTGGGCGGGGGGTGGGGGTGACTGGGTGACAGGCACTGAGGGGGGCACTTGATGGGATGAGCACTGGGTATTATTCTATATGTTGGCAAATTGAACACCAAAAAAAATAAATTTATAAATACGCTTCAGACTCACAACTCTATGGAATCCTGGGGAAAATTTCTCTTTCTCAACTTTTGAAAATCAAGGCCATCATTGAGTATATGTCATTATTAGATTAGATTTGTCAACCCAGCAGATGATAAAAATATCCCTTCCCACTGCTTGGATCAGCACATCAAATCCTGACTCTTCAGGGGTATAGCTATAACAATGGGTATTTGGCCCATTTGAGCCTTATCTTTCATCTCTTTGTTCAAACTGCCTTAGAATTTACCCCCAATTTCTCTCTAGGCTACTCCTGTTGATAGGGAATGCTGAGGTCTTACACATTTTTTATCTAAAGGCTATCTCTGCTCTGAGCAGTCCTTCTATTTAAGCCTCCTAGCTATGCTGATTTCTATAACTGCCCAAATGTAATAAGAGATAGTAGAGATCGTGCTGAAAAGAACCCATATCAGTTTGGGAGCAGGTATACCAAGTGTAGTCATGGAAAGGCTTTTATGGAAGTTCCCCTACAGGCAAAGGGAATTTAGGGGAGCTTCAAGACTTTTTGATCTTGCCCAGATCAGCCCAAATGTCTCTGTGCTATGTCTTGGGGTCCCACTTCTTCCCCTCCTCTGCCCTTAACTCAGTGTAGGAGACAATGAGGTCTTCAACTCTGCAACCCTTATAATCTGCCCTGGGATCAGCCCATAGTCATATCTACCTTGAAACATTAGAAGTCAAAGCATCACTTCAAAGCTTTCATAGACACCTTCAGGTCTTACACGTGTTCTATATTAAATGCTCATGGCCTTTAAGGGTCCCCATGTATGCTAAGACCTTATTATGAAGCCTGAAAGGTCCACATCTTTACAATCACTTTGTGGCTATAGTGACAATATTTTACCTTCTCACTTTAGTCGAGTGTACCAATGATAACCTGAGTAGCTATGATTCCACTACTTGCTGTAGGTTACCATGTTCCTCACTCACTCTACCACCATCAAGGAGATTCTACTCCTTCAAAACAAAGAGAAATGTCATCCAGGAATACCACTTTGAGTTCCTGTTCCTTGAGGCCACTTTATTTAAATCTTCTTTGGTTTGTTTTAAAAGTTTTATTTATTTATTCATGAAAGACACACAGAGAGAGGCAGAGACATAGGCAGATGGAAAAGCAGGCTCCTTGCATGGAGCCCAATGCAGAACTTGATCCCAGGACCCTGGGATCACATCTGAGCCAAAGGGAGGTGCTTAACTGCTGAGCTACCCAGGCATCCCAAAATACTCTTTGAATTACTATAAAACTGTGCTGTTTTAAGCACTAAGTCTGTGGCAATTTGTTACAAGTATCAATAGAAAACTAATATATCCACTAACAGGTATTATTCCAGGGCAGGGTCATCTTCCTTTGTTTCACTGAATGGCTGGAGTATAGTTTACCTAAAGGGGAAGTTTAAATTTTTTTAGTTTTGTTTTTATTTGATGGAGATATAGCTCTTGACAAATTCTAAGAGGGACTAAAAAGTATTTTTCATCATAAGTTGTTTATACTTTTTATTGAGTGCTTATTATACACCTAGCTCTCTCTCTCAATAAAAAAATTAAAAATAATTAAATACATACATACATTTTAATTACAACCCCAGAAATCATTACCGTGAAAAATTACTATTACTCTTCCCTTTAAAACTATACAAAGTCTTGAAGTGATTAAGATACTTGCTTAAGGTCATGGAGTTAATATGCACCAGAACCAAAGGCTAAGTCCCAGAACTGTAGCAATTCAAAGTCCACACTCATTTCATGACACGATGTGGCTTCCACAGAGCCAACGACATCTTACTCAAAGTCCCTTAGCTAGATCATGCTGAATTCTTCTTTTAGTATATCAACCAAGGAATGTATACATAATATTAAAAATTAATGCCTACTGAATAGGATATGGAAAGAGAAGGTGTCAATGAGCAGCCCATTTATCCCAGCCCTTACTTTCAATTTACTCACCTCAGTTTGCCCCAGTAAAGAGAAACTTTTAGGGAACCAGAGACATGCAGTAAACACAGAGTCTAGTCTCTCAATTATTGCCTGGATCATATTAAATCAGGTTGAATCTAATATGGGGGCTTCCAGGCCTATTTTAGGAATTACAGGTCAAAGAATGGCTGTAAAAAATTGCAATATGATTAATCCATTGACAAGGAGCTCAAAGTATCACTTTCTATCTATGAACCATGGAACTGGAATTCACATCCTAGAAACATTGGCATACATGTTTATCAAAAGCATATTCCCACCTATAGGCTCAGATGAACATCAACTTGATGTTATTAACAATGACAACTATGAAAGTCTGTTTTACTAACAACTAACTTTATTTGAGCCGCCCCAATCCCCACATCCCTAGGTTTAAAACCTAAAAGAATGAACTAAAATACCACACGCTACAGAACCTTGTGGTTGAGATTCTGGGACAGTGTTTTCTTATCAAAATCCATTCATTTCTCAATAACATGCTCTATATTTTCCTTCTGTAATTGGTCTTACACAGATAAGAAAATGGAGTTCACAATCAGTTTTTACCCTTTGAAATTGTATGGCTCTGCTGTTATAAATAACCAGCATTTCATTTCTATCAGCAAGAGCTTACAGGTGATTGACTCTGAATGGTCACCTGCATAGAGGATTGTCAGAGTGATTTCTTCAAGATGAGAAATGAGCTGGGCAACCCAGCTCACCCAGGTGAATGGGCCACCGAGGCCCCCATTCATCATATCCGCATGCTGTTACCATGTGGTCTTCATGCCATTGGCCCAAAAGGCGGGACCCAAAACACCAATGTTAAGTTGCTAAAGTGATGTCAAACAAGAAAGCTGGTTAAGATGTAACCACACACAATTATAACTAGAATCTAGGAATCAGGACTCAGACCAAGAATAAGTGGCCCTTTGTCAGTACAAATAGATTTTTTTTCAATAGCAAAAAAGTGCAAGAGTGACACTTGGTGGCCATTACAGGGCATCACAAAGGACTAAGCCATAGGGAATAAGCTCCTCACTAGCCTCTCACTGGGGAGTTTTGTTGTTTTGTTTTGTTTTGTTTTTACTTTTTTTATTTAAATTCAAATTGCCAACATATAGTATAGAACTACGCTGTTTGTGGAGGAAAAAAGACCCACATTTGCAAGAAGAGTATTATTCTTGTTCTGGTTAATAGCTAAGTATCAGAAGTGATACCATACCACAGCTGTTTTGAATGAATACAAGTTAGTGTGTCCAAAGAAGGATATTTCAGGAAAAAGAAAATAATCTTTAGAACATGAACTCAAAAAAAAAAAAAAAGAAGAAGAAGAAGAACATGAACTCAGGGGCATCTGGGTGGCTGAGCAGTTGAGCGTCTACCTTCGGCTCAGGGTATGATCCCAGGCTCCTGGGATTGAGTCCCCACATCCGGCTCTCTGTGGGGAGCCTGCTTCTCCCTCTACCTATGTCTCTGCTCTCTGTGTCTCTCATGAATAAATAAATACAATCTTAAAAAAAAAAAAAAGGAACACGAATTCAGATAGCCATTAGGAGTCTGGGCAAAACTCTTCTATAACAAACCACAACTTTAAATAAAGCCATTATCAGCCTCTGTGCAGAACTTGATCACTCATTCCAACACACAGAATTTAACATTGTCCCAGGGCAAATGCCTCTAACCCTTGTTGAAATAAAAATAAATAAATAAAAATAATAAAAAATTTAAAAACTCTCTTAGTAAGATTTCTGAGCAGGGTGCCTGCTTGGCTCAGTGGATAGAGCATGCAATTCTTGATCTTAGGGTTGTGAGTTCAAGCCCCATGTTGGGTGTAGAGATTACTTAAGTAAATACATCTTTTGGAGGGGGAGGATGGCAGAGAAAGGCATGCATGAGCAGGGCAGGGGGTAGAGGGAGAGAGAGAATCCCAAGCAGGCTCCATGCTCACCATGGAGTCCAACATGAGGCTTGATCTCACAACCCTAAGAGCATAACCTGAGCTGAAATCAGAAGTGGGCCACTCAACCAACTGAGCCACTAAGGTGACCCTTAAATAAATACATCTTTAAAAAGAAAGAGAAGAAAGAAAGAAGAAAGAAAGAAGAAAAGAAAGAAAGAGAAAGAAAGAAAGAAAGAAAGAAAGAAGAAAGAAAGAAAGAAAGAAAGAAAGAAAGAAAGAAAGAAAGAAAGAAAGAAGAAAGAAAGAAAGAAGAAAGAAAGAAAGAAAGAAAGAAAGAAAGAAAGAAAGAAAGAAACTTCTAAACATAACCAAGTTAATTTTCAGTCACTTTAACCACCTTGTTATCTTTTATCAGATAAAGCCCAGACCAAAAGAGCCCATTTCAAAATATTTATCAAATAAGTGCATCAGTGAACAAAAAAAGTGCAAGTAAATGGAAATCAGAGTAGTTTATGAAACACCAGTCCAAGTAAGGAAGAACAAAGATAAACAACTTTGAAAACATAGCTTTCAGGTGCAACAGGAAACTAGTTTCCAAAAGATATCAGAGAGGGCTATATTGTCCAGCCTCATACTCTGGAAATAGAGATGCGGGAAAATGTGTTCTAGTGAGTGTATGGGTATTTATGCCTAAGGTGAACATCAGGCACTCATTTGCTATTTGAAACAAGAACAAACTATTTCCTTTCTCCACGCTTCAATGACATTCATAAAATAATCAGATGTAGACTGGATCAGCAGTTCCCAAACCGGCATATGAGAGTATCCCTTAGAGTTCTCCAAAACCCTCCAAGTGGAGAGTGGGCATGGAGAGTTTTAGGAAAATAAGTATCAGAACCCTCAACTTGTTGTTTTTTCTTTCTTAAAACTCATCTGCTGGAAAAGTTATCTACCTTCCTCTCCCTCACTGCCTTTTACTATAGCTCTTTATCCAGTCTGCAAGCAAAAGGCATACCTTCAATCAGCCTTGAATCTTAGATATATCTTCTCCGAGGTACACCTTCAGAGTACCAAACCAAGGGCTCAACCACTAGTTCCTTCAATCAATGGATACTCCATTCACATCATTTCATATATTTTCAATAAAATATTACATTTCATGCTTAATAATTATCAATATGTATTATCAACATTGTTTTGATCATGTGTTAACAATTATAATAACTCACTCAAAAAAACTTTAATTCTTACAACCTATGGTAACAATAAATGTTTTAAAAAATTAAATACACATACATAGTTACAGAAATGTATAAAAGGATGGCCAACATCAATGAAAGACTTTAAGAAATAAAGTTATACTATATTCGGATAAAATTCTACGTGGCAGTTGAAATAGAAATGCAAGTTTGGGAAGAAACACAGATAATGCAAAACGACTAATTGTAAGAGAATTTTTCATGTATATTTTAAAGGATGTTAGGGATTATCAAATATCTGTTGTGTTTATATTCTATTGTAGACATAAAAAAGAATGATGTTTTATTTTTAAATGTCAAATTTTGCAACACATCAGAAATCAGTCTTCCCATTTATTTGAACCTAGGACAAAAGAATTGTACGCCAATTTTAAAATGCGAACATTTTCCAAAATTCTGTTAGAGGGTTTGTGAGCATAGAAGTTTGAAGACCGCTGAATTGGAGTATTTCTAAATCTTGTCTTTCTCCTTTCCTATCTGCTAGCTTTAATGCTTTATAAGATAGTGCAAGTATTATGTGGGGCCTTTGGGTTTGGGGGGTTTTGTTTTAAGAACACATGATCTCTACGGGAATCTAGAAAGAACAGAAGTCTGTCAACTGGGAAACTTCTGATTGTCCAGGATAGAAGACTCTGGGTCTTTTACTCTAACCAACCTTCACTCAACAATACCACTCTAACAACAGAATAGAAAATCACAAGCTTTCACCCAAAAAGGAATAATAATTTCTTAAAACCCTATTTTGGGTTCCATGCACAGGCTTCCCAATCTATCAAATTCTGATTCTAGTGCAAGAACGACAAGTCTTTGTCTTCTTAAAACTATAAAGAGATAAATAGCTAATAACTAGAAATGACCAGAATAATCAAATTTTAAAGCATTCTTACTAAGTGAACAGTCTTTCATATCATAACAGTTTCAGAGAAAGATGACTAATAATTGGCAACACAAAGAGGTCATAAGTACTTTGTCCGTTTTATTCAGCTTCACCTTGACCTCCCTTAGAATCTAGGGTCAGGCAGTCTTTGGGGTAGCAGATCTATGGGGCCTATAAAGAGGACCACATTTTTCTTAGGATCAGTGTCAAATGGCTGTCTGCCAAGCTGCCAGTATGTGGAGTTAGAAATTCACCAATGGAAATTAAATCAAGCATTTTAGATCCATGGTATTTGTGAGCCAGCTTTGAGGAAGTATTCTAGCCCTGCCTTCAAACTCTCTGGGGTGCAGGAACAGATGGGAGAGGCAAGGGTAGGATAGCAGACAGAAAGAAAAAGTCCACAGTTTACAATGTAGCTTGGAATAGGACACTGATCAGTGTCTGGGTGGAAATAGAGAGGCCACCAAACAAAAGTAGGGAGAAAGGGGAGTCAGACACTAGAATTGAGTATTTGTTAAAACAATAAATCTGTGGCAAACTAAATAACACATTCCCCACCTTGCCCAACAGCAGTCGAGAACTGTGCCTAGGTCAGTTTTCTATCCACATTATTGAGCACACAGACTGGCACAAAATCAGTGTTTCATTCACTATGTTTATTTCCAACATACCTCAGCTCCACATGTCACGGGCCGAGTGTGCCATTCCAGATCCTTGGAACTCTGAAGCTCTCACTCTCAAGGAATTGTTTGCAGGCATTTAAAAACTGCCTGAATAATTTTTACAGGGCATGACTTAACATTTTACCACTAATAAATAATTCATTTATGAGACTCCCTCACAGAGTGATGATAATTTGTCTTAAATCTTTAACGTGGCAAGAGAAAACAAATTTAAACATTAGTTTAAAATTGGAAATGAGCTATCTAGAAGTGAGTGGAATCTCGGTCTCAAATGATATTAGAAATGGCACGATATTGCAACAAGTTACAGTAAATAGAACCTCTGCCTGTGGACAGTAATAGTAGCCACCAATCATTGCCCATTTGCTACTTATCCAGCACCGTACTAAATCTTCATGACAATCCTGTAAGTACTGCTATCCCCCTTTAACTGGGGAAAAAACAAAGCTAGAGGAGTTATTTGACCTGTCTGTGGTGAGAGAACTGGTAACTGAGAGACAGGGTTCACAGCCATTTGGAAACCTTTAGAGGGATTCCAGAAGAATCTCCAGCCCTGAGATTCAGGGGCTGTGAGCTAATCTCCCAAGAGCCACGAGAATGGCTTGCCCATAAATGGACTGTATAGCAATGAAGAGAGCTGGAATGAGCAGTGTGGGTGTCAGCCCTCTGCAGCTGAGCCCTGCACTGTTCTGTGTGAGATTTTACTGCATATTAAGACTCCAGCAACTTCTAGTGTGGGGGACTGCTATCTGATTACACATTTTGATAGGCTTCCCACTGTTCAGCTCTCCATTAAAAGCAAGTGCGATATACATTAACCACGCTTCTTTAAATCTATCCATAATTTAAGACCAGCCCAATTGGACCTGAAAGATTTTTAACTATTCAGTTGCCAGATTTTTGGGTTTTTTTTAAATGACTTTTTGGGCAAAACCTAGAATAATGCAAAGCATTTTCTGCATGCAGAAGCCTATGTGATGGTTGGGATTTTAATTCTATTTGTAAAATAAATTGCTTTTCAAAGAAGTCTATGGGTAACATGTTCAATACATGTCAGATTTCTCAGAGTTTTACAACATAATATCATTGTTTTCTGTGCCTGTCTACTGCTTTTTTACATAAAAGAAAGCAATGAGATTCAGCTCCTGAAAAGCACTTGCTCTTGCCACAATGCTCATATAGGTATACCCTGTAGCCCAAAATTCATTCATTTAAAGTGTATAAATACTTTCTTATAATCATAGGATTGCAGGATCTACTGCTGAAAGTCCCAGGTCAGCAAGTAGTTAGTTAGTTAGTTAGTTAGTTAGTTAGTTAGTTAGTTAGGAAAGAGAAAAGGAGTGGGAAGGGGCAGAGAGAGAGAGAATCCCAAGCAGGTTCCATGCTCAGCGCAGAGTCCAACATGGAGCCCAACATGGGGCTTAATTTGACAACCCTGAAATCATGACCTGAGCCAAAATCAAGAGTGGGATGCTTAACCACCAAGCCACCTAGCAGTTGTGTTATTTAAATGTACCAGGTGGCAAGTATTATTTAAATGTTCTAGGAAACACCAGGCTAGATTCTGAAGTAGAAAAAAACAATTAGCAAATGACTGAAGTAGGAGAACCGAACATTTGGTATTAAAAAAACTTGGCTGACACAGTCTGCTTTTTCACCCCAGAGCATGCCAGATCTAGCCAGAGTCACTGAAGAAACTGCAAAGTACAAATACAGCTAGGGCCCTTTGTGAAATAAACTCAAATGGAAAGAACACCTTTTTTTTTTTTTTTTTTTCAAAAATATATAATGTATAAGCTTGCAGTTGTCACTTGTCCCTTTTTCCCGATGACGCAGTCAGGGACATATGTGGGTATGTGTTTAGTTCTGTGCATGAAATTTATCCTGGAAACCTGGCCCAAGATTTAGCATCTCGACACGACTCCAGAGCAATGCTCTAAAGCATTGCCATTTCTTCCCTGTGTGACCTGTGTGACCATGGAAAAGCCACTTAGATAAGGTACATGTACTTCCTGTAGATGGTTGCTTTTTTTTTTTTTATGAGGTATTAAGGAACTATATTTAGGACATAGAGCAGGTTTTACAAATACTACAAAAAAAAAAGCAGCTTGGACATGAAAACCCTAAGGAGAAAGGAATTGCCCGTGAAGAACTGGAACACAGGACACAGAGGATGCACATTGTGTGACACTCCCGAATATCCTCACCACCCTGCAGCTGCCACTGGAGCACACACCGCAAAGTCACTAAGACTTCAGGGCATCAACGTCTACCACCTCCCTCCTTCCTGCAGAAGGTTGCTTTGAGAATTCAGTAGAATACTATACAGTATATCTAACACTGTGACTGGTGCACAGAAAATGCTCGATAATGTGTAATAGCAGTATGTGATTAGACTTCATTAAAAAAGAATATAAATCTATAAATTCAAAAGATTGGTCATTGGGGTCAAGTAGATCTGCATTCAAATCTAAACTCTACTCCCTCCTGTTGATGTAACTTTGAGAATGTTACTTAATCTCTCTGAATCTCCTTTTCCTAAGTCTTTTTTTTTAAATGGAGACATATTTGACATATAACGTTCTATGAGTTGCAAGTATACAACATAAGGATTTGATATTTGTATATATCACGAAACAATCACCACGATAAATCTAGTTAACACTCATCACTACACAGTTACACATTTTTATTCTTGTGATGTAAATTTTAATCCTTCCATTGAGCTGAGTAAACTTACAGTTTGTGATTACTGGAAAAAAGCAGATAATACATATCAAGTGTCTAACATTATAATGGTGACACATAGGAACCAAATAATAGTCTGTTGCTGGTCAAGGAGATTGAGGGCCCCAAATGAATGAATGTCTCTAGCTCTGAAAGAGCTTCTATCCTTATACCCTGAGAGGAAACACAGCAAAGGAAGAGAAAGAGCAGGAGTAAGAAACAAAGAAATGCTGAAGCTTATGGACACAAAGGATGAAAGAGAAAAGGAGAAAAAAGTAATGGAGAGTTTGGTGTGTCTGGGTGGCACAGTCCATTGAGTGTCTGATTCTTGGTTTCAGCTCAGGTCACAACCTCAGGGTTGTGAAATGGAGCCCTGGGTCAGGCTACATGCTCAGTGGGGAGTCTGCTTAAGATTCTCTCTGCCCTTCCCTCCTTCTAAAATAAACAAATTAAAAAAAATAATAATAATGGAGAGTCAAGGTGTGTTCTAGAAGTAAGGAAACAACTCAGAGATGATGAACTAACTCAACTTCATTTGGCCCAGACCCATTTTTTTATAACACCCTGCAAAGTGAGGGAGGGTTGTCATGGGGTGCTGGCATTAAGGGTTGTGTTGTCTTTACAGAACATAAAAGCACTAATACAACTAACTCAATGTGTGCCTGCTTTTTATCATCACAATAGTCCAATGTGGGGTATAAACAGATCACCAGATTTTGGCCTCTTAAGCAATTGATCATTCCACATTTTGTGTTTGCCCTTATGAGAAATGTCAGGTGTATTATATTTAGTGAGTATATTTCCTTTTCTCTCGTATTCAGAATCATTCCGTGGGTAATATGCGAAAGTGGTTTTTAAGCCAACTGCTGAAATACTATTTCCTCATATGAAGACATTTCCTTTGTATGGACTTTACACGAGCATTTTATACTAGAATGAAGACATTAGAGACATAATGTGTCACAGCTTAACAAGACTGTCACCAAGAGTCAGTCCGAAGTAGTTTGCACTCTCAGACAGCCAGTCAAGCAGTTAATGATGGAGCAAATCCCCTAGTTAATTTGTCAACTGAAAACTCTGTAGTTAGGAGCTTCATATAGCACATCGCCTGCATCCTACTCAACAAACTGTCACCTAAAAAATCCCAGAAATGGCTGATGTGTAAAAATCCTCTCCCTCTCCTTTCAAATGGCTGCTTTCTGGGGAAAAAAATGGTATTCCTGTCAATGCTTTTCCATGCTCCAGTGACAAGGCTGATGGACAACAGGTGGAGAGAGACCAACAGCTTGCCAGCCTACTCAGTGTCCTTGGAAAACCCAATGCAGTGAGTGAGGACATTCCCGCCACCATGGTGAGGGACCAGCACCAGGGCAGGTAAATGGGAATATGTCCGATGCATAACTGACTTTTTTGATCATTCTTACTAAATTCAAAATGCCACAGAGTCAAAAGCACAATTTAGCCATAAAATCACTCCTAGAAAGTCAGCATGTATGATCTTAAATATTTCCAAGGGATCAAATGACAGAGAGCAACAAGGGGTCTTCCCACCATCTTCTGTGGGTAACATGTGGGTGATGCATGGGAAGCAGAATGAGTCCATGACCACTAGATACTGGAATGTCCCCACTGCTAGAGGCCCCACAGTCTGGACTTATGCCTGTCAATACCTGAATTTGTTTCAAATGTGTTTCCAAGTACTAGGAGCAACATACAAAGGGATGGGGAAGACACTGGCAAACAATGGAGGGACAGACGAGTGGTTGGGTTGGATATAAAATAACTCCTAGATTCAGTCTTGACAAAAAAAGTGGGCTTAGTAACGACAAAAATGCTAAAATTCATCTTGCTGGTTACAGAAGCTGAACTCTGTGCACTTCATCTAAAGCTTTCTCTTCATTTCCTTTTTTTTAATCGAAGTATGGTTGGCCTACAATGTTATATTAGTTTCAGGTGTATGACATAGTGATTCAGCATTACAAAATACTCCCCACAGTGAGTACAGACACCATCTGTGACCTTACAAAGTTATTACAACATTTTGACTATATTCAATATAGGCTGTACTTTTCATTCCTGTGACTTATTTACAACTAGAAACTTGTACCTCTTTACCCCCTATAAATATCCCCAATATCATCCATCCTCCCATCCCTTCTCCCTTCTAGCAACCACCAGACTCTTCTCTGCATTTATCACTCTGCTTCTGTTTTTTGATCCATTTGTTTTGTTTTTCAGAATCCCTATATAAGTGAAATCATACAGTATTTGTCTTTCTGTGTCTGGCTTGTATCACTTAGCATGATATCCTGCAGGTCCATCCACATCATTGCATAATGGCAAGATTTCATTCTTTTTTTATGGCTGAGCCCTATTTCATTGTGTATACATACCCTATCTTCTTTATCCATTCATCTGTTGATAGGCACTTGGCTTGTAAAGCTACTTTCTTCCTGTGCCACTTTTCTGGGGAAGCTATCTGAGAAATTCAATCAGCTACGTCTATCACTCACCTTAGCGTCTTGGAAAAATAGTCTTGGAAGGGACATAGAGAGCATCTAGTCTAATAGCTTCCCTTTTAAAAGGAAAAGTAAGGTCAGAGCAGTAAGAGGCTTTCCCCCAAGGTTACAAGTTAAACTGCAGGTAGAACTGAGGCCAGAAGCATGTCCTGATTCCTCGAGCAGTGACATTTCTCATTACTGGGTATGCGACAATGAACAATGAAATGTGCTGCTCAGAAATCACCAGACCAATTATTCTTGTTACAAGGCTACACTGGAGTTTCCCTGTGGAGGGTGTTTTAGGACTAAATTGGGAAATGGCATTTTATTCCTCCCTCGAGAGGTCTGTTATAAAGACCTGTTCTGACATTCTGATTATTCAGGGGTCTTCATGCTCACTTCCAACCCTGGATTTCACTCTGGGGCAACTCCCCAACAGTCCTTGACCCTGCTCACAATCACATTCTCTTATGCTGAACTTACCTGTCCTGAGCCCCCTGCTCTCAAAGCCTCAGCAAACATTTGGCTGGAAAATCTGATAAATTAATCTTTTAAACTCACGCCACGAGATTTCTTAACCTGTCTCCACCTAGCTGACTCTCTGGATCAGGCAGATGGACAGGCTCTGTCCATCCTCTCTGAGCCCTCAACATACTGAGGATCTGGGTGTGTGGTCTGTGTGTTTGCAGTATCCTATGTATGTGTGCATGAGTGTACCTGTGTGTACACAACACCTTTTTTGACAACAACTATATAAGGGACAGTGAGAATTTCTCTAATATATTTCTGGTTTCACGATGTGTTCTTAACCAAAAGCATGAACCCAAAATAAAAACAGCTAACTTCTGTGTATTATTCCTTTCCCTTCACATCTTGCCAATAATTACTAAAAGTTGGGGGATCCCTGGGTGGCTCAGCGGTTTAGCGCCTGCCTGCCTTTGGCCCAGGTCGTGATCCTGGAGTCCCGGGATCAAGTCCCATGTCGGGCTCCCTGCGTGGAGCCTGCTTCTCCCTCTGCCTGTGTCTCCGCCTCTCTCTTTCTCTCTCATAAACAAAATCTTTTTAAAAAATTACTAAAAGTTAAGGTTTCCGAGACTTAAAATTTGATTGCTTTGTGATGGAACACATTAGGTCTGAATGGAAGAAATCGCTTGCTGACCATTCATTGTCTTAACCAAGCACATTCCCCATCTGGAGCTATCTTTCTCAAGAAGTACTATGGCATTTATATCATCCAGGATTTTTTTTATTATCTGTTTTTATATTTGCTTTCATCAATTTTGCTACAAACATTTTAATGTGCTGAATTGCTTCCAACACTTCATTTTTCATTAGGATAGTTAAAAATTTTTATTTCTGCCTTTTATTTCAATTCTCTGGATTTTTATGAAGTACCAGAAAAAGCACTTTTACTTCTTGGGGGAAATGTCTCCTCAATAAGCACCACATTGATCATGTGTTGAATTCTGTCTACCTGAGCACAAAGCAAATTAATCCCGCTCTTGGGGATTATTGACAGATTGGAAGAAAATATAAAAACAGTCTCCTGGGAAGCTCTGACTTATTAGTGCTTGCTGAGTCAAGATCATTTAATAAGTTCAGAACCAACTACTTGTCTTCAGTGAACCAACAGAGTCAAACAGAAACTCAAACACTCCCTAGACTTTAAGAAATGCTGCTCTTCTCCCATACACATGCATTTTTAAACATTTTGAGAATCTTTTTTTTTTTTTATGTTTATTTATTTTTAAGTAATCTCTACTCCCAAAATGGGGCAAGATCAAGAGTCGCATGCTCTTCCAACAGTGCTGGCCAGGCACCCCTGGAGAATCATTTTAGACTCACAGAAAAGTTACAAATATTGACAGAAGTTCCTATGTACCGCATATTCAGTTTCTCCTAATGCCAATATCTGACATTAGTATGGTGCATTTGTCACGACTAATGAGCCAATATTGACGGCTATCTTCAACTAAAGTCTGTACTCTATTCCTATTTCCTTAGTTTTTAACTAATGCATGTTTCCGTTGCAGGATCCTTTTTAGAATATTTAAAATAAATATTCTATTTATTTATTAATGAGAGATACAGAGAGACAGGCAGAGACAAAGGCAGAGGAAGAAGCGGGCTCCCTGTGCGGAACTCAATCCCAGGACCCTGGGATCACACCCTGAGCCAAAGGCAGACGCTCAACCACTGACCCACCTAGGCATCCCCCGTTGCTGTACCCTATCCAGAATATAATATTACATTTAGTTGACATGTTTCATTCACTCCTCTGAACTATGACAGTTTCTCTGACTTTCCCGTGTTGGTAATCGCTTTGACAATTTTCAGAGGTACTGGTTAGCTACTATGTGGAATGTCCCCCAATTTAGGTTCGTCTGATGCTTTTCACATGATTAAAATGGAATTGTAGGCTCTAGGGAAGGAAGATCACAGAGGTCAAGTACGACTCTCACATTGTATCAAGGCTACATGCTGTCAGCATGACTTAGCACAGATGATGTGAACATTGATCGCCTGGCTGAGGTGGTGGCTGGCAGGTTTCTCCAGTGTAAAGCTACTCCTTTTGGTTCTTTCCACACTATACCATTTTGAAGGAAGTCACTATGAACAGCCTACACATAAGAATAGGAAGTTTTGCTCCATCTTTTCAGGAGGGCTCATCTATATAAATTATTTTTAGTTCTATGCAGAATATGTGTGTATTCTCCTTATGTATCCATTCAGTTATTAACTTACATCAGTACAGACTCATGAAAACTTATTTTATATTTTGTGTTATAATCCAATGTTAAAGCATTTATTTTTTTTTCCTCAAAGTATTCCAGGTTTGGCCACTGAGAGCAGCTTTAGCTAGCTCTTGTGTCCCTTTGATATACTCCCACCAAGTAATTTGTTTTTTTGAGGACTTCCTTTCTGTTGCAACAAGATGCTCCAACATTCTCTGCCCCAACCCTAAAATCAGACATTTCTCCAAGGAGCCCTGTTTCTCTTTGTAGGAGAATGGTAGTGAAAACCAAAATCTGTATGTTGGATTTGCTTATTGCCACTGAGGCAGCACTGCTTCTAGAGTCTGTCAGATAACAGAGTAAGAAATACTATGTATATATACTAATCCAAGTATATACACATATCTAGATCTATCCTCTGATGGTCCTATTCTATCTCTCAAGTGTTGATCCCCTTCCAGAACTGGCTGATTTGAGAAAATGGTCTTGTGCTTTTGGATTTTTTTTTAACATTTGCTAAGAGTGCACGATTTTTTTATTTATTTAAAGATTTATTTATTTATTTATTTATTTATTTATTTATTTATTTGAGAGAGAGAGAGAATGATTTGGGGGAGGGGTGGAGAGAGAAGCAGACTGCCTGAGGAGCAGGGAGCTCAGTGCAAAGCTCAATAATCCCAGGACCCTGAGATCATGACCTGAGCTGAAGGCAGACACTTAACCTACTGAGCCATCCAGATGCTCTAGAGTGTATAATTTTTACTTGAAGATTGATTTGATAGGAACTACTCAGTCACAACCAGAATCAGGACCTGTTTTCTCATCTATAACACGGGGAATAATATCCATATGTTTCATGGTTCCTTTTGGAATTTTATGTATATAAAATAAAATAATACATATAAGAAGTGTTTATGAACTGTACAGCACCATACAGGGGTAATTGCACAGATAAGAAAATTCAGGCCCAGGGATCCCTGGGTGGCGCAGCGGTTTAGCGCCTGCCTTTGGCCCAGGGCGCGATCCTGGAGACCCAGGATCGAGTCCCACATCGGGGGCTCCCGGTGCATGGAGCCTGCTTCTCCCTCTGCCTGTGTCTCTGCCTCTCTCTCTCTCTCTCTCTCTCTCTCTCTCTCTGTGACTATCATAAATAAATAAAAATTAAAAAAAAAAGAAAATTCAGGCCCAGTGAGATGAGCTGACTATTGAAATCACAGAGCTAATCAGTACCAAAACTAGGATAACAATCTATGCGTCCCAAAACCCAGTCTAGTCCTGTTCCAGTCGTGCCATGCAAATATCCCCTTTTGCAAAGCTTGTCCTCAAGGCATAAGAGAGCCACCAGATGTACCCAAATTTGGTGAAATACGGAGTCAATTCAGTGTTACAAAATTAGCCACAGTGGTTGTTTGCTTGAATAGACTATTTGACCAGTGGCTCTAATAACAGATTATAGAAGTATTCAGAGAATCAGAAATGGCAAGCTATGTCTTTTGTTGGCTGAACAGGAAGTATAGTATCTCAGAGGTAGGAGATGCTCATAAGTGGTCCTTTGTGACTCTTCGTTTCCCTCTGAACATCCTATATCCCCCTTTTCCAACTCCAGGCTGGTCTAGACCCAATATTCCTAAGAGGTAAAATGAATGCCTTTTCTTTTGCCTTCCCTTATTTTATATTAGGTACTACAGGTTGAAAATAAAGTTTCCTTTGAGTGAGATTATGCATTACTTTATTTTTGCCTATTACACCAGCTGAGATACCACACAGTCTGTGTGGGAACAGGGATGGGAATATGGGGTGTCTTTTTCTTGTGTACTCCTCCAGCAAGAAAGTCACAGGGAGCGTCCAGATTCTCGCTAAAGCTGGTGAATTACTTCAAAGAGCTTGGGTAAAACAAGAGGTGAATGGCAAAAAGAAGAAACTTTTCAAAACGCTGTTCAAAGAGCTTATCATGTTTTACCAACATTTATTATAGAAGGGCCTTGAAATCTTCAAATTGGATACTAAAATCAATGGGGATAAAATCTGCGGAATGTGAACAAAGTCCCTTAAGCAGTTACAAACTTTAAAACCCTTTCATTTTTATAGTTACCAGCTTAGTGCTAGTGTAGCTTTCAGCTAAGTTGTGCAGCCAATGCAAACCTTTCATCTTTGTCTAAATAATTCTGCACACTTTATTGATCCTGCTCAGAACACGTGACTACTTACTTAAAGACCTTGCGTTTGCGAGCCAGACTCCCAGAGCAGGTTTACCAGGTTTGGCCAGCCCTGAAATACCATGCAAATACCCAGGCAGACAACTGGATACTTGGATTTCCTAGATCAGTGTTTTTCAACATGTGCTCTACAGACTGACAATGTCAGAACCTCCAGATACTATTTCATAGGGAAATTTTTTAAGACTTTTTAAATTTATTCATGAGAGACACATAGACAGAGGGAGAAGCAAGATCCCCATAGGGAGCCTGACATGGGACTCAATCCCAGGACCCCAGGATCATGACCTGAGCCGAAGGCAGATGCTCAACCACTGAGCCACCCAAGTATCCAGTCCAGATGCTATTTCAAATGAAGATTCCTGGGCTTTAGACAAACTATAGTATAAGGATCTCTTGAGGGCAGTGCAAAAGAGAAACCCATATCTTTAATATGGGTGACAAGCCACTGTGATAATTAACATTTCCACATGAGATCTTGTGTATAATCAAGGACACGGTGTTCTGATTGTCATATTGGACCTTTGGAAATGTATTTTCAGGAAAGACTTCGGTTCGGAGCATGACTACCTGAAAAGGAGCTCTGACTTTCGAGGTGTACATATCAGCTATGAAACTTTTCTATTTGCCAGTGTACCCCATGCTGATATGCCTTCTTTAGAAGAACACATGACAGCCCTTGTTCAGATGAAATTTGAACAAAATCCAAAATTCTTAGAAAGTACATTCTGACAAGTCTTTATTTTTTTTCAATTTTTAAATTTTATTTAAATTCAATTATTAACATATAATGTATTATTGGTTTCAGAGGTAGAGGTCAGTGAATGATCAGTCTTACATAATACCCAGTGCTCATTACATCACATGCCTTCATTAATGCCTATCACTCAATTACCCCATCCGCAGACCCCCCTCCCCTCCAGCAACCCTCAGTTTGTTTCCTATGATTAAGAGTCTCTTATGGTTTGTTGCTCTCTCTGATTTCATCTTGTTTTATTTTTTCCTCTCTTCCCCTAGGATCCTCTGTTTTGTTTCTCATATTCCATATACGAGTGAGATCATATGATATCTGATCTCTGATTGACTTATTTCACTTAGCATAATATCCTTTAGTTCCATCCATGTCATTGCAAATGGCAAGATTTCATTTTTTGTTTGATGGCTAAGTAGTAGTCCATTGTGTATGTATACCACATCTTTAGCCATTCATCCTGACGAGTCTTTAGGCATTCATTCATTGAACATGTAACTATCAAGCACCTATCGTGAGTAGCCATTGTTTCTGGCAAGAGAAATACAGTAATGAACAAGACAGATAATGTCTCTGGCCTCGTGTAGCTTGTATTTTAGTTAAGAGACAAATGCCTACATATATACATGCAGACAAATATACATACAGGTTTTCACCACTGCTGAGGAATAAAAGAACAGGATGGTGACTTTCAGAGTGAATCAGATGTCAGTGAAGGAGAGAGATTTAGCTAGAACGTTGAGAACAGGGCCATCCAAGAGGTTTAATCTGAAGAATGAGTCTGCCAAACACTTCAGGCAGAGGGAACAGTAAACATAAAAGCTAAAGACATGGAAAGGAGGTCAGTGTAGTGAGAACTCTGGTGACCAAAGGGAAGCAAACTAGGACACGAGTTTTGATAAATAAGAAGGTCAGTCCAGGGGCGCCTGGGTGGCTCAATCAGTTAAGCATCTGCCTTCCGCTCAAGTCATGACCTTGAGATCCTGGGACTTAGCCCCACATTGGGCTTCCTGTTCAACAGGGAGCCTGCTTCTCCTTCTCCGTCTGTCCCTCCCTGCTGCCTGTGCTCTCTTTCTCTCTCACTCTCTCTGTCAAATAAATAAACATTTTTTTAAGATTTTATTTATTTATTCATAGAGACACAGAGAGAGAGAGGGGGGCAGAGGAACAGGCAGAGGGAGAAGCAGGCTCCATGCAGGGAGCCCGACGTGGGACTCCATCCAGGGTCCCCAGGATCACACCCCAGGCTGCAGGCGGCGCTAAACAGCTGCGCCACCAGGGCTGCCCAATAAACATTTTTTTTTTTTTAATTTGCAGAAAACCAACAAACCGATCTTTGCTGGGAGAGCAAATAATCCCAAAGGCTAGGGCTTAAATTCTCTGCAGCATCTCACCCACGTTTTACCTAACTTAGCATTCTTACTCCAGTTTTCTTTGCTTTTATTTTTTCACTGATCTTCAACACATCTGTGGCTCATACCCTTCCTGGAACTAACTTCATGAGCTCATGGGTTTCCTCATTCATGAGTTAAATAAATGTATGATTTTCAAACAAATCATACAAATCATATATTTGCAGTTGGCGAGATGGACAAGAGCTATTCACATGGGGACTTAAGAAGATCATCGGGTACCTTTTGGAGAGTGGATATAAAGGAGAGATGGTGGCAATGTAGCCTGAGCAAGAGATGAAGGCAGGTGGAAGAAGGAAGATGTCTTTGGAGACAGAAAGAAATGAATCAAGTTGAGAACAAACTTTTTAACCATCTATTTACTGAGGCTTTGATTGAATGGGGCTTATGGTAATACATCAGCTTTGACACAGGAACAACAGGGCGTAATCAAGAATGAGGGGCAATCAAGAAAAGATTCTATTAGATCATGACAATCTTAGGAGGGAAATCCAGAATATGAGATGATCTTGTAGGACGTGAAACACACACTCTATGACAGGTGAGAAATAAGGCTTTTGGGTCCCTTCTTTTTAGTCCTACATGGAATGTCCAAATAAACTTGAGAAGATAAAAATAAAATAGAAACTAAGTTGGTCAGAGCAGAAACAGGATGCTTATTAAAGTTCAGTGTTAGAGTTTAAAAACAGACTTAAATAGACTGTATTAAAAGCATGAGCAGAAAAAAACAGTAGGAGTCTCAAGAAGATAGAATAAAAGTGCTTCAGTGATTGCCAAGGTTAGTAAGCAAGAAGTCCATTTTACTTAACATGTTTAGGAAATGTATAAACCTTCAACTCAGCATTTTCTCCTGGCCATGATTTTCAGAAACAAACATAGGGAAGGAACTGTGGAATCTTCCAGTTGTTTATCAAACCACTAGGAAATTCTATTTTAGAAGATTCATACAATCTCCACATCACTCTCCCCAAATTCATTTACTTTTTCAGTTGAGTTCCAACACAATCAAATGGTTTTCTTTTGTATTTACTTCTTTTATCTCAGGAGCCAATTGATTCATTTCTTCATTCTACTACTCTAGTTTTGACTTTTCTGACAGCAGAGCCATAGACTATTATGAGTGATTACTCTCTGTACTTACCGTATTAGAGCCATAACAATAGAGACCTTACTCTTGTTAATGAGTTAAATTTTGTCTGTAAAAGCACACCGGCCCTCAAATCCCAGAATCTGACTTACAAATGAGAAGCCCATATTCAGATGCAGCTCCTCATGCATTAAATGTCAAAGTTAAAATAGCAATGGCAAATTATAAAGACAGAATAAAGATATTCTGTCATTTTGGTGCATGTAGTAAGGAAAGCATGAACGAAAAAGAGCTCGTATATCAACAGTATCTCTGTTGTCTTGTTATTGAACCTTTATAACAGGAGGCCCCAAGTGATTATTCAGGTCTGAAGGTCTGGACTTACTATGTAACATATCCATCAAAGCCAAGATGATGAAGGATAAGCAGCTTCTTTGTGATTAATAGGTACAAGAACACAAAACAAAGGAGTTTAAGAAAGCCAATGGGTTTTATTGATATAGTCAACCTCATCTCTCACCAAGGCAAAATACTCATTCAGCCAGCAATCCACTAAGCTGCTTAGAAAAATACACCTATGCCCCAGGTAAAGACCTAACATGTGCTTGTATATGACAGCACTATTAGCAAATTCATGAAGGCCAATGAGAAATATTTGCTTAAACAAAAAATCACTATTTCTTAAGAGACCAAATCAAGATAGTATTACAATAAGGGAAGAAATTTTTATTTTATCTAAAAAACCCCTTGAGTTCAGGTAAAAATTATAATGAAGCAGCTAAAGGTTCAATCAAGAAAAAAGTTACATAACAATGCTAATCCAAGAAACTGCCTCTAGTTCTTCATACGAATTGATTCTTTTCCTGTGTGTGAGTCTGTCTTATGGTAGCCAGATTTACCAACTAAAAATACAAAACACCCAGTTAAATTTGAATTTGAAATACACAACAAATAATTTTTATTATGTTTGATCATTTTTACTACCTATAAAATTATTTATTTATCCCAAATTCAAATTTAATTGGGTTTCCTATATTCTGTTCTGCAACTTAGTGTGTCTATGTATGTCTCTGTGTATTCAGTTTTCTTGTTACACACAAAAGCAGATAACATTTGTATATCTGATATCCTTAGAATTACAGAATTTAGAGCAGGAAAACACTTAGAGGTAATGTAGTTTATTAATTTTATTCCATAGTTAAGGAAACTGAGACTCCAATAACCTAAAAGACTTGACAAGATCATAGCCAGTTACTATCCTATTTAGAGAAGGAACTAGAATATAGTTGTCCTGGCTCCTGGTTCTTTCTCAATCTAGAATATATTTTCTCTCTTAAATATGAACTACCAGTTGGTTTTTCAGTGATACATTTGGGCCAGATTGATGCCTTCATTTAGACAGAAATACCTATTTACAAATCATTTCAGTTTCTGTGTACGAGATGGAACACACACACACACACACACACACACACCAAAAGGAGAGTTTCAAAGCAGCATGTTATATAGTGAGAACATTTGTTATTTGAGGCTGCCCAATATACATCCTTCCTTTAAGTACAACCATCCAAATTCCTTTCAAGGAAGGGCCTTTCTCCCTCCTGAATAAAGTCTGATGTGGCTGTTGATTAGGGCATCCATCCTAGCCAATGAGTGAGCACATGACCAAACTAAGCAAAGTGATTGTCATTTTCCAGTCCCTTCCAACCCTCCACTTTTAATTTTGAGCCAAGAAACAAATATAATATTCCTCCACCCCCACCCTACTCCAGAAAGCAAGATGGTTTCAGGTTATTTATTGCAGTGAAGGTGACTGGGCAAGACAAAAGAGCAGTTCATACTTGCAAGACCCTTTGGAGTTAATCTGTTCCTTCTATTTAAAGCCTGTTCCTTCATAGTCTTCCATAAATTACCTGCTTAGCTTAAAGAAGCAGAGTTGGTTCCTACTGCTTGCAACCAAGGAACTGTGATTGACACACAATATTTATATATTTCAAAAAGAAACTGAATTGTAATGCTGGCATGGAAAGAACTTTTAGAGTCAAAGGCAATCCATGAGCTGAGAAACGTAAAAGAAAAAATACTGAGTCACTGAGATTTAAAGTATATTAACTTTTGACTGTGTGGGTGTAAAACTGATCTGAAAAAGATGTCCAACTGCACAAAATCAAATGTAAAATTCAAACTGTTATGTAGATCGTCATTAATAAACTTCCAAGGACATAAATACTAAATATAAATACATAATAATGACTATATTATCTATTATTTGTAATAAATATAAATACATAAATACAAAAATCTAAATATAAAGTTTTTAGAAGAAACAAAGGAAAAAATTGCTTTTACCTGGGGTTAGGCGTAATTTCTTAAAAAGTCACAAAAACCATGAAGCATATAAAGAAAACACTGATAAACTGGACCTCACCAAAACTACAAACGTTTGTCCTTCAAAAGACACCATTCAGGGATCCCTGGGTGGCGCAGCGGTTTGGCGCCTGCCTTTGGCCCAGGGCGTGATCCTGGAGACCCGGATCGAATCCCACATCAGGCTCCCGGTGCATGGAGCCTGCTTCTCCCTCTGCCTGTGTCTCTGCCTCTCTCTCTCTCTCTCTCTCTCTGTGACTATCATAAATAAATAAAAATTAAAAAAAAAAAAAGACACCGTTCAGGAAATGAAAAGACAAGCCACAAACCACAGATGGGGGCGGGGGGATGGTGAAACTTTGCAAAGAATATATCTGATCAAAGATTTGTACCCAGAATATTTTTTTTAAACTCTCAAAACTCAAAAATAATAAAAAATGAGCAAAAGATTTAAACAGACACTTCACCAAAGGAGATATACAGATGGCAAATAGCCCATGAAAAGGAGTGCAACATCACTAGTTATTAGGAAAATGCAAATTTAAACACAATGAAAAATATCTCTCAACCAAGAGGATCCTAAGGATTCATGACAACTTAATGCAATTCGGTATTCTAGATAGCATCCTAGAATAGAAAAAGGAATTTGGAAAAATCTAAAGAAATTTAAATAAAGTATGGACATTATCAATATTGCTTTATTAGTTGTAACAAATATACCATACTGATGTAAGAAGTTAATAATAGTGGGAACTGAAAGCTAGGTATATGGAAACTTTTCATATTTTCAGTTTTTCTGTAAATCAAAAACTGTCCTAAAAAATAAAGTCTATTTGAAACACACATACTTATCCAAGTGGCTAAAATTAAAAAGATTAACTATACCAAGTGTTGACAAGGATGTGGAGGAATTAGCACTCTCATATACTGCTGGCAGAGATATGTAACAATGTCGTAGAACAGTTTGACAAAACAAATATCTGATTACAAAAAGAAAAAAAGACTTGTATCCAGAATATATTTATTTTAAACTCTTGCAATGCAACAGTAAGAAGACAATCCAGAAAAAATGGACAGATTTGAACACCTACTTTACCAAAGAAGGTATACAAATACCAATAAGCACATGAAAAGACACTCAACATCATTACCTCTTAGGAAGACACAATAACCACAATGAAATATCAATACATTGCATAAATGCCTACATTTTAAAATATTTATGGTACCAGCTACTAGTGAGGGTGCAGAGCAACTAGAACTTTCACGTACTCTTGATGGAAATATGAAATAGTATAATAGCATACACCATTTGGGAAACAGTTGGCGGGTTTCACATGAAGGTAAATTTACATTTACCATATGACTCAGCATTCCTCTCTTCTGTATTTATCTAAGATATAGAAAAACATATGTCCATACAAAGACTTGGAGGTGAATGTTCATAGCTTTGTTCTAAAAGCCAGAGACTGGAAACAACCCAAATATAAATCAACAAATGAACAGATTGAATGTGTAAACAAACTGTAGTATCACCATACAATGCAACATTACTTAGAAACAAAGGAATGAACTACAGATACAAGCAAAAATATCAATGAATCTCAAAACCCTTATACCAAGTGAAAGAAGCAGGGTAATAGAAGCTATATATACCTAGTATTTCATCCATATGACATTCTGGAAAAATGGTAAAACCATAGGGAAAGAAATCACACCAATAATTATCAAAGGCTGAAGGATGGGGAGAGGGAACTGACTTGCAAAGGGGCATGCACGAGTCACTTTTTGTGCTAATGAAAATATTATAGATCTTTTTTTTTTTTTTTACTGTGCCATGTACCTTTATTACACTGTGCTATATGCATGTTCTTTTTTTAATAATAAATTTATTTTTTATTGGTGTTCAATTTGCCAACATACAGAATAACACCCAGTGCTCATCCTGTCAAGTGCCCATCACCCATTCACCCCACCCCCCGCCCTCCTCCCCTTCCACCACCCCTAGTTCATTTCCCAAAGTTAGGAGTCTTCATGTTCTGTCTCCCTTTCTGATATTTCCTACCCATTTCTTCTCCCTTCCCTTCTATTCACTATTATTTATATTCCCCAAATGAATGAGACCATATAATGATTGTCCTTGATTACAGTGGTTATACATTTGACAAACTCATTGAACTACCCACATGAAAAGGCTAAATTTTATTATAAGTGAAGAATACCACCAAATACCAACCCCTCCCCCTAAAATTGAGGCAAACATTGGAAAGAGAAAGATGATAGTTCCAGGACAGATATTTAAAGGAATCTAACATGTCTGTGAAAATATAAAGGCTTTCCCCAGCTATTAAAGCTGAAGGACTCTGAAGCATAAATAAAAATCTGTGTGGTAAAGGAAGGGAGTAACAGGTGTATGCAGAGAGGATTCAAAGTAGGGAGTGTAGTACACAGAGAAAATTAATGGTGGCAAGAAATATGGCACACCCCGATCTGAAGAAATGACAATTTGCCTCAGGGATGGACATAGAAGCAGTGCTAGACATAGACAGGAACAAAATTTCGCAGCCTCAGGCATAAAAGATGGGATACAGGTTTCCAGCTTACTGAGCTGAATTGAATGGACAGTGGTAACGTCTCCTAAGGCAGGAACACCAGCTTTGCAAGAAAAGATCATGAATTTGTTCTTGTATATATTGAATATAAGGTTCACCAAGGTGTACAAATATGATGAGGAAGGTAATTGAGAGTTGAGATTAAATTATATTAAATTAATTATAGTCAAGCTACCTTGACCTATAAAAGCCAACTCATATGTTTGGATCCAGTACGTTCCTGGAGCTCCTATCCAACTGAGTGATGTTATTGCCTATATATATATATATATATAGGCAATAACATCACTTATATATATAGGCATAATTTATATATATATATACATTATATATATATATATATAAAGCAACACTGAATATTCTTCAAGCATAATTACTGTAGCAACCATGCTTCATAATAGCCACTTATGAAGGATATAGAAGTTTCAAAGTTGCACATTATGGGAAATACTTTTTATGCATCGTGTATTTTTGGCAGTGGTTATTAATCATTTTCTTTCGAGACAAAGTAATTATGATCCATCATAGTAGTTGATATAAATAACCAAAGGAACTTGGAAAAGAAGCAATTCACCATTGGAGATTTGCCAAGAAATAAACTCTTCAAGTACAACTCATGATTGCTTCTCTGAAATCAGTTTAACTGCTTCGACAAGTCAGAGTCTAGCTTCTGCAACCACAAATAATCTATCAAATTCTTTCTGCTGTAATATCATATTGTTCAAAATTCTGCCAACTACTATTCTACTACAGGTATACAAATTTAATTCTAACATCAACTCCTTAACAAGAATAAGTTTCAAGAAACTATTACTAAAGGGGAAAACACATGTGTGACTCATTAAATCAGAAGCATGAATTCCGATCCATAAATATGCTATTTTCATTACATTGTGAAAGGTGAGGAAAACACTATAGGTCGCATTTAAACACTATTGCTCTCTTGCTCTCTCACTCTCTCTCTCTGCTCAGAAACGTCTGTGCTTCAGATGACTGCAAATTCATGGTTGAAACTATCCAAAGGTGCCAACCTATAAAATCATATACATTGATCCTGGTGCAATAAGAAACTTCCGTTTGAGACTTAACTAATTTATCTTACACGTCAACAAAGACTATTTGTCATACTATTCACCTTTAAATTTCTTTGAGACATAAGCTGTCTACCTGCTGTTCCATAATTAACAAGTAGAATTATCAAACCAAAGAGATAGCAATACTACCTAATAGTATGTATAACTCTTCTTGCCATTATGTTTACAATTTGAATATCTGGGTTCTTTCTCTACAGACCGCCTTTTGAATTGGTCTTTTATACCTAATACACTGGTTAATTAAAAGCTAGTTAACATCTAAATTAGTTAGCATCTAAATTTCCTTCCATTTCAAAAATTCTGTGACACTCTGAAAGTCTGCAAAAATAGGAAATAAATAAACTCGAGATTATTACATGACTACTGCTCTTCTAGAACTTTTCTACCAAAGTGATTCCAATGGCAAAGATGAGGATATACATCTCTCCTCAATGATAATCCTATGGGTTGGTTGCGGATATAACCTAAGGCAGCTTCCTGAAGCAGGATTTTTTTTTTTTTAATTTCCAGATTTAAATCTATTTTCTAGATTTAATTTCTAAATTTAAATCCATTTTCCATTTATATTCCATAATATGTCCATATTGGGTTTAACACTCTAGCTAGATCTGTTTAGTGTATTAACATTGACTATTCCCCCTGGACCACTAGATAATCCACAGCCTGTTTTGAGAAATATGTACAAACAACCGAGAAAAAGAGTCTATGCCAGGATTGAAAGCTCAAGGTTTCAAGACTGAGGTAGGAAACACAAATGAGGGGCAACAGGCTGTGGTGACGGGGCTAGGGAAATCTCTGGATAAGCTAAAGGAACAGCTGTTAGCTCCAACCAGACTGCTGCCCAAAGTGGCCAAATATTCTGATTCTTCAAGGGACGGGAAAAGATGGATTTTATATAAAACCTCTTCCCTTTGTAAAATACACTGTATACAAAATAAAACAGGCCAGCTGGCCAGATTCAGTGCAAAGCCTTCCTGGTTTTGAGTCCTTCCTTCTAACGTCTGCTCCAAGAAATGAATTCAATTACACAAAAGAGACAGCGTCTCCATGGAGGACGGAATAGAAAAACATTTTCAAAGGGTCAGAGTGAAAGCTATGGACTTCTGAAGGAAACAGTGGAATTTTTCTTCCCTTCAGTTAGATCATTAAAAGCAGAAAAGACATCAATTTTTCACAGTCATTATGGGCAGCTTAGCCTGCAGGCAGAAAGCTGGATCAGACAGGCTCTGGAGACTGACTTCCAGGATGATGGGAAAGTCATGAATTTTGTGTGCGCATTTAACCTTGGGATAATGACAACATATTTGAAAACCAGGCTGAAAAGCTATGGCATATAAATGAAATATATTGAAAAGCCACATGAGGACTGCACACACGAAGCTATGGTCCATATCTCAAACCATGGTATGGTCACTTCAACTTTTTCACCCATGTGAGAAAGAAAAATATAGGAGGAGCTACTGACATTCAGAAGCTGGCCTTGCACCCACAGCTAGACTGTGCTATTCTTTGTTTGTTTAAATTCAGTTAATTAACATACAACGTATTATTGGTTTCAGAGGTAGAGGTCACTGGTTCATCAGACTTCTATAAAACCCAGTGCTAATCACATCACGTGCCCTTCTTGATGCCCACCACCCAGTCACCCCATCCCTTCACTCCCCACCCCTCCAGCAACCCTCAGTTTGTTTCCTATGATTATTAAGAATCTCTTATGGTTTGTCTCCCTCTCTGATTTCATCTTGTTTTATTGTTTCCCCTCTTCTCCTAGAATTCTCTGTTTTGTTTCTTAAATTCCACATATGAGTAAGATCATATGATATTCTGATCTCTGATTGACTTATTTCACTTAGCATAGTACCCTCTAGTTCCATCCATGTCATTGCAAATAGCAAGATTTCATTTTTTGACGGCTGAGTAGTAGTCCATTGTATATATATACATCACATCTTCTTTATGTATTTATCTGTCAATGGGCATCTGGGCTCTTTCCATAGTTTGGCTATTGTGGACATTGCTGCTATAAATATTGGAGTGCATGTGCCCCTTAGAATCACTACCTTTGTATCTTTGGTACAAATACCCAGTAGTGCAGTTGCTGACTCATAGGGTAGCTCTATTTTCAACTTTTTGAGGAACCTCCATACTATTTTCCAGAGTAGCTACACCAGCTTGCATTCCCACCAATATTGGTCATTTCCTGACTTGTTCATTTTAGCCATTCTGATTGGTGTGAGGTGGTATCTCATTGTGGTTTTCGTTTGTATCGCTCTGATGCCAGGTGATGTCTGTAAGTCTTCCTTGAAGACTTGAAGAAGTCTTCCTTGAAGATGATGTCTGTTCATTCTTCTGGTCATTTCTTGATTGGATTATGTGTTCTTTGGGTGTTGAGTTTAATAAGTTCTTTATAGATTTTGGGTACTAGCCCTTTATCTGAAAGAAAAATATAGGAGGAGCTACTGACATTCAGAAGCTGGCACCCACAGCTAGACCATGCTTTTCTTTTGTGGAACATTAACAAGCTCATAGCATTCCAACCTCAGACAAGGCTACTCTGAGACGACATATTCAATGAGAAAAAACTAGGCTACTACATAATTTTTTTCTAAGCAGACACGAAAATCAAGGTCACTGTGCCCACCCACCAAATATCAAGCACCCCACCTCTTGGCTAAGATAACAGATGGTTACTTCTTTATCTATTAGAACTCTATGTTCGGTCCAGTCTAGAGATAAGATTTAGATACTCAATCTCTCAAGAGATAAGATTTAGATATCCAACTATAGAATTGCCCCTGCTTTCTGACAGTTAATTTAGAGGAAAGCCCAGGGTCCTCAGGTCCTCTGCCCAATCATCCAATTCCTATAGTAGATTTCAACATTCTTTCAGTAGGACATCCATGGTTTCCCCATGGTATGCGTTCTCCCTTGTTGCAACTGGTAATGAACCGAACTCATTTTACTACCAGTGTGCTCCTGCTGGGATCTGGCTTGAAGGACATGAGCACATGTGAACACTCAGCACGCTCTACACCACAACCAACCCATTTGGGTCAAACGGTAATGACTTTGAAGGAGCTGAAATGATTCTCCCCAGCCATAATGCACTTTACCTGCCAGGTACTTCATGCTATTTCTGCTCCTTTCGTGGTGCTTGATTAGGCAATTTTTCGGTCTCTGATGAATGCAAAGGGTTTGCAGGCCTTTCTGAGATTCATTATTCAGGCAGCAGATAACCAATGTTTACACATTTACTTTTACGCAAACTTACTCAAAAAAACCAACGAGGTATAAACATTCCTCTTAAAATGATCAAATCACAAGCATTTGCGAATGTATTGTGGGGGAAACAAACAGACTTCAAGGAAGGCAGTGTATGATGCAATGTGTTCTGCACTCCCTTTTGGTTGCATAAAAGACAAGCAATTACATTCCAAAATGCTATTAAGCATGGCATTTAACAAGAAAATACATTCTGCTTTGTGTGACTTCAGAAGACAACAAATGGACTCATGTCTAGAACAGGATGTAATCTGGCAAATTTGCAGTCACAAGGGAATAATTACATTCAGTTTGGGTAAATGAGTGTTAAGACAGTGAAATGTAAAACCAGGACACCTTATTAGAAGCTTGCAGGTTTTCCCTGACATTCTTTTGGGTGTCAACTCAGAGGGAGGTATACAGACATTCACTTCCAGTCTGAAATAATATCAGAGTTTTTAAACATTAATTACGGATTTTAAAGCAGAACTGTAAAGATAAAACCAAAACAACAGCCCATAATCCTGCTGACCAAGTAAATGTACAGAAGCCAATCCAAACAAAATGGAAAGTTTACAAAAAACATCTATTCTTCCTTCTCATTTCAAATTGTTTTCCCCAATGTTACCACTGTTAGTAATTTCTATGCATCCTTCGAAAAAGTGAAAAATGTTTAAATGAGATATCATGACACACTCAGAAAGATAACTTAAAAAAAGGAAAATGTAGTGTAATTCCAGATTGATTGATTGATTGATTCGTGAGAGACACAGAGAGAGAAAGGCAGAGACATAGGGAGAGGGAGAAGCAGGCTCTCTGTAGGGAGGCTGATGCGAAACTTGATCCCAGGAACCCGGGATCACGACTTGAGCCAAAGGCAGACGTCCAACCACTGAGCTACCCAGGTGCCCCTGTGGTGTAATTCCAAATGCTGGTCACCGCAGAGAAATCAAGACTCACATACACTGCCAGTCAAAATGTAAAATCGTATAGCCACTCTGGGAAACTGTTTGGCAGTTATTTATGCAATTAAACATGGACTTACTCAATGACCCAGAAATCACATTCTTGGGCGTTTATCCCAGAGAAATAAAAATTTACACTAATACACAACACACACACACACACACACACACACACACACATATCTATATGTGAATATTCATTGAAGCTTTATTTATAATTGGAAAAACTGGGAACAATCCAAATGTCCTTGGGTGGATGGTTCAATAAATCCTGGTACATCCATATAATAGAACATACTTAGTAATAAAAAGAATATATTAGCTATACATGAAACAACCTGAATGATTCTCAAGGGCTTTACACTTAGTTAAAAAAAAAAAATCAGTACTAAAACACTGCATACTATATGATTCCATCTATATAACCCACCAAAAATGACAAAACTCCAGAGGCTAAGAACATATTAGTGGCTGTCAGAATGGGTGGAGTATAAAGGTAGAGCATGATGGAGATTCTTTGTGCTGATGGAATCAATTCTATACCTTGATTGTGGTGGTGGCTATACAAATTCAATATGGGATAAAACTGCATAGAATTATGTGCACAGAGAGAAACACACACTTACAGAAATGTATGTAAAAATAGTAAAAACTGAACAAGATCTGTAGCATTGCACTATTGTCAATTTTGTGGGTTTGATGTGTACTCTAGGTACACAAGCTATTACCATTGAGGGATGATAGATTAAGGGAATGCAGGTCTTTCTACATTATCTTTGCAACCTCCTGTGAGTCTATAAAGATTTCAAAATAAGATGTTTTTTAAAAGACACACATAGCCCAACTGTATAGATTGGGATACTTTTGGCTACAAATAGCAGAAAATTCTAATTCAATAGGCTTAAAATAATAGAAATATCCCACCATCTCATCTAACAAGAGTACAGAAATAGGTTAGCTCTGGTAATAATTAAGTTGTTCATCAACACTAACAAGGACCCAGGATTTTTCCATATTTCTACTGTCATCTTTGGCACATAAGCTTGGTCCTTTAGGCTAGCTTGCATCACAGCCTCAGGATGGTTATTAAGGTAGTATTATCAGATCTGGCGGTAGAGGGACCATTTCCAGTTAATCTCTGTTTCAGTCATAGAAACAAACATTTCCCAGAAACTTTCTGCTAACTTCCTTTCACATCCCATTGGCAAGGTCACATACCAACTGCTAAAGCATATTCTGGGATTAGGAGAGTTGGCGAGGAGAGTCAGGATGGGAGAAGGGTATGCAGGAATGGAACCACCATGAATCACAATCCATCCTTGGGGCTTGAAACGAATGTCTACAAGTAAGAGTTCAATAAGTTAAGGCACACGTACACAACAAAATACCACACAGCCATAAAACATGAACTAGATACTTATGGGTTAATATGGAAAATTCTCAAAACTCTAATAGGAGATGAAAAAACAAGGTATAGAATCACGTAAATAACACGGAGCATTGGGTGAATTTCTTTTAATGATAGCAAACAATGCTGGGGTATGGACTGAATGTTTGTATCCTCTCAAAATTCCTATGTTGAAATTCTAAGCCCCAGTGTGATTATACTAGGAGGTGGGGAACTTCGGGAGGCAATTGGGTCATGAGGGTGGAGTCCAACCATCTCTGGGCCAGGAAATAGGCCCTCTCTAGACACTGGATCTGCTGACACCTTGAGTTTAGACTTCCCAGCCTCTAGCACTATGAGAAATAAATGTTTCTTGCTTAACCCACCCAGTCTGTGGTATGTTTGTGAAAGCATCCTGAGCTATTGACCAAAACTGGATATATTCTAATTCCAGAATTGGAATTGCTGTTCATTTTCTCCTTTAGAACCTCTATTTTGGGATCCCTGGGTGGCTCAGTGGTTTAGCGCCTGCCTTCCACCCTGGGCATGATCCTGGAGTCCCAGGATCGAGTCCCACGTCAGGCTCCTTGCATGGGGCCTGCTTCTCCCTCTGCTTGTATCTCTGCCTCTCTCTGTGTCTCTCATGAATACATAAATAAAATCTTTTTAAAAAATAAAATAAAATAAATAGAACCTCTATTTCATTCAAGAAAGCATATAATAGGGCAACTTCCCATATATTCAGTAGTACCCAAGCTATTCATTATTGCCAATTTAATAGATTTAAAAGAACACTCACTAGTGTTTGAACTAGTCTTTTCAGGAGCACAAGCATGAGTGGGGGGGGGGAGGTAGAGAGGGAAGGAGAAGCAGACTCCCTGCTGAGCATGGACCCACCCCCCCCGAAGTGGGGCTTGATCTCAAGAACCTGGGATCATGACCTGAGCTGAAGGCAGATGCTTAACCTACTGAGTCACCCAGGCATCCCCAAAGGCCTTTTTTAAAAAGATAAAATTTCGGGGATCCCTGGGTGGCACAGCGGTTTGGCGCCTGCCTTTGGCCCAGGGCGCGATCCTGGAGACCCGGGATCGAATCCCACATCGGGCTCCCAGTGCATGGAGCCTGCTTCTCTCTCTGCCTGTGTCTCTGCGCCTCTCTCTCTCTGTGACTATCATAAATAAATACAAATTTTAAAATAAAAAAAAAAGATAAAATTTCAAGTTGGGCCCAGAGGCTCAGTGATCCCATTTAGTGCAGCCCACCTCTGCTTACCCTGCAGCTGCGCCAGGTACACTGACCTTTTCCCTTAGAGCCCACCATAGCTGGCACATAGCACTATGGAGTTAATTATGACCTGAGATGGTCCATTTTGGTAATGTGTTGTCATTTCCAACTAAATCTCAAGTTGCTTAATCATGTCTTACTCATCTTGACACATACATTTTTTTGAATGAATGACTAAATTAATGAATCCATTTCCACAGAAGGAAATACTTCCCATTCTGTTCTCCGTTATGAACCATGACAAGCACAATACAGTGCTCAGCTGATAATGGGTCTATTTGTCCTGAACTGTGAAGCTGAGGTCTAATTGGTTTCAGCCACACTGCTGGCTTCCTAAAATATTAAGATAATGCTTTCAAGAACCCCATATTGTCAATTTATATACTATCTAATGAGAAGCCTATCATTTTTACTGTTCCCTTGAGTCCTCTGTTAATAATCATTCAATTTTTCACTCAACATTCTACAAAGCCTAATCTATTGTTGTCAAAACCCACACAGACCTGATACTTTGTACACGAGCTATGTTGTACATGCAGGAAGCTTAGAAGATTTTACACCGACCAACATGATTTTCAAGCCATCACTTGAGTGTCTATCAAAAATTACTGCCCCATTTAAAGAGGGATTCAAATAGCTTTGTCTTGAATGAATCGGTGGCTTGGTATGACCCAGCTTTCATTTTCTATGTCATGATTTGGTTTAATTTAATATTGACTGAACAAGCTGAGTAAATATAAATTGATTTTTTCAGGGATAATGCTTGGATCATTTGGCTCTATATGTGGCTCATACCTATTAGCCATTAAGGAGAGAAATCAAGAAACAGAAGTGAAGCAATGTTAGACTCATTGGGGAATCACTGGTCATCTAACATGTGTGCAGAAACTGACCTTGTCAAATTAGCAAAGGAAACATCAAGTGCTATGGAATTTAAAAGCGACATATTAGATATTGGAGCAAAGGTATACCTTAGACCAGTTGACTTAGAAAGAAAGCTTATTATCAGTACTTGGATCTTTCCTTTCAATGTCCAATCTGTTTGAAAAAGTACAGTAAAGGGCTCCTGGGTGGCTTAGATAGTTAAGTATCTGCCTTTGGCTCAGGTCATGATTTCCAGGTCCTGGGATCAACCCCAGCATTAGGCTCCTGGCTCAGCATCCCTGTCTGCTTCTCCCTCTGCCCCTCTCCCTGTTCATGCTCTATCTCTTTCTCTCTCTCTCTCTCTCTATAGATATACATATACATATACATATACATATACATATACATATATATTTGTCTCAAATGAATAAATAAAATATTTTTTAAGTACAGTAAAATTTCTGATGACGTCATCTGGCTAGGAAGTGTGATACCATCATGATATATTCTAATTCAAGCACTCTAACTTGAGAGAGCCATCAACAGCTGGCATCTGGAAGAAGACCACAGGAGATGTCAAAGGATCTAGAAAATATGCCTTTGATGGAATAGTTCATACAGCTGGCATGTTTTGCCAAAAATATAAGACACTCACTTTTTGCTTCCAACACAGCCAAGAAGTACAGACTGGACCTGATCTTTGCAGATAACAACTATAAACTTGGGACATAATACAAAACAAGGTAAAGTAGGGGCACCTGGATAGCTTAGTCAGTTAAGGATCTGACTCTTGATCTCGGCTCAGGTCTTGATCTCAGAGTCATGAGTTCAAGCCCTGCAATTGGCTCCATGCTGGGCATGGAACCTACTTTAATTTTTTTTATTTTTTTATTTATTTATGACAGTCACACACACACACACAGAGAGAGAGAGAGAGAGAGAGAGAGGCAGAGACACAGGCAGAGGGAGAAGCAGGCTCCATGCACCAGGAGCCCGACGTGGGATTCGATCCCGGGTCTCCAGGATCGCACCCTGGGCCAAAGGCAGGCGCCAAACCGCTGCGCCACCCAGGGATCCCTGGAACCTACTTTAAAGAAAAATAAAGAAGCAAAGCAAAGCATAAATGATCTAACTACAATAGAATGAATCAAAGAAGGGTTGAATCTGGGCAGAGTCACTTGGAAGGAGGAAGTTACTGTGTGGAGTTACTCATGTGTAAAGTTTCTGGCCATAGTCAGAGCCATGGATTTCTCCAATCATAGCTTTTCTTTCTCAAAATACACTATGGTGCCCTATATCCCATATAATAAACTTAAACCTTTCCAATTATTCTTCAAAGGCCTTTGTGACAAGCCCTGACTGCCTCTACAACTTTGTATTCTTTCATTCAACAGGCTTTCAAATTTCTGGGCTCCCCTTCAGGCCAACTCCTTCTCTTGGGCACCGGGGCCCATTTCCATTTGCAAGTTCAAGAACATGGTTTCTCTACTTGACCCCTTTCTTGTCTGCCTCATTCCTTTTCTCCCTTAGTCCTGTATCCTTCCAGCTATGGCTCTGGGTCTTGGATCCTCTTCATAACAGAAGTCATTTTGAAAGAGTTGTTTATAGTCTTTCCATTTTGTTTCTCTTCCACCAATCCCAATTATGCCTTATTTCTCCAATCCCCCACTGAAGCTGCTCTTGCTAAGGTCACTAATGACTTCCCAGTTGCCACGTCTAGTGACTGATTCATAGTCCCCATCCTACTTGAACTACCTACTACTACCTACTACCTTTTGTCACATCTGATTGCTGCCTCCTCTTTCCAATACCTTATTCTCTTGCCTCCTAGATGCCACATCTTCCTATGCTTCCTTTTTCCCAATAGATTTTCCATCTCTGGCTTCTTTCCTGGATTCTTCTTACCTTTTGAATCTCTAAAGATTTTGATTCCCTGAGAGTAATTCTTCTAACTGTTCTATTCCTACACTCCCTTCCTGGAGAGTAATTCTTCCAACTGTTCTATTCCTACACTCCCTTCCTGGGGAGTGTAGGAATAATCCTCTAATCCTAAGGTTTTAAATAGCATCAATACAATCAAGGATCACAAATTTTTATTACCAGACCTAAATCTTCCCTGACCTTCAGTCTGTAATAGCCCATTGCCTGTTCAACATCTCCAGTGGGGATGTCCAACAGATGTCTCAGACATTGCACATCATCAACTGAATTCCTGTTTCCAACCCCATACCCACTCTGCTTCCCAACATGTTCCTCTGGTGATCATCCCCATCTTGGTAAATAATAACCCTGCCCCTCCTGTTGGGGTCAAGATCAACATCTTAGCAACATCCTTCATTTCATTATTTCTCTTACACGTCAATATCCAAGTAATCAGCAAAACCTACTGGCCATACCTTTAAAATACACATCAAACCTGATCTCTTCTTACCACCATCCTAGACTGAACTTCATTATCCATAAACACCGGAGCCAAAGAAGCCACGGTTTGAAAACACCTTCTACCATCAACAAAATGCAGCAGAAAGGAGTTGGTGTGCATGAAATATGATGAAACATATCACAGTGGGGGGAGTACCTCCCAAGGAATCAGATACTTAAGCCCCTGCTGTCACAGATGCTTGTGAATCTGAGACTGCCCCTTATTTCACTTTTTCCCACTGCTAGCACTGTACTGGTTCACTTACCACAGTGTATTCTGTTTATACCTGGGTCTTCAAAAGGTCAAAAGCATTATTTCTTTCTGATGGGACTGAAGTAGGTGTTTCGTAAGTGCTTGTTAGGACAAAAGTTGTTTTTGAAGGTTTTAGTTGGACTGGGTGAGGAGCCTACTGAATTAGGATTAGAATTAGAAGCTGAAACTAAGACCAGTGTAAGGAAAATTTCAGTAATCCAGATAGAAACCTAGGGAACCAAGGTTCCATGATTCAATGCATATGGTGATTGGGAGATAAAGGCGCTCATTGTGTAGATAAGTTTCTGTTAGAAGTGACAAGGACTGGATAAACAATTTAAGCATAAGGGAGGAGCCACTGGTGACCTTGACGTTTCTACCTGGGGAGAATATGTGGCAGGACTGTGGCAGGAGAATAATGGCAGGACTGCCATTAGTTAAGCAACGGAAAGCAGAAAGATGAGGTCTGGGGAGTGTAGGGATTGGAAAAGTAATAAGATTCATCTTAGGTCTGTTTTATTAAAGTGCTTTTGAGCACTCTGTTGAAAATACTCAATAGTAACTTGGCAAAACAAGTGTCAAGCTGGGTTATTGATGGCAACTAACCCTGGGGCTGGATGAAACTGGCTAGAGAGTGTGCAAAGAAAGAGGAAAGGGTGGTCCTAAATTTTGGAGAACATCTCAGGGGCAAGTGGAGAAATCAATACATGTGCGATAGAAAGAGTGTACTCAGGGGACAGGAAGAAAACCAAAACAGTATCAGAAATCAGTGGGGACAATCCTTCAAGATGGAGGGAAGAGTTATCACCACTAGAGCCCACAAAGAAACAAAATGAAACAAGGACTAAGAGACAAAAACTAATAATTTGCAGTACATATTTCAGTTCTGTGGCCCAATAAAGAATTCAGATAGCAAAGCACTGTACAAAGGAATGAAGTGAAAACAGATGCACTCTTTCCAGATGTTTTCTGATGTCGGGAAGGAGAGAGAACATTAAATATAGAGGCAGCAAAAACTATATATATAGAGAGAGAGAGGCAGGATCAATATATATATATATATATTTTTTTTTTTTTCTTGGCAGGAGAGAGACTCAAGCATGTTTCTAGGGTCCTTAGATGAAATCAACAATAGCTAAACATTCCAAATGGGGGAAAAAACAAAAAACAAAATTCCAGAGGAGACAAGGTTTTAAAGTACAAACTGAAAAAAAGCATAGAAAGGAAAAAAGGGTGTATCATTCATTCATTCATACCTTCCCCCCCCAAAAAAAAAAAACATTTATTGAGCATCTACTATGTGTCAGGCACTGTTCTAGATGTTTGGGACACATCCATGAAGAAAACAAAGAAAGCTTATATCCTAGCAAGTTTGATAAGGAGGAGGGGACACAAAATAACAAAGAACACTCTAAATATATAAATTACGATTTGTTAGAAGATACCAAGTACCATGGAATAAAAACAGCATCGTAAGGGAGATTGAGAGAGTCAAAATAGGGAATTGGGTTGCAAGTTTTTAATAGTATTGTCAACATAGAGCTTATTCAAAAAGTAAGACAAATGAGGGGATATGCCATGTGTTATATGGGCAAAAAAGAAAGGATGGGCACAGGCATAAATATGAAAGAGGGGACAAAAAAATTGTATTTTTAGTATCAGAGAAACAAAAAGATAAATTAGCTATCAAAGGAAGAAATATTGCTACAATTTAGATAGATTTCTTGTTGGGAGGAGCCATTAAAAAGAACTCCTCTCTTTCTCTGGGTGTTCCCCAGGCTGCCAAGCTAGTATCTCTGGCCTCAGTGTATTCCACACATGATGGTAGTAGGGTCACTGACAGGTCAGGAGGCCCATGATTAATTAACAGGATCTGGAGGTATTTGGCTCAGTCGGTAGAGCATACAGTTTTTGAACTCAGGGTCATGTATCTGAGCCCCACACTAGGTGCAGAGACTGCTTAAATAAATAAACATACAAAAAGAGGACCTGCTTCCATCAGTCATAGCCCAGAGAAGCTAACCACAGAGTTCCAGCTTCACTATTACAAAACAGCCAAGCAAGGAATTCCATAATTATTACTCATACTCTCCTTATTGATTTGTTCGGTCAGCCATAATCTACTATTAACGTTAATTTACTCAAAGTGTTCATGCACATAGTAAATAAGGCCTCCAGACTCACATGTGAAGCAAATCTAAATACAATTACACACTACCTAGGGAATTCCTCTTTCAACTAAAGGCAGCAACCCCAACAAAGAAAAATCTGGTTGGCAAGGAAGTTTTTGAGGTTTCATAAGTATAAGAGAGGATGACTGCATACTTTATATGTCCAAATTTCTCACATGTTCTGTATTTTCAAGGACCAGTACAGTGTGGCTCCCAGTTGAAAATTGCATCGTTTTCACTGTACTGATAGATACTCAAGACTTCCCACAATGAAGACATCCGAAAGATGAAAACTCAGATGGCCACAAAGTCACTGCAGAAGCTGAGAGGAATCTCCATGCACCAGGAAAAGTGACAGGGTGAGGCTGACAAAAGCTATTCTGATCTGCCCCCAGTCTGAAAGAAAGCAAAGAGATGGTGTATCTCCTTCACCAACAGGGTCCTCACCAGGGACTCGGACTCTGAAAACAACACTTAAATATGGTCTGTTGGTCCTTAATTGTATTCCTCAAGGAAGCAGATCATGGCCCTCTTGGTTGTTTATATCCATTCAAAGGCAATAAATCATCAGGCCAAACTTGAGGGGTGAGGAGGCATGTGCTGACAGTGATACAGTCTAATCCAGTATGTGTAGACCCTCAATGAGGTGCTGTCATTGGGCATGGAAATTCCTTGGCAGAAAAATCCCTGGCAGTGGTTCGCTCTGTAATTATAGCTTCTCATGGACTGCATCTGTTTAGAGTGTCAGACAGCCAAGAACTGGGAGCAAGGGAGGCTCCCACCTTAGTACAGTCAGGCTGCATTACACAAACACCTGCTCAAAGTTAGGAATTTGGCTGGGTGCAGTCCACATCAATCTCTCCTCTCAACAGTAGATTTGACAAGGGGATTTGACCGGTACTCAAGGTGACAATGAATAAAGCCAAGGGAATTCCACACATCTAGTCTTTTGACAAAGATAGAGTCTAGATATTTCCTGCTTTGTTGGAATAAAAGTGAGAAAAAAAGCTTTGGACCTTTGAGAGTATACAGAAAGGGAGAGAAACATTCTCCTAAAGATTCAGAGTAATAGTGGGTGAGTGAAATGACTTATCACAAGAAATAGACAGTTATTTTGGGAAACATGTGTCCCTAAAGGACCCAAGAAACTATTGTCTATATAAAGAAAAATCACAAGAAGCAAAAGGCAAATTGCAAATACAACAGGGTAAGTTGCAAAGATATTCAATTAGGATAAAAAATGAGCTTCATGCATTGCAAAACAGTAGAAAGAAATGAAAATTTCACCAGATGAAGTAAAATCCTCACTAAAGAAAGAAAAAGTAGTAGTGTCACAGAATTTAAAATCATAGATGGGGGGGAATCTTGGGGAAGTGAGTCAAAGCCTAGGAATGGAAATATGCCTCTGTTGATAGAGAAAGCATTGAAATAGGAGGTTTGATAGAAATAAGAGGAGAGAGAGCAAAATCCAGATCATATTTCTAAATCCCACCTGTCCTCATATCCCCATATTCATTCCCATAGCCTCCCATATCAGAAAAGTATAATGGAAGTAACACCTCACTCTCAAAATATCATTTGGAGAGAAGGAGAAAACAGACTCCAATTAGGTATGATGAATGCCAAGGAGAATCAACCCACATTGTGTCAGAGTATAAAGAAGGTCTGGACAGAGTCGCTCAAACATGAGCAAGAGGAAGAGCAGAGGCATGGCATTTCTGTAAGTTTTCTGTGCTGAAGGATGTCTTCCATTTGCCCTCCTCCCCACCCTCTCTCTCTCCACCCCCTCCTGCATGCCCTATGCCCTGGAAGGTTGACCTTTATGCACAAATGCCCTCTGTCTTCCCACCAGAAGACCCTTGAAAAAGATAGGAAAGGAGAAATTAAGATTAAGGTATTCATTCCCACTTCTCTCATATGACTTCCTATGACCATGGATAAGCTTGTCTCTCTATAGTAGGCCACCATTTCTACCAGTGGGCTTTGCAGTAGCTCTCTTCTCTGGCATCCAAGAACCATGCCCTCATTTTGTCTCTTCAGGCCTGGGGGTAGGAGTGGCTCCCTACTATTTCTGGCTGAAGGGTGCTAGCTTTTGTTGATTTGGGCATCCCTTACTCCTGTCTATATTTTTTCAAACAGTTTCTTTAATAAACTCCTTCAATTATGCCTGTTTGCTTGTATCATTCATTTCCTGCCAGGACTCCCACTAAAACATATCCTAGTGCAAATAAAATAAAGTAAGAGAAAGAGCATGCCAAAGAGAGAGAAATCACCTGGAATTTAAGAAAGTATAAACCAAGCAATAGAAGATTCCTTGAATACTTTTGCAATGGATTGTGGAAGCCTTTAATTCTATGAACAAGAGCTCAAGGACAAGACTATCAAGTAAAGAATGAAATTTATAAGGAGATATAAGAAATAAGACAATAAATTGATAAATAAGACATGAACTATTGTCATTTATTACCAAGGTAAAGATTAATTCCAGATAGCAAAAAATAAAATGAAGCAAATTAATGATGTTGAGAAATCACAATGACTACAAAAGAAAAAAATACAGCAATTAGAGAAGAAATTAGAGATGTAGAAGACAAACACAATACAACACAAAGATAATCAAGTTCTCTGAAGTAAACTCAAAAGTGATGCCCAAAATATTCTAATATCTTCAAGACTTCTCTGAAATGAAGGAAAAACCAAATCTGCAGATAAAAATAGCTTTTCTTTTTAATTAAATGGGTTGATATCAAGATTTCTGGGAAATAAACTTTAATAAGAAAAAAGAACTCTTTAGGCATCAAGACATAGAGAACAAATTATCACAAGCATGAGAAATCACATCAGCCTCAGTCTCCCCCATAGCAATAATCAATGCCAGAAGATTAGGAGACATGTCTACATGGCTAAGGGGAACGAGTAAGAACCAACAATATCATGCTTAGACAAATTATAATTCAAGTATAAAACAACAAGAAGGCACTCAAATGTGAAAACATCCAAGGACAATAACCCCCACAAAAACTTTTGGAAAAAAAAATCGCCCATAATGGACTCCAGCCAAACAAGAAAAAAAACTGGAAATAAAACACAAAACAAGAAAAAAAAAACTAGAAATAAAGCACAGAGCAAGAAAGAAGTTGATGCAGTAGGCTTGGTAAAAAGTAGAATCCAAAAAAACAAAAGTAGAATCCATTAGAAGATATTTGTAAATCATATATCAGGGGTTAATATCCAAAAAATATCAAGAATTTACACAACTGAACATCAAAAAACAAATAATCCGACTGAAAAATGGACAGAGGACTTGAACAGACATTTTTCCAAAGAAGACATACACATGGGAAACAAACACAGGAAAAGATGTTCAACATCATTCGTCGCCAGGGAAATGCAAATCAAAATCGCAATTAGGCATCACCTCACACCAGTCAAAATAGCAAGAATCAAGAAGACAATAACAAGGTGAAGATGTGGAGAAAAAGCAACTCTTGTGCACTGTTGGTGGAAATGCAAATTGGTACAGTTGCTGTGAAAAACAATATGGAGGTTCCCTAAAAAATTAAAAATAGAAATATCATGTGAGCAGTGCCTGGGTAACTCAGTTGGTTAAGTGTCAGACTTTTTTGTTTCAGCTCAGGTTGTCATCTCAGAGTTATGAGATTAAGCCCTAGGCTGGGCCCCGTGCTCAGCACAGAGTCTGCTTGTTACCTCTTTCTCTGCTCCTCTCCTACTCCCAAATAAATAAATAAATAAAATATTTTTTTAAGAAAATAAATATCACATGATCCAGCAATTCCACTGCTGGGTATTTACTTGAACAAAATGAAAACACCAATTTGAAGAGATCTATACACCTCTATGTTTATTGCAGCATTATTTACAAGAGTCAAGATACAAAAACAACCTAAGTATCCATCGACTGATGAATGAATAAAGAGGATGTGGTATATATGCAATGGAATACTACTCAGCCATAAAAAAGAATGAAATCTTGTCATTTGTGACAACACAGACGGACCTAGAGGGTATTATGTAAAGTGAAAGAAGTTAGAGAAAGACAAATACCATATGATTTTACTTATCTGTGGAATCTAAAAAACAAAACAAATGAACAAACAAAACAAAACAGGAACAGACTCTAGATACAGGGATAAACTGGTAGTTGCCACAAGGAAAGGTGGTCAGGGGATGGGCAAAATAGGTGAAGGGGATGAAGAGAAACAAAGCTCCAGTTATAAAATAAATGTCACAGGGATGAAAAGCACAGCATTAGGGAATATGGTCAATAATATTATAGTAACTTTGTGTGGTGACAGATGGTAACTAGGCATCATGGGGATCATTTCATAATGTATAAACATTTCAAATCACTGTGATGTACACTTGAAACTAACAGGATATTGTATGTTAATAATTATTCAATAACTTTTTTTAAATTCATAGCATAAGGGCTAAAAATATACACCATCCAAATCCCCTTAAAACTTAAGGACATAGGGATGCCTGGGTGGCTCAGTGGTTGACCATCTGCCTTTTAGCTCAGGGCATGATCCCGGGGTCCTGGGATCGAGTCCCACATTGGACTCCCTGCAAGGAGCCTGCTTCTCCCTCTGCCTGTGTCTCTGCCTCTCTCTCTGTGTCTCCCATGAACAAATAAATAAAATCTTAAAAAAAAAAAAACTTAAGGACATAGATCAGATAATCAACAAATGGATCAGCACTGAGAATTCACAAGTTGGAAAGCTACTGTATAAAAGACCAGCAAGTTCCTCTCCTGCTGGAAGTGAATTCTAATGGCCAAGGCTCAACGTTGGTAATGCCATCATTCAAGGATAGTGGACAACCTCACAACCCATGTGTATTACCATACATCCAGTTTCCCCATCAGACCTAAGATTTTAGCGATTCTGGGAAACCTTGGCCATGTGGAGGGATGGTGATGGTGTAGGGAACACAACACTCTGCTGAAATCAAGGTGCTGACTCTGAAGGTGGTTGAAACCTGAGAATCAGGCCCTGTCCCGGGCAGAAGATCCACAAATGGGAGATAGACACACCAATGAGCTTTTGGTGCTCATGCTGGAGTATGCTTGAGGGGCTTCCAACACATGGATGGTTTTCCCTCAACAATTATTGAGCTCCAGAGCTGTGCAGGGTAGGAGGTTAACAGGCTAAGGAAGGAAATCCCTGGAGGCAAAGTGGAATATTGTGCATTCCCTTGGTTCTTAAAAGAAAAGACCTATCCAGAGGAAAAGCCACATAAAATCAAAATCCCTAGAGGGAGTGAATAATTCACACTGATGAGCTACAATTATTTTGTTGGTAAGGAGAACACACCAATCTAAGCCAATCTAGAGACTTAGTATCCAGACTCAGGCCCCAGGAGAGGAATAGAAAAAAAACAGAGCTTTGGTGATTATGTGGGGCTAGAGTGGCACATCTGGAGATTAGAGAGATTACAAACACTGCTGGTCTTCCCCCTAGAATAATCGTCAAAAGTCTCTATCTCCATGGGATAGGAAAAATTCAAAGTTAAGCCTAAAACTTTTAGTTTTTCTTCTAGTAGACTAAGACTTCTATTGATCTCTCAGTCCTGAGACAAAAAAAATTGCCACACTCTCAAATGAAAGCCAAGAATAGTCACAACCTTGGAACAGGGAAAAACCTGTAGACTGGGTTTCACCCAAACTACAGCTCATATGTGAGTCTGATTTCATCTCTGGCTGAATCCAGGGAATCATTTCTGTACTTTTTTTTTCCCAGTAGAGGAAAAGGTAAAGCTTCTCCAATGGCAAATAGTATCATCTGCTGTCTCTGACTTTTTTTTTTAGAGGGTTTGGGGAGGGGCAAAAGGAGAGAGAATCTCAAGCAGATCAAAATATTGGGGAAAGACACAGAATTTAATAAATGATAATAGAAAAATTGACTATCCAGCCAGGGGAAAAATAGGCTTCTATCTCAACATTTCCCCATCTCATGCCTCTGTATTTTTCTATGTATCTAAACACATTACTGTGCTCAAAAATAAGAAGTAGAACCCTTGGGGTGCCTGGGTGGCTCAGTGAGTTAAGCATCTGCCTTCGGCTCAGGTCATGATCTCAGGGTCTTGGGATAGAGCCTGAGTCAGGCTCCCCGTGAGGAACCTGCTTCACCCTCTGCCTATGTCTCTGTGTCTCTCGTGAGTAAATAAATAAAATCTTTAGGAAAAAAAAAAAAAGAAAATGTTGGAAGAGACACCAAGAGTGCTCCATCTCCAGAGTTGAAAAGAGATGAAAAATACAAGGAATAAGGACCCAAGGGCATACTATAGCAGAATCATCTGAGTGAGAAGATATCCCACACATTTCCCCTCATCCCCAGTCGGGCTAAGAGACAATAAAAGCATTTGCCATCAGCAAGGACAAAAGACTATAAGAGCTTATTTGGAGGATGTCTAAGTCCCCGTAGGGTTATAAATATCCAGAAAGACTGGGTTATAAATACCCAGATCTGAAATAAGAGGCCAGGAAGAATCACATGTTGCATTATATCATAAGAGTGTAACAAAGTTGCTTATTAAGGTCAATGTACTAAAATCAATATTCATTAGTGAAACCAATTAGAAAATGTGATTTTTTTTAAAAAAAAACCTGTCTCTTTCAAAATAGAAACAACCGCCATAACATAATTGCAATTAAACATCATAAATCGAGTCACCTGGCTGGCTCAGTGGAGCACATAACTCTTGATCTCGGGATTATGCGTTAGAGCCCCACATCAGTGTAGAGATTACTTAAAAATAAAATTTAGGGGCACCTGAGTGACTCAGTTAAGTATCTGCCATCAGCTCAGGTCATGATCCCAGGGTCCTGAAACCAGCCCTGCATCTGGCTCCCTGCTCAGCGGGGATCCTGCTTCTCCCTCTACCCCTCCCCTCTACTTCTGATTTCTCACTGTCTCTCTCTCCTCTCTCAAATAAATAAATAGAAATATTTTTTTAAATAAAACTTTTTTAAAATTGTAGTAACATGCAAGATCTTCAGAGATAAAAGATAAAAGGAACATAAAAGACTTGGATAAATGATAATTTTCTCCAAATTCATCTTAAAATCAATGCCATCTCAAAAAAATTTTACATGGAATCTGACAGGTTGATTCTAAAATTTATAAGGAGTGATAAGTGAGCAAGATTTATTAAGCACCTGTGAAAATAAAAGAACAAATTGTGTGAAGAGGGTAGGAGTTTTATCCTTACCAAATGTAAAATATGTTAGAAGGTAAAGAAGGTAAAAATAGAGTAATATTGCTGCCACATGAAACAAAGTACTGATATTGACAATCCAGAAATAGTCATACTTTCATATGGGACTATTACATGGAAAAATGACATTTCAAACCACAGGGAGAAAGATGTACTATAATGTATTTTGAGACATTTAGTTACCCATATGAGAGAAAGGATAGAATTAAGATCCTTTATTGAAATAAATTCCTTTATTTGAACAAATTGTTAATCTCTAGATTTGCCTTTGGTTTCTATTTTTCTCCTGTGTATAGAAACACATGTACAAAGATGCTCATTGCAGCATGGTTATAGTACTGAATAGTTTGGGAAAAAACCCAAATGTCTATCAAGTGGTTATGCTCCCAATTTAAGTTTTGCTTAGAAAATAACCATATCATAAAATACATGCTGTAGGTTTTTTTAAATGTGGGTACTAATACTGATAGATATTCAAGAATATTGCTAAGTGAAAAATGTGATGAATTCACCAAAAAGTAAAGGTAACTATACCAATGAATGGAATTTTAATGGAATTTAAAAGACTGTAAAAATACACTATACCATCAGAATATAGATTTTTACTTTCTCTTCCATGTTACTTGCTTTTTACAGTGTTTGTGTATTACTTGAATATTTTTAAAAATAAAAATGCTATATAGTATGATTGACTTATTAGTGCAACATTGTTCTTTACACATATATTTTTATGGACACGGACTGGACAGACACAGGGAAATGTGAATTCACGTGCAGTATGGTTCCCAGCAACCATTTCAGCTTCTTTTGGTAGAAGCACCCCACCAACCCACACAGTCCGTATAGAACGATCTAGACCCAGTTACAGGGGTGTGTGCCCTGTTGACTTAAGCCAATCAGCATATTCTGTCCATCTGGCACAGTGATAGACTCAAGGTTGAATTTCTGTTCCAATTAGACAACAATTTTGCTGGGTCTTGGAGGAAGAGTTGCAATTGCTTGTCCTTGAGTTGTTTAACAACGAGAGGTCCAGGAAAGCCACACCATCTATTTTATCAGGAGAAAAGCCAGTGGAAGAATGGACTTCATTAATAGTGAAGACAGCCCAAAGAGGAAGAGAAACTGAGGCATAAAGGTATCATTTGATCCCCTAGATAAAACCAGGCCTCAAAACCTGAATACTTTGTAGGGCAATAAACTCCTCACATTGGGTAAGCAAAGTTGAGTTGGTTGGTTTCTAAGGCTCTTGCAAACAAGAGTCCCACTTGTCAGTTTTCAAGTACAGTGCTCAATGGAAACAAATTCAATGTTATAGTTGTGCTGCTTTCATAGGTAAATGGAAGGACGAAAACTCCCAAGGATTTCCCATTTCCTACAGGATAAATCATATTCATCCAGCATTATTTTGCTAAGACATATTATGGGAGCCTGGGGCAAAAGGAAAAATCTGTAACACTGATCTTGTCTTTATTTAAATTTGAAATTTTGCTCCTCATGGATTTTTTTGCACAGATTTGGGATTTTTTTTAAAGGTTTCTTTTTTTTAAGATTTTATTTATTTATTCATGAGAGACACACAGAGAGGCAGAGACACAGGCAGAGGGAGAAGCAGGCTCCATGCAGGAAGCCCAACGTGGGACTCGATCCTGGGTCTCCAGGATCATGCCCTGGGCCCAAGGCAGGCGCTCAACTGCTGAGCCACCCAGGGATCCCAGATTTGGGATTTTTTAAAATATTGCATTAAAATATCATTTATCTTGGGGTGTCTGGGTGGCACAGGTGGTTGAGCAATGGATGCTAGATTTTGGCACAAGTCTTGATTGCAGGGTCATGGAAATGAACCCTACATCAGGTGCCACACTCAGTGGGGATTCTGCTTGAGATTCTCTCTCTCCCTCTCACTCTGCCCCTCTTTCTGCTCACATACACTCATAAATAAATAAATAAATAAATCTTTATATATATATATATATAATTTAAAATATCTCATTTACATCTGAGTTGTTTCTGGAGTCCCCTTAAATTTTGTATCTGAGGTGAATATCTTGGGTCCCTTCACCATAGTATCAGCCTTGTCCTCAGGCACTTTATCATCTGGGGCTATCCTAATCATCCATCTGGAGTGGACACTGTGGTGTACCACCCGATTTCCACCAGTCACGTAAGGGCTCAAGACTTTATCCCCCCACACCTGGGAGAATGGAAGGCTGACAGCTGGCATCTGGGTTCCTACCTCGCTCCAGGCCAGTGCCCTTGGCTGAAGAGGGACACCTCGCCCAAGATCATACCCTCTACCTGGGGCAAGCCAGGTAACATAAACTGATGTGGGAATATAAAGGTCAGTAGAGCCGACCTGCAGGGCCATCTCAACTCTGCAGAGCCATCCCAGCTCTAGAGCTCCCTGTGTGGACTGGCTGACTCTACCCCATTGTTCAGCTTCTCTCTCTGCCCAGTCATGCTACCTTCTTTTTCCAACATATGCTGATTCCAAGAACATGTCTGCTTTCCAGAGAAGTCACCTGTAGCATCTATCTCATCTCACGTGATCTCCAGCAACACCAACTTCACTTCCCATCACCCCCAACAAATATCCTTAACTTCTGCCAAGGCTTGTTCTTCCCCTCATCTTTACTTTATGCTCATCCATGCATCTAGTTTTAGTGCATTGTTCTCCTTGTCCCTAAATTCCTCATCTCTCTCCTTGGCCATTTTAACCCCTACCATCTTCAAGACCTGGCACAAGACCCACATCCTACACAAATGTCTTCTCTATCCATACCAGCCTGCAACACCTGATTTTTATCATGCTTATTTTTTTTATCATGCTTAAATATACACCAAAGGATTCTTGACTTTTATCATGTTTAAATATACACCAAAGGATCAATGAGTTCTCCTGTTCCTTGCACCATGTTTTTTTTTTTTTTTTTGAATCTCTTGATTATTGTTAAAGGAGGATTTGACCTAGTTTAACATGAAGCTACCAGTGATGCTGCCAGAGCCAACAGCCCTCCTGGTGAAGTCCTTTTTATTTGCTGACATCACGATGCCCACCTATTCAAAGAGTGGACTGAGTTCGCTCAGCGACCTGTTTTACCTGCCTGGCAGGATAAGAATGTATTTCTTACTTAATCTAGAGGCAAAGGGCCCTCTGAAACCCTCCCTTCCAAGTCTTGATGGCTTGATAAGGTTTTTCTATCACCAATTGTATTTTCTATCTAATAGCATCATATTTGAAAAAAAAAGTGTTAGTTCCATGTGGTAATTCTACAAAGAATAGAGGAGGCTTCCATGAAAGAGACAAGAGAAGTTTTTTTTTACTGAAGTCCTGAAAAGCCAATGAATATTCATAATATGAATTTGGCTAAGGCCAGCCCTAAAATGACATGTAATACACTCAGTCCTAGCATTAATTTAGCACATTCTAGCATCCCCTGGAAAGAGTCAAAAACAATGATTATCCAACTCCCTGAACAAGTAAAAACTATTTCCTGTAAGGAGAGAGGTTCTTTAACTTATTTTTTTGGGAGAGAGAGAACATGGGAGGGGCAGAGGCAGAGGGAGAGAGAATCTCAAGCAGGCTCCAAAGAGTGTGGAGCCCGACCTGGGCTCAGGCCCAAGGCCCTGAGATCATGATCTGAGCTGAAACTAAGAGTCACTCAACCAACCATGCCATGCAGGCATCCCAAGATTTTTTTTTTATTATTGTACCAATAAAATCTTCTTTGATATCAACATTGCTTATTTTTATCCCATTTGATTCTCAAACAGTCCTGTGAATTAGGTTAACCTGCATTGTACATAAGGAGAAACTGATGGTTGGGGAGGTTAAAATATATATTGAATATCACAGAACTAATAAATGGTCACCTGGAATCTTGAATCCTACTCTCCTGGCAGCCTGAAGCCTTTTCTACTATGTGCACTGCCCTCAAGTGGATACTAATGTTTGGAGCTTTATCACTAAGTTATTTGCTCACAAAATGGAGCCAATATCTCAGGCATAACTGCCAGGGGAAACACAGTTTGTTTCTGAGAGCCATAGCCATTAAGTAAGAACATTTCTTACTGCTACTCTGACAGCAGCTCTCGCTACAGGGACTCTTCCTGGTCATGAGAATGGCTGGGAGGCTGGTTCTCTCAGGAGTCAGGATGGAGTACTTTTTTCGTTCTTTTCCCCAGTGTAAATCAGAGCTATCGGCAGCTGAGCAGGAACTTTATCTCTAAAAGGGGAAGACAAGTGAGAGTCTTTCAAAAAGCTGACCATTATAAATAACTCAGCCTCAGCAAAGGGAAGAGATCATTTCCTTAGAGCTTGTGGTACCGAATTATAAGGTATCTCCACAAAGGAAAACTAGACTTTACTTTTCACATAAATTGTTGCAGCTTAGAGGCAGTTGGCCCAAACTCCAGTTATTTACAGGGTGTTCCAAGTAATCAGGGGAAGAACACCATTACCCAACCATAGCTAATGGTTTTTCTCAAAACCCCAAGATTCTACCAGGCTTTCTAGAATCTAGATGCAAGATGGTGGCAGTAACACACAACAGTAGTTGTTTTGGTACCCAGTCTCCCCATTTGAGCCAACAAATAGCATTTTACAGCAAGCATCCGAAGCTCTCAGACCAAGGGCTTTCTTAACAGAGCAAGTATGCTCAGACTACAGAAGGGCCCAACCAGAATGGATAGAGAAGAGAGAGGGAGCAGCCCTGGACTTATGATGGATTGGGTTGGTAGACAGATACTCCAGCTTCCTTGTCTCCAACGCAGAACAGTTCCCAAGTATGCTCTTCCCTGGATTCCATACATCCTTCAATGTGTAAGCATCCATGTGAGACAGCAATGCTGCTCCCCGCGGCCCTGCACCCCCCAGGTTGACAAGTATGGCAGATGTTTCCCAGAGCCCAGCGGAGCTGGGTATCACCAAGTAAAAGCTCATAAGCAGAGAAAGAAACAGTCACAGAGCTGCTGCTGAGGTATACCCCCAAGAAACTACATGAGAAGAGTAAGAAGAAGAAAAGAAAGAAGAAGAAAAGAAAAGAAAAGAAAAGAAAAGAAAAGAAAAGAAAAGAAAAGAAAAGAAAGAAAGGGAAGGGAAGGGAAGGGAAGGGAAGGGAAGGGAAGGGAAGGGAAGGGAAGGGAAGGGAAGGGAAGGGAAGGAAAGGAAAGGAAAGGAAAGGAAAGGAAAGGAAAGGAAAGGAAAGGAAAGGAAAGGAAGAAGGAAGGAAGGAAGGAAGGAAGGAAGGAAGGAAGGAAGGAAGGAAGGAAGGAAGGAAGGAAGGAAGGAGAGAAAGAGAGAGAGAAGAAAGAAAAGAAAGAAAACAAATAAGAGTTAATTCCAATATACTTATAGTCTAGATACTATTTGGAATACAATAATTAATATATTTTCCTTTTTTTCTTTAAAATTTTATTTATTTGAGAGAGAGAAAGAGAGCACAAGTAGAAAAGGGGGGGCTTGATCCCAGGACCCTGAGATCATGACCTGTACCAACGGCAGACACTTAACAGGCTGAGCCACCCAGGCCCCCCTAGGATAACTAATATATTTTCTAGATGATTATTTTTGGGCATTTTTTATAGAAAGATAGCATATTCAGCAACCTTGATGAACTCTCTTATTTCATGTTGATTTTCTGGGTTATTTTCAGTAATGTAAAAAAAATACTATCATTTGCAAATAAAAAAATGTTTATCTTTTGCCTTCAAATTTCCTTCAAATTCCCTATATTGCACTTATGAAGACACATGTGAATACCATAAATAAAGCATTAGCTATCTGAATGGAATCCTACTGTTAATTAAAAACATATATTATTTATTGAAAGTAATATATTATGATCAAGTTGGGCTTATTTCAGGAATACAAAGAGTTGGACTTTTTTTATGTAATTCACCACTCTGGAGGAAAAGAGGAGAAAAATCCTATGATTACTTGGATTTAGGATGCTTGCTGGATAAAATTAATACAATCCTTAGCAGCCATAAAGAGTCTCAGCAAAGCAGGCTAAAAAGGGAACACCCTTTAACCTACAATTATTTAAGGGCATATCCCTAAAACATACAATCAAAATTCTACATGATAGAGATGTTTTAGATGCATTATTTTAAGATCCAGAACACAAGACAGCCATAATCACAATTTCAGCCCAGCCTAATAGTGGAGGTCCAAGCCAATTCCATAAGGAAAAAAAAAAAAAAAAAAAAAGGAAATAAGTGTGGTGCCTGGCTGGCTCAATTGGTAGAGTGTGCAACTCTTGATCTTGGAGTTGTGAGTTCAAGTCCCATGATGGAGGCAGAGATAACTTTTTAAAAAATACTATAAAAGAAATGAGATGTATGTTTATTTTTATTGGAAACTACCAAACCATCATTCAGCCATTAGAAAAAGAACAAAATTTTGCCATTTGCAACAACATGGGTAGACCTAGAGGACATTCTGCTAAGTGGAATATGTGAGATCAAGACAAATGCCATCTGATTTCACTTATACGTGGAACCTGTGAAAACAAACATACAAACAAACAAACAAAAAACTGCAAGTAGACTCATAAAATAAATGAAGTAGAGAACAAAATGGTGGTTGCCAGAAGGTAGGAGCTGGGAGGATGGGCAAAATAGGTAATGGAGATTAAGTGGGGGGAAACTGTCAAACTGTATTCCAAAATGGTTGTACCATTTTGCACCCCAACCAAAAATGTGTGAGAGTTCCAGTTCCTTCATCTCCTCACCTACACTGTTATCGGCCTTTTTAAGTTTAGCCATTATAATGGGTGTGGACTGGCACCTCATTGTAGTTTGAATTTACATTACCAATATGATTAATGATGTTGGGCATCTTTTCATGAGCTTCTATTTTCTTTTGTGTAATGTCTATTGAAGTCACTCACTCATTTTTAAATTAGGTTGTTCATATTTGTAATTATTGATTTGCAAGAGTTCTTTAAATATTCTGGATAGGAATCCTTTGTCGGGCATACAGAGTGAATATTTTCTCCACTCTAACTTATTTTTTTCATTTTCTTAACATTGTTTTTTGGTTTGCACAGATTAAAATTTTTGATTAAGTCCAAAATTCCATTTATTTTATGGTTACTGCTTTTGTGTCCTATGTAAGAAAAATTTTATACAAGGGCATAAAGATCTTCTCTCATTTCTTCTTCCAGAAGCTTCATATCTTGGCTTTTATAGTTAAGTCTATGATCAATCTCAAGTTATTTTTTGCAAATTATGTAAGATCTTTTCAAATTCCTTTTTTTTTTCAGACCCAATTTTTAACATAGAGTTGTCACCATTTGCTGAAAAGAGTATTCTTTCCCTATTAAAATACCTAGTGTTGGGCAGCCCCGGTGGCACAGCGGTTTAGCGCCGCCTGCAGCCCGGGGTGTGATCCTGGACACCCAGGATCGAGTCCCACATCGGGCTTCCTGCATGGAGCCTGCTTCTCCCTCTGCCTGCTCCTCTCTCTCTCTCTCTCTCTCTCTCTCTCTCTGTGTGTGTGTGTGTGTCTCATGAATAAATAAATAAATCTTTAAAAAAAATAAAAATAAAAAAAATAAAATAAAATACCTAGTGTTGGGGCACCTGGGTGTCTGCCTTCGGCTAGGTCATGATCTCAGGGTCCTGAGATGGAGCCCTACATCGGACTCCTTGCTTAGCAGGAAGTCTCCTTCCTCTCCCTCTGCCTGCTGCTCTTTCTCTCTCTAATTTTTTCTCTCTCTCTCTCTCTCTGTCTCTCTCTCTGTCAAATAAATAAAACCTTTAAACAATAACAATAATAAAATACCTAGTATAATTAAATAGTATTCCACTTTCCTTTTAAATGTTGATAGACATATAGGTGGTTTTCAGTATGGCTATGATGAATAGCACTGCTACGTACTTTTAGTAGATATATTTGGGTGAACACATATACACATTTCTGTTGACACTGAAGGGGTTCAGGACAGGCTCTCCCAGAATGTGCCACTTTGGCATGTGGATTATTTCAAGTTGAAAGCACTTGAAACCCTGCAAGCTCAAGAGAAATGTTTGTCGCCCGTCTTAACTTTCCTCTGAGATCCCAGACCCCTTATCTCCTTAGTTCAGAATGGCATATATACCTCAGTTTGCCTGGCTATCTTTGGAATTTCAATGTCTGGGGCACCTGGGTAGCTCAGTGATTGAGTGTCTGCTTTCAACTCAGGGCATGATCTCAGGGTCCCAGGATCAAGTCCCACATCAGGCTCCCTGCAGGGAGCCTGCTTATCCCTCTGCCTATGTATCTGCCTCTCTCTCTCTCTCTGTGTCTCTCATGAATAGAATAAGTAAAATCTTAAAAAAAAAAAAAAAAAAAAGAACTTCCATGTCTATGTGGATTTCCCATACATACACTTATTAAATTTTATTTTCTCCTACTAATCTGCTTCATGTCAATGTATTTCTTTAGTCCAGTTAGAAGGACCTTGAAGGAGACAGGAATTCTTCCTCCCTGACACTATCCAATGTAACAGTTACAACATCGGGGATATATATGTCCCACCTGAATAGACACTGAATTTTTAAAAGTATTAGTACCACATCTCTATCCATTGTTTATCTTTGTCATTTAAAAAGACAGGTGGGTGCATGTTTAAACATATTCCCTAAGATTTATTTCTATTTAGGTGTGTTCTACATACATCATATTTGAGCACGGGTAAAGCTCAGAAGATGAGGCTTTATAACATGGTAGATTTTCAGTAAAAGGATTAATGAATGATGGCGAATATGATTTGTAAACAGAGTAAACTCTTCTCACTGACTCATCTACTTATCTAGTCTGAAAGTATTTACTATATATTTGCCAAGTGCCCATACAGAGCAACAGTAGTTAATGTGCTGGATCACATCCCCATCTGTTCTCATCTGTTCCCAAACCTCCTATCCCTTAATATGTGTGTATTCAACACCATAAGCCGAAAAGAATCCAGTCAAGACACTGTTAGCTGGCATACCAAATTTCACATGTGCCAGAAAAGAGGCAGCCTTTACTATATGACAAAGCAAACAAATAAGAGAAGCATATATGTATTATATATTTTATAATTATATATTATAGAAATTATCAATACTATTATATATTAATGTTATATTAATATTATGTTATATACTATACCATATTATGTTCTTATATATTATATATCATATGTAACATAATATAGATAGATATAGATAGATATCTATATATATCCTTTGTGATATGGAGTATTCATCTGTGATGATCTGCCTTTCTCATCCAGGGCCACTCCAGAGTCTAGTCCCCAGTTAATCCTTATTCTGGGATGCCAGAGAAGACTAGCTTTTGAGGCATTCAGGGCATGACCACAGCAAGCACCTCCAGTGCTCATTTGCTTTTAAGATGCCACAGAGCCGAGATTTAAACTAATATTCTAATTACAATCTTGGCTTCCACCATCTGCAATCACTAATTCATAATTCAGAAAATGTATTCCAGTGCAATAAGGGAACACTGTGGATTCATCAAAGGTATGATTAGGTTGGCTTTTGTTTCCCATTTCATCCTTAAGCCCTCACCTTTTTCTTCTCAGTCTAGACTATCTTCAAGTAATTCTCTGTCTCTCTGTCTCTGTCTCTCTCTCTCTCTCGGTGGTATGAGTTAACATCTCTACTATCTATATGAGGATGAATCCCAAGTTCACATATCTAGCTTGGACTTACCCAACTGCTCCATGCCCATCCATTCAAATGCTTATTCCATAGAGTTTCACTTCCAAACTCGACACGTAAGTGCATATGACCATCTTTCCCTTAAAACCCCTCTTTGTCAGTGCCCTATTTAGTAAATGGCACCATCATCCACTTACTTGCTCTTGCCAGTACTAAGTGTGCCATCCTCGACACCTCCAATCACCAGGTCTTGTCAAGTGTGAATCCTAAACATCCCTCCCGTTAATCTCATCTCCTTAGTCACTGCCATACTTCAAGGCACCATGGTTTCTCACTGAGAATATTACAATAGACTCCAGACAGGTTTACCTGCTCTTACCAGATTCCTTCTTCACATTCTGGATAGAGCAATTTCCTACAGACAGAATGGATGATGTCTCTCCTCTTTTTAAAATCCTTTAATGCATCCCATTGTTCTTGGGAGGATATAGAATTCTGGATCGGAAGCCTGGCTCCACCACTCAGCAGACATGGAACCTCGAACAGGTTATTTAATCTTTTTTATCTGAAAAATAAGGAAAACAATAGCATCTAGATCATTGTGGGGAATAAAAAAATTAAAATATACCAAGCACTCCGAACAGTGGCTGGCTCCAGAAAGTGAATGAATGAATGAATGAATAGGAAACAGAGAGAACTTCTGGAAAAAGAAGTCTACTCACAGTAGCTGGCATGATCTACCTCCTACTTTTCTCTCTAGCTTCACCTTACACTATTAGCTTCATTCATGGCTGTGCTGTCTTTTATTTAATTTCTTGAAAATGTCAAGCTTTCCATAGCTTGAGGGACTTCCACCAAATGTTGCTGCTCCCTGAATTGCTCTTACCACTAACCACCACTGCCCTAACTCCTCTTTGAAGTGTCTGTCTGTTCCTCAGTGAAACCTTCCAGCACCCGCACCACACATCCCATCCAACTAGGTTGGATCCCCTTATTATTTGCTCTGGCTAATGGAATTCATAAAGCTGCCAGGATCTGCAGTATTTTACTATACAAATATAATAAAATGTTGTCTTCCTGCTAAAGACCTAAAAATAACCTGAAATCTCTTATCCTCATCAATGGACATACTACAAATCATGTCAAACTGCAAGATGCTCTGGATGCTCTGCAAGATGCTGATTCCTCTGTCTCAGCAATTCCCAATATGGGAACAGAAATTTCTAAGCTTGAGATTCAGAAAGACTCCACCTTCTACTATACAGTAAAGAGCAATTCAGTATCATTGCCTCAAACCTACACAAAAAGGAGACAAACCAATATTTGCATTATCATTTGGGGTTTGGGGGAGGAGTGGAAGATCTTTACACTTGAATATCCGAGCCCTTAATTTATTCTTAATTCTGTTGTACGTCAGGATCTTAGAGAGTCTGCCTCTCCACAGAGTCTAGACTATCTCTAGCCCTCGAAGAGTGTTAAACTAAATTTTGTCTGCCCCCGAATGGTGTGCAACTGGATTTTGGCGGGAAACTGCATTACTAGACTGCGTATCATCTACTGATATCTCCTTCCAGGGAAATTAGTGGCTGAATGAGGGAAGTCTTAGGACTTAGGAGAAGAAAATGCACATTAGGCTTGATGAATTATTACCAGTGGAAATTAACCCTGGAATTATCCTATCCTCCAAAAGCTGATTTTCATCATAATGATTTCACATGTTTTGTTTCCGAAAACAGTTCCCCATTCCTAAAGAACTATGTTCTCTCAACCAGCCAGTCTGGTTTATGCCTAACTTTATAGAGAATGAGTTGGACAGTTAATAACAACATTAAATTTTAAAGCCTTTTTGACGCCATACATTTTTATAAGTTCTTACCACCTACAATTTTCTTGTCTCTTCATATAGCTTTTTTTAACAAATAGGAACGCTTTCATTAAATGACAGACTCTGTGTGTGTGTGTGTGTGTGTGTGTGTGTGTGTGATTGAGCCAGGGAGTTGGGAATTAAATTTTCACTTTTTTGGAATGGAATTAGGAGCATTGGCAGCTTGCCATTATAAAATGAGTATATACCGGAGAATGTGAGGAGCCTGGGCCCACGCTGAGCTTGTAACATGTTGGCTTCTAACCCTTGTTATGAAGTCAGCATATAGCCTTTGGAACAGGACCTAGGTTGTGTTCCAAGACCAAAAGTCCTGATTCTCAGAGGTGGGCAGGCTTTCATTAGTAAATGCCAGAATTTTTCTCCTCGCCATTCAGGAAGGGAGGCTCGCCAGTTGCTGGTGGGCTTGCATATGTTTTCCAGAGGCAGCTCCTCAGCTCTGAGGCTGGGAACAGTGGAGTGAAAGGAGGAAAACGTAATATGTATTTGCATTCAACAGTCTCTGGGATCCTGCCTATAAACTCCTCTGCTGCACAAGCTCAATGACTTAGAGTCTCAGAGAACTCAAGTTTGGTGTGTATGCTTTGCTAGGTTGTATAATATCTAAAGTCAATAACCTCATGGCTCAACTGAATGCATCCCTACTGGAATGTGAGCCCCACGAGAGAAGGTACAAGGTCTCTTTGACACCAAATTTCCAGAGTCTGTAATAGTATTGAGCATGTAGCAGGAACTCAATAAATCTTTATTAGATAAGTGTTAATGGGTTTCGTCAACAAAGAACACATGTTATTACTTACAGAATAGATTTTGTATTAGTGGAATTTTTCACTAAGAGGGGTTACAATTACTCAGTACAACAAACTGGCAGCCATAGAGATGTGTTGTTCAATCTCTCTTAGAAAAAGAACTTTCTGCAGTGCCCGGGTAGCTTGGTGGTTTAGTGTCTACCTTCAGCTCAGGTTGTGATCCTGATTTTGTCTTAGTAGTGAGCTAATATTTTCCCTCAAATGAAACCTGCTCTTATCCCACCTAACAAAGTTCCAAAGCAAGCCCTGAAATGATCAACCATTTCCAAGCAACTCACTTGCGTGGGAAAAAAAAGCTCAAAAAATATTTATTAGAGTACAACGAGTCCTAAACACCTAACAAGGCAAAATTCACAATGTGTGGTATCTACTTAAAAATTACCAGCCAGACGCAGAAAAAAATAGAAGTTATCATTAGGAGAGGGGGAAAAAAGCACAAATAAAATCAATTCAGAAATTATAGAGATGTAGCATTAATAAACAAGGATAATTAAACATTGCTGTAATTAATTCCATATATTCTTGAAGCTAGGAGAAAAAACTGAACAAGACACAAATTGGTCACAAGTAAAAGGGGAAAAAAAGGTATACCAGGCAAATATATGAATAGAAAGCAAGACTGTCTCTCTTATATCAGACAAAACAGATTTTTAAGCTAAAAAGAAAAAAACACAGGAAAAAAGAGGGTCATTTCATTAAGAGGGTATAATAATCCTAAAGATTCATGTACTAATAACAGAGTTGCAAAATACATGAAGGAAAATGGGTAAAACTGCAAAAAGAAGTGGATAAACCATATTATAGCTAGATAATTCAACACCCTTTTTTTTTTAAGATTTTATTTATTTATTCATGAGAGCACAGAGAGAGAGAGAGGCAGAGACACAGGCAGAGGGAGAAGCAGGCTCCATGCAGGGAGCCCAACGTGGGACTCGATCCCAGGTCTCCAGGATCACACCCTGGACTAAAGGCAGCACTAAACCGCTGAGCCACCTGGGCTGCCCTCAACACCCATTTTGTAATAATTGATTCAACAAGTAGACAGAAAATCAGTAAAGACACAAAAGCTTGAACACTAGTAACCAGCAAGGCCTAACTGACATTTGTAGAATGCAGTGACAAACCCAACCTTTGCCATGCCCAATGACAGCAAAATGCACGTTCTCTTCAAGTGCATAAGGAACGTTGGCAAAGACAGACCACATTCAGTGCAATGAAACAATTCAATAAAGTTATAAGGATTCAAATCACACGCAGCGTGTTTTCTGACAACATTGGAATTAAGTTAGAAATCAAAAACAAAGATATTTAGGAAGTTCCCAAATAATTGGAAACTAAATAACACATTCTTTTTTTTTATTTAAATTCAATTCGCCAGCATATCATTAGTTTCAGAGGTAGTGTTCAATAATTTATCAGTTGCATATAACACCCAGGTGCTCATCACATTACATAACACATTTCTAAACCTATGACTTGAAAGAAAAAAGAGAAATTAGAAGTTACTTTGAACCAAATGAAATGAAAATACAACAATTAAAAAGAATGGATGGCACAAGAGTGGTACAGAGATAGAAATTTATAGCACTAAACACCTATAGCAGAAAAAAGAAAATTTTCAAATTACTTGCCATTGCTTTCATCGATTTAGAAACTAGAAAACAAAGAGCAAGGCAAACACAAAATAAGCAGAATAAAAGAAATAATAATGATTAGAATGGAAATAACTGAAATAGAAAAAGAAAACAAAAGAGAAAATCAATGAAATAAAACCTGTGTCTTTGAGAATGAAAAAATTAATAAACTCAAAAGAAAGAAGATGGAAGGAAGGAGGGAGGGAAAGAAAAAAGTGCAATCCGTCTCTCACAACATACACAAAAATTAAGTCAAATGAACCACAGATCTAAGTTAAAAATCTATAAGACTCATAAAAGAACCCGGAGGAAAAAAATCTTTGTGACATTTGTTTAATAAAGATCCATTTAAAAATCAATAAATCAAAAAAATTAAAATTGATAAACTGAACCTAATCAGAACTAGTGACTTTTGTGTTTTGAAAGATACTGTTAAGAGGAGAATAAACCAAGTCACAGACTTGAGAAAATATTTGAAAATTATATGTCTGATAAAGGAATTATAACCAAAATATGTAACGAACTCTCAAAACTCAATAATAAGAAAGAAACAAGAAATAATAAGACAGTAACAAATCTAATAAAAACTAGACAAAAGACCTTAAGAGATACCATCAAAGAAGATATGTACCAAGGAAAAGCATGAAAAGACTCAGCATCATAAGCCTTAAGGAAATGCAAATTAAAACCACAATAGGGATCCCTGGGTGGCGCAGCGGTTTGGCGCCTGCCTTTGGCCCAGGAAGCGATCCTGGAGACCCAGGATCGAATCCCACGTCTGGCTCCCGGTGCATGGAGCCTGCTTCTCCCTCTGCCTGTGTCTCTGCCTCATTCTCTCTCTCTCTCTCTGTGACTATCATAAATAAATAAAAATTAAAAAAAAATTAAAACCACAATAAAATGCCCAACTGGATTTTTTTTTAAAGATTTTATTTGTTTTTTTTTGTTGTTGTTGTTGTTTTTCATGAGAGACACAGAGAGTGGCAGAGACACAGGGAGAAGGAGAGGCAGACTCCCTGCCAGGAGTCCAATGTGAGACTTGATCCCAGGACCCCGGGATCAAGACCTGAGCCAAAGGCAGACGCTCAACCACCGAGTCACCCAGATGCCCTGATACCAAACCAGATCTGTTAGACTCATGTCTATAATTTAAAAGACTGACCATTTCAAGTATTAGGATGCGAAGGAACTGAACCTTGGTAAAATTTCAGCAAACTATTTGCCAGTTTCTTAAAATATTAAGAGCACATGGTCCAGTCATTCCACCCCTAGGCATGTACTTAGGAGAAGTAAAAGCAGATGTTCACAGTGTTTATGTCAGCCTGTTGGTAATACCCCAAACTGAGACAACCTAATGTCTATCAGGAGCGAATGGATCAGCAAACTGTGATATACCTTTACAATGCAATGCTACCTAGCAATAAAAATAGCTCAGCAATAATTTATAGTGAGAGAAAGCAGATCAGTGATTGTCTGGGGTCGGAAGTTGGGAGCAGAAGCAGAAAGAGGCAGAAAGAAGGGATTACAAAGGGCAGAGGCAACTTTGGGTATGATGGAAACATTTATTATCTTAATTGAGAAGCTGGTTTCACAGGTGTGTACATATGTCACACTTTAACAAGCTGAATAATTTAAACATGTGCAGTTATAAATTTTAGGTCAACTAGACCTGAAATCTATTTGTTTTTTTTAAATAGTGTATCATCCTGATCTTTGATTAAGCAATTCCATCACAAAATGGCATAGTGTTTTTTCAAACATAGCCTAACAACATGTTTATCATTTTCTAATTAAAAGTGATCTAGTGATGCATCAATGAGATAAGATTAGTATTAGACTAAGGGCTATATCCAAGCAAAGGCAAAATAAAACTGGCTTAAAACATTTTTTTAATAAAATAATTTTTATTGGTGTTCAATTTACCAACATACAGAATAATACCCACTGCTCATCCCGTCAAGTGTCCCCCTCAGTGCCCGTCACCCACTCACCCCCACCCCCCGCCCTCCTCCCCTTCTACCACCCCTAGTTTGTTTCCCAGAGTTAGGAGTCTTTATGTTCTGTCTCCCTTTCTGATATTTCCCACACATTTCTTCTCCCTTCCCTTATATTCCCTTTCACTATTATTTATATTCCCCAAATGAATGAGAACATACACTGTTTGTCCTTCTCCGATTGACTTACTTCACTCAGCATAATACCCTCCAGTTCCATCCACGTGGAAGCAAATGGTGGGTATTTGTCGTTTCTAATGGCTGAGGAATATTCCATTGTATACATAAACCACATCTTTATCCATCATCTTTCGATGGACACCGAGGCTCCTGCCACAGTTTGGCTATTGTGGACATTGCTGCTAGAAACATCGGGGTGCAGGTGTCCCGGCATTTCATTGCATCTGTATCTTTGGGGTAAATCCCCAACAGTGCAATTGCTGGGTCATAGGGCAGGTCTATTTTTAACTGTTTGAGGAACCTCCACACAGTTTTCCAGAGTGGCTGCACCAGGTCACATTCCCACCAACAGTGTAAGAGGGTTCCCTTTTCTCCGCATCCTCTCCAACATTTGTGGTTTCCTGCCTTGTTAATTTTCCCCATTCTCACTGGTGTGAGGTGGTATCTCATTGTGGTTTTGAATTGTATTTCCCTGATGGCAAGTGATGCAGAGCATTTTCTCATATGCATGTTGGCCATGTCTATGTCTTCCTCTGTGAGATTTCTCTTCATGTCTTTTGCCCATTTCATGATTGGATTGTTTGTTTCTTTGGTGTTGAGTTCAAGAAGTTCTTTATAGATCTTGGGAACTAGCCCTTTATCTGATAGGTCATTTGCAAATATCTTCTCCCATTCTGTAGGTTGTCTTTGAGTTTTGTTGACTGTATCCTTTGCTGTGCAAAAGCTTCTTATCTTGATGAAGTCCCAATAATTCATTTTTGCTTTTGTTTCTTTTGCCTTCGTGGATGTATCTTGCAAGAAGTTACTGTGGCCGAGTTCAAAAAGGGTGTTGCCTGTGCTCTCCTCTAGGATTTTGATGGAATCTTGTCTCACATTTAGATCTTTCATCCATTTTGAGTTTATCTTTGTGTATGGTGCAAGAGAGTGGTCTAGTTTCATTCTTCTGCATGTAGATGTCCAATTTTCCCAGCACCATTTATTGAAGAGACTGTCTTTCTTCCAATGGATAGTCTTTCCTCCTTTATCGAATATTAGTTGACCATAAAGTTCAGGGTCCACTTCTGGGTTCTCTATTCTGTTCCATTGATCTATGTGTCTGTTTTTCTGCCAGTACCACACTGTCTTGATGACCACAGCTTTGTAGTACAACCTGAAATCTGGCATTGTGATGCCCCCAGCTCCGGTTTTCTTTTTTAAAATTCCCCTGGCTATTTGGGGTCTTTTCTGATTCCACACAAATCTTAAAATAATTTGTTCTAACTCTCTGAAGAAAGTCCATGGTATTTTGATAGGGATTGATTAAACGTGTAAATTGCCCTGGGTAACATTGACATTTTCAAAATATTAATTCTGCCAATCCATGAGCTTGGAATATTTTTCCATCTCTTTGTGTCTTCCTCAATTTCTTTCAGAAGTGTTCTATAGTTTTTAGGGTATAGATCCTTTACCTCTTTGCTTAGGTTTATTCCTAGGTATCTTATGCTTTTGGGTGCAATTATAAATGGGATTGACTCCTTAATTTCTCTTTCTTCAGTCTCATTGTTAGTGTATAGAAATGCCACTGATTTCTAGGCATTGATTTTGTATCCTGCCACGCTACCGAATTGCTGTATGAGTTCTAGCAATCTTGGGGTGGAGACTTTTGGGTTTTCTATGTAGAGTATCATGTCATGGGCGAAGAGGGAGAGTTTGACTTCTTCTTTGCCAATTTGAATGCCTTTAATGTCTTTTTGTTGTCTGATTGCTGAGGCTAGGACTTCCAGTACTATGTTGAATAGCAGGGTGAGAGTGGACATCCCTGTCGTGTTCCTGATCTTAGGGGAAAGGCTCCCAGTGCTTCCCCATTGAGAATGATATTTGCTGTGGGCTTTTCGTAGATGGCTTTTAAGATGTTGAGGAATGTTCCCTCTATCCCTACACTCTGAAGAGTTTTGATCAGGAATGGATGCTGTATTTTGTCAAATGCTTTCTCTGCATCTAATGAGAGGATCATATGGTTCTTGGTTTTTCTCTTGCTGATATGATGAATCACATTGATTGTTTTACGGGTGTTGAACCAGCCTTGTATCCCAGGGATAAATCCTACTTGGACATGGTGCATAATTTTCTTAATGTGTTGTTGGATCCTATTGGCTAGTATCTTGTTGAGAATTTTTGCATCCATGTTCATCAGGGATATTGGTCTGTAATTCTCCTTTTTGGTGGGGTCTTTGTCTGGTTTTGGAATTAAGGTGATGCTGGCCTCCTAGAACGAATTTGGAAGTACTCCATCTCTTTCTATCTTTCCAAACAGCTTTAGTAGTATAGGTATGATTTCTTCTTTAAACGTTTGATAGAATTCCCCTGGGAAGCCATCTGGCCCTGGACTCTTGTGTCTTGGGAGGTTTTTGATGACTGTTTCAATTTCCTCCCTGGTTATTGACCTGTTCAGGTTTTCTATTTCTTCCTGTTCCAGTTTTGGTAGTTTGTGGCTTTCCAGGAATGCATCCATTTCTTCTAGATTGCCTAATTTATTGGCGTATAGCTGTTCATAATATGTTTTTAAAATCGTTTGTATTTCCTTGGTGTTGGTAGTGATCTCTCCTTTCTCATTCATGATTTTATTAATGTGAGTCTCCTCTCTCTTCTTTTTAATAAGGTTGGCTAATGGTTTATCTATCTTATTAATTTTTTCAAGGAACAAACTCCTGGTTCTGTTGATCTGTTCCACAGTTCTTCTGGTCTCGATTTCGTTGAGTTCTGCTCGAATTTTAATTAACTCTCTTCTTCTGCTGGGCGTGGGGTCCATCTGCTGTTTTTTCTCTAGCTCCTTTATGTGTAAGGTTAGCTTTTGTATTTGAGTTCTTTCCAGTTTTTGAATGGATGCTTGTATTGCGATGTATTTCCCCCTTAGGACTGCTTTTGCTGCATCCCAAAGATTTTGAACAGTTGTATCTTCATTCTCATTAGTTTCCATGAATCTTTTTAATTCTTCCTTAATTTCCTGGTTGACCCTTTTATCTTTTAGCAGGATGGTCCTTAACCTCCACATTTTTGAGGTCCTTCCAAACTTCTTGTTGTGATTTAGTTCTAATTTCAAGGCATTATGGTCTGAGAATATGCAGGGGACGATCCCAATCTTTTCGTATTGGTTCAGACCCGATTTGTGACCCAATATGTGGTCTATTCTGGAGAAAGTTCCATGTGCACTTGAGAAGAATGTGTATTCAGTTGAGTTTGGACGTAAAGTTCTGTAGATATCTGTGAAATCCATCTGGTCCAGTGTATCATTTAAAGTTCTCGTTTCTTTGGAGATGTTGTGCTTAGAAGACCTATCGAGGGTAGAAACAGCTAGATTGAAGTCACGAAGTATAAGTGTATTATTATCTAAGTATTTCTTCACTTTGGTTATTAATTGGTTTAAATATTTGGCAGCTCCCACATTCAGGGCATATATATTGAGGATTGTTAAGTCCTCTTGTGGGATAGATCCTTTAAGTATGATATAGTGTCCCTCTTCATCTCTCACTACAGTCTTCGGGGTAAATTTTAGTTTATCTGATATAAGGATGGCTACCCCTGCTTTCTTTTGAGGACCATTCGAATGGTAAATGGTTCTCCAACCTTTTATTTTCAGGCTGTAGGTGTCCTTCTATCTAAAATGAGTCTCTTGTAGACAGCAAATAGATGGGTCCTGCTTTTTTATCCAGTCTGAAACCCTGCGCCTTTTGATGGGGTCATTAAGCCCGTTCACGTTCAGAGTTACTATTGAGAGATATGAGTTTAGTGTCATCATGATATCTATTCAGTCCTTGTTTTTGTGGATTGTTCCACTGAACTTCTTCTTAAAGGGGAATTTTAAGAGTCCCCCTTAAAATTTCTTGCAGAGCTGGTTTGGAGGTCACATATTCTTTCAGTTGCTGCCTGTCTTGGAAGCTCTTTATCTCTCCTTCCATTTTGAATGAGAGCCTTGCTGGATAAAGTATTCTTGGTTGCATGTTCTTCTCATTTAGGACCCTGAATATATCCTGCCAGCCCTTTCTGACCTGCCAGGTCTCTGTGGAGAGGTCTGCTGTTACCCTAATACTCCTCCCCATATAAGTCAGGGATTTCTTGTCTCTTGCTGCTTTAAGGATCTTCTCTTTATCTTTAGAATTTGCAAGCTTCACTATTAAATGTGTTGATCGGTTTTTACTGATTTTAGGGGGGGATCTCTCTATTTCCTGGATCTGAATGCCTGTTTCCCTTCCCAGATTAGGAAAGTTTTCAGCTAGGATTTGTTCAAATACATATTCTGGCCCTCTGGCCCTTTCGGTGCCCTCAGGGACCCCAATTAAACGTAGGTTTTTCTTCCTCAGGCTGTCGTTTATTTCCCTTAATCTATCCTCATGGTCTTTTAATTGTCTCTTTTTTCCTCAGTTTCCCTCTTTGCCATCAACTTGTCTTCTATGTCACTCACTCATTCTTCCACCTCGTTAACCTTCGTCGTTAGGGCTTCTAGTTTGGATTGCATCTCATTCAATTGATTTTTAATTTCTGCCTGATTGGATCTAAATTCTGCAGTCATGAAGTCTCTTGAGTCCTTTATGCTTTTTTAGAGCCACCAGTAGCTGTATAATAGTGTTTCTGAATTGGCTTTCTGACATTGAATTGTAATCCAGATTTGTAACTCTGTGGGAGAGAGGACTGTTTCTGATTCTTTCTTTTGAGGTGAGGTTTTCCTTCTAGTCATTTTGCTCAGTGCAGAGTGGCCAAAAACAAGTTGTATTGGGAAAAGGAGAAAAAGAGAGGAGAGAAAGAAGGAAAGAAAAGAGAAAAAGAAAAAAGGAAGAAAAAAAGAAAAAAAGAGAAGAAAAAGAGAAAGAAAAAGAAAGGGAAAAAAAGGGTGGGTGAAGCAAACAGAAATCAAAAAGCAAAAAAAAACAAAAAAACAAAAAACAAAAAACAAAACAAAACAAAACACATGGGGGAGTATCTTCTGATTCTGTATACTTTAAGTCCCTTGACTTCCCCTGGAACTTGTCCGTCCAGCTGGTCTTCAGGGGGAGGGGCCTGTGGTGCTGATTTTCAGGTGTTAGCACTTGGGGGAGCCGCTCTGCCCCTGCCTGGTGCAGGGCTCAGTGGGGGTTGTTTACCCCGTGAGGCCCCAGGAGGAACAACCCCAATGGCGGGGCCAGCTCTGGAGCCCTGGAGTCAGCTCCCGCAGTAACTCCAGAGCTCTCGGTCTGCAGGGCCTGGAGGCTCGGGGCGGGGCCGCTGATCTGCTCAGCTCGGGGCAGGAGCGTCCTCGCTGTCCTGGGCCCTCCCGGCCTCTGCCTGTGCCGGGGGAGGCCGGATCCTGGGCTGTGTCCCGGCGCCCTGTGCTCCGGGGCCTGCTCTGTTGGATTCGCGCTCCCGCCCCGCAGCCCCCTCCGCGGAGCCGCCCCCGAGCCCTCCGAGCTGCTCCCGCCCCGCAGCCCCCTCCGCGGAGCTGCCCCCGAGCCCCCCCGAGCTGCTCCCGCCCCACAGCCCCCTCCGCGGAGCCGCCCCCGAGCCCCCCCGAGCTGCTCCGGGTCCCGCCGTGCGCGCTGCAGCCCTTAGGGAGCTCGGCGCACTCCCCCGGGGCGCAGGTGTCTGTTAGTGTCCCCGGGAGCCCGAGGGCATCCCCGCCCTCCTGGGTCCTGCTCCACCTCCCCGCGAGCCCCTTTCCGCCCGGGAAGGTCGGTGCAGCTCCTGCTCCTCCGGGACGGGGCTCTCCTGTCCTGGGGACACTCGCCCCGGCCTCAGCCTGGCTCCTCGCGGGGCCCCTCCCCCTTGGAGGCCTTTTGTTTCTTTATTTCTTTTTCCCCGTCTTCCTACCTGATGGAAGCGCGAACTCTTCTCACTGTAGCGTTCCAGCTGTTCTCTCTTTAAATCTCAGGCCGAATTCGTAGATTTTCAGGATGAGTTGAAGGTTATCTAGGTAATTTGGTGGGGACAGGTGACTCGGGGACCCCACTCTTCCGCCGTTTTGCCCCTCCTCTCCGGCTTAAAACATTTTATTCTTTCATTGAAAACGTCTGCAGATGGATAGCCTGGGGCTGCAGATCGATAGCCTGGGGCTGTTTGTAGCTCCACAAACTGTGAGGAACCCAGAATTCTATAATTTTTGCCCCATCATGCGTTAAGATTACTCCTATAAAACCTACCCATTATACAGTCAATCCAGAGGCAAAAAAAGAGAGATAAGCTTGCCTCTCCCTAAGGACACTTACTAGAAGTCACACGATACCTTTACTTACATCTCATTGGCCCAAACTGAGTCACATGTCCACACCTACCTACAAGGCGTGCTGGGAAATGTAGTCTTTCAATGGCTATACGGTCCATTAAAAAATCTGATATGCCATTAGCAATAGAGAGGAAAACTAGATTAAGGGATAACTAATAGGCTCAGGTTTCCACAGAAGATCTATAAGTGAAAAAACAGACTGGGAAATATCTCAGCCCCACACAAATAAGCATTTTCATTTCCGAAAATAAAAAAAAAAAAAAAATTCTGAAGATAAAGCCAATTTTCACATGTCCTCTTACACATTCACTCTTCCTCTCCAATATTTATAAGCAACAATGAAATAAATAAAATTAGCTTCGGTCCATTATTATCATATAATGCATGTCTCTCAACTAAAGACTGCCACACCATGGCTAATTACTTTGGTGGCTCTAGTTAGTAAAAATTATCTGTGAGTCACACAAGTTTTTCCTGATGCATCAACCAAGGATATTCATGGAATCTGAGCAAGCTATATTAAACAGAGGTGCAGACCAGCTGCATACTCTTCTGTAAAGTTCAATGGAACCCTTTTGTCATCCATTATTTCCTCCATCTGTGCCAGGGCAGAGATTAATTACTGCTAAGTAGCTCCTAATAATCTTAATGCTCAAATCAGGTAGGGCATGTTTGCTTGTGTTCATTTCATTCACTGCCAGTTTTGTTGCAGACACAGGCTGGGATACTGTGAATACAGAATGAGAAGTTGTTGCTATACTCAGAGTTTGGGGACACAGACTTGAATAACAGACAAAGTTAGAAACTAGGAGACAGAGGTAGATTTACATGTCCCATCCTTCTCATCCTGGCACCTTTGGAAGAAGATCTTTTAGTGCCCATAGATTTCAGATTGCGAAAATTCAGCATTCCTAAATTGCCTAAATTCTCTGGTATAGAAAGAATGAGGGAGGGAGGAAGAATCAGAAAAGGAAACCATGGATGCCTAGATGGCTCAGTGGTTGAGCATCTGCCTTTGGCTCAGGTCATGATCCTGGGGTCCTGGGATTGAGTTCCACATGAGGTTCCTCATAGGGAGCCTGCTTCTCCCTCTGTCTGTGTCTCTTCCTCACTCTGTGTGTCTCAAATAAATAAATAAATAAATAAATAGCAATCTTCAAAAAAAAAAAAAAAAGAAGAACATGATATACTTGACAGTTGCACCAACCTCCTACATTTTGCTTCCCCATGCTTCAATTCATCTTACCTAACAATGCCCAGGTCTCATCCATCCATGTGTTCATTAATCTGATCAAACATTGAGTACCTATATGGTACAACCAGGCCTTCTAGGAAGCTGAGAGAAGCCTAGGTCACTTCCAGCTTTTGAAGGGTTCTGGGGTGTTAAAATGAATAGCAGGACTTCTGCAATGATGCAGTGGGCTCAGTGAGCCCACTCCCACCAACACAATTTAACTGTTGAAAAATATGTACAGTAGACCATTGAGCAACATGGAGTTTGGGGGTGCTGACCCCTTATACAGTCAGAAATCCACACATCATACCCCCAAAACTTTACTAATAGCCTACTGTTAACCAGAAGTTTTACTGATACCATAGTCAATTAACACATGTTTTGTATATTATTATATTTGTACTCTTACAATAAACTAAGGGAAAGTATTAAGAACATTATAAGGAAGAGACAATACATTTACAGTACTGCACTATATTTATCAAAAAAAAATCTGTATATAGGAGGACCTGCATGGTTCAAATTGTGTTGTTCTAAGGTCAACTCTATAAAATAATCCTTTAAAGGTTCTGGAAATTTTCCTAAGGCATATAGCAAATGGAGAAATATGCATTCAACAAAACATTATTAAATTCCAGTAAGAACAGTAAGAGTCTGTGGCATCTGAGCCAAGACCCACTCCATTCCCACCCACCTCCGATCGTTTCCATGTCATAAAGCTCTACCTCTAGTATGCATAAGCAAGAAGATGGGGGCTCTCCTTCCCCTCCAGCTCCCACTAGTCTGTAGCTCTGGTTTTACCCTGGAAGGAGCAGACTTCTGGTGTCATTCATCATCCCCAGCTCTGAGTTGCAGAAGCTCTATATCAAGCCAAGAGGATACAATCTCTCTTCCTCCATCCAACCCCATGTCTGTGGTACAACAGACTCAGAATACTGGGCCCTGATGACTCCCATCCTGGCTCATTTGTAAGAGTTTTTTTTTTTTTTTTTTTTTTTTCTTTCTTTCCTCTTCTCTCTACAAAGACTCTATTAGCAAAAAAAATAAAACTAATGCAGCACAAGAAAAAGAAGGGATTCTCCTTTCCCTCAAGGGCATCATTAGATCTTTCAAGGAGGAAGCTAGCACTGCAGGTTAGCACCACATGCAGAATAAATCCCAATGTCTCAAATGGGTTGGAATCAGACTATCAACAGTGATCTGTGTCTGGGGAGTACTGAGCTGCCAGATGTTTAATTCTTCATCTTCATGTAGGGCTGCCTGGAATTACCAGGTGTAAAGCCAGGGGACAGGCAACAAAGTTCTGCCTCAAACTGGATACTTCAGCCCTCTGAGACCAACTCGAGGACAATGGCAAATACATCCACTGGTCTCTGGGTCTAGCTGTCTGCCCTTTGTCACCTGAATTGAGTTCTTTGATATCTGCCCTAGGCTATGGCTCCACTCACATCTTCACATCTTTCTTCTCCTCCACTGTGTGCATCACTGGCAGATGCATCAGAGCAGAAGTTCCAAGGAGGAAGGGGCTACTCTCTCCTCTCCATTCCCACTCATAGAGTGTCACACCCAGAAAGCAGCTCCTAGCTCCTTGCTCACATTTGGTGCCCAGGACACTTTTCCCAGAGGGCAAAGAAAACCCTAAGAATAAAAAGTCCCACAGCCTTGCCTGAGGTGGGCCAACTTATTTGGAACAGAAAGTGGCAAACTCCATGTCTAAGGATGTTGTCAAAGGCGATGGAGATCTTGGTGGAAAACAGTGACATTGGGGGTGCCTGGGTGGCTCAGTTGGTTAAGCATCTGCCTTTGACTTAGGTCATGATCCCGGGGGTCCTGGGATTGAGTCCCACATCAGGCTCTCTGCTCCATGTTCCTCCCTCTCCCACTTCTCATGTCTGCTCATTCTCAATCTCTCTCTCTCTCTCTCTAATAAATAATATCTTAAAAAAAAAAAAACAATGACAGTGGTTCCATGATGCACAAAATGTCAGAGCAGCCAGTTTAATAGCCAGTTTAGAATCAGGGGAAGAGACCGCCAAGAAGAGCCCTCTTGGAGATGATGTAGGGTGTCAGGAAAGCTGTGCACACATGCCAGGTTACACCCACTCATGAGTGGCCACAGCGGGATGAGGCACACTTAAAAGTAGGCCAAGCTGTACAGATCCACCATCACAGGGTGGACAACTCACTGGCACGAGGGCTCCAGCATAGCCTCTGACCAAACCCTGGCTGAACAATAAGCTGCTCATGCAGGGAGTGATTCTTAGGCAGCCAGGTTTGCAAATAATATCACAAGCATTGCCAGAGTCTGGGAGACTGTGCCTCGACCCCCAAGCTCTGACTTCTCAAGAGCCACTGGAAAGAAGCTCCAAGCTAGTAGCTCTAGACTAAAGGTGGACAAAACTAACACACAAAAATGACATAATTCCCTGATTTTTTTTAAAGATTTATTTATTTATTCATGATAGACATAGAGAGAGAGAGAGGGAGGCAGAGACACAGGCAGAGGGAGAAGCAGGCTCCATGCCGGGAGCCCAACGCGGGACTCCATCCCGGGACTCTAGGATCGCGCCCTGGGCCAAAGGCAGGTGCTAAAACGCTGAGCCACCCAGGGATCCCCAATTCCCTGATTTTTATAGCAATAAACCACACACATCAATAAAGGCTAAAAACCCAAATGCCCCCATAAGGAGCTTCAACCGTGACTTTGGCCGAGAGTGGCTTAGGCTGAACCTTGGTGCAACTGAGCTAAAAATAAAAATGGGGAGGAAAATCTGAGCAAGGCCATTAAACGCTGTGCACCTTGTGGGAAAGAGACTTCAGCTGAATTATAAACAAGTCAAATGACCAAGAAAACACCACTACAACGCTGGGGGCAGGAGAGATTGGTGGCCGGGGCCGCTACAGTGTCATCTAAAATGTCCATTTTAGAAAGATCACTAACAGTTGGTGGGGAGGACGGGGTGATAGGCTGGAAGTAACACAAGATGAGGGACAAGGAATCGGACTTTTAATTTCTGATGAAGAAATGTTGGTGACCTGAATGAAGGCAACAGCAGTGGGTGGGGAAAACAGAAAGCATTATAAAGACCTAAAAGAAACAGTACTGACCAACTGGTTAGTGGGGATGGAGGGTTCAATTCAGAGAAGGTGGAACTGGGAATAAATCCGAGAAACGTGACAAGTGGACCCACTCATCTGCTATAATTGCTTTTTGGCAAATGGGAGAATTTATGTCATTTGGGACATGTTCAGTCCGATATACTTCAGAGAACTTCCAGTGAAAATGTACAGATGGAAGATGTATCCAAGAGTCTAAAAATCATGGGCTTGAAGCCTTATGTTTGGGACTTATCAGGATACAGAGGTTGATAGAGGGTATGCAAGATCACATAAGAAGAACATTTAGGTGGGAAGAAAAAGGTCACATTTCTATCTTGAGTAACTCAAGACAGGACACATAGGGGAAGAACAAGGGTTTGGGCAGAAATGACAAGCCCCATCTTGTCCTAGTTGAGTTTGGAAAGATGTGTGACACAGAGGAGGAAGTGACACTGGTCTGGAGGCTAGGCGCTGTGATTGCTTGAGAAGTGGGGAGGCAGATAGGAACCACGGAACAAGAATGGCAGCTCTTAAAACCAAGCCTGCCACCACTCAGCTCAACCCTTGAAAAGTCACCAGGCTCCCTTTCCTCATATGACAAAGGAAGGTCCAGAACAAGTGATCTTTATATTTCTGTTCAGTTACAAAATTCTAATCCTCAAATTCAGCCTGCCATTCACGACCCTCATGCCCCTTCAAATATGGCACATCTCATCTCTTAGCCTTCGCCTGTTATCACATCTCTTGAAATGAACTTCCCTGAAATGCCCACCTCTCCTCTGTCACATATCAGTTATAATACTTTTGGTTCCAAGTCCAGAAATCCTCATTTGAACTAGCCTGAACAGTTAAGTGAATTTATCAGTTTATGTAACCACAAGATGTTGGATTTCAAGGTTCGTGTATGTGTTAGAGGAGTATTGCAGGTCCATTTTTCTGCCTTTCTCTTTGCTCTGTGCCCCTGTCTCTGTGTCAGCTTCGTTCTTAGACTTGCTTCCTTCATTGTGAACCCTACAGTTCCCCGCTTCCTATCAATGCATTGCAGTCAGTAGCAACTTGAAGGAAATACAGCATAAAGGTCATGGAATTCCAAGAAAAATGCCTGTGATTTATGCAAATTCAACCCACATATGCCACCCAGCAAAATGCTTCAAGTCCAGGTTATGTGAATCAATTATAATAGAAAGGGCACAGAGTTGCACCAACCAGGTTGAACCAATCAGAGTGTATCCAGGGAGTGGGGATAGAATCAATCCCATCCAGATGGCATTGCTCTGACCTAACAGAGGCACAGGATAGATGCTGGGTGGGGGTGTGGGGGGGTTCAGGAGGGAGGGGGCAATCGCAATGTCTTCTAAGTAGAATGATTGTACCTCTAGCTGACTTACCCATCTTTCAATTCTTCAGATGCCACTTCCATTCTCATTCACAAAAAAAGGTGCAATGTTTCCACTTCTGTTCCATAGTCTCCATGTTGCTCGTATTTTTAATTTTTTTTAAGATTATTTATTTACCCATGAGAGACACAGAGAGAGAGGCAAAGACACAGGCAGAGGGAGAAGCAGGCTCCATGCTGGGAGCCCAACGTGGGACTTGATCCCGGGACTCCAGGATCACACCCTGGGCCAAAGACAGGAGCCAAACCGCTGAGCCACCCGGGGATCCCTGCTCATATTTTTAGAACCTATTTTATCCTCCATTCTCTAAGCTCTTTTAGGGCAAGAACTCTGTCCTATTTATCTCAGAATTTTCCGATTCACCAACACAATCTAGCTCTAATGATGCTTAATGTTTACTGAGGAGCCCCTCACTGGCTCAGTGGGTAGAACATGCAACTCTTGATCTCAAGGTTGTGAGTTTGAACTCCACCCACATTGGGTGTAGAGATCACTTTTTTAAAATCTTTATAAACAAACAAACAAATAAATGTTTACTGAACTAAATACAGGTAAAATACTGTGGATAGTTGAGATATATAGACTCTTTTTCCTTTTGTCAATTCTTTGGAGGCACAAATGCACCCTAGCTTATAGACAGGGATACCAGAAGTACAAAAATAATAAAGTAGGTCTTCAGGCAGTAATTCTCAACCTTTCAAATATTTTAACAACCTATGCCTTTTCCTTGGCTTTGTGACTCCTTAAAGTTGCGAATGACAAGATTTTTAATTTCAGCCACTTTATTATGGATGCTTATGCCCCTCTCACTTGATTTTAAGAACTGAACTCATGGAAAGAGCCTAAAATGTAAATATGTCACCTACCCTTTCCCTTTGGAATGACTGAAGACTCTCTCTTTTCTGCCTCCAAGAAAGGGAAAAAGGAAATTGGCTTGGCATTACCATTCAGCTCTAGTTTTAGGGGACCATGAAAGACTACTCTAACAGAAAAGACAAATGCTTTTGCAGAAAAGAATGAAGAGGGTTTGGAGGGAGGGGAGTTGTCTTGGCAAATGGAAGGGAGAATTCTGGGAAAACCTAAGTAAAATACACCCACACAAAGGTTTTGTCAGGTCTTGTGTATTTTCTACCAGCCCTTCAGAATAAGGTTAGGGCACTCCCTGCAAAGCGCTAGTGAGCCCCAAAGGCCCAGCTGAATCCAGTCCCAGATCTACAACCATGGAGCTGTCACACTGAGAACATTCTTAACAACTATCTACAGGTCTCAGGATAAAGACGACTTTCTGCCACCTACACCACTGCCTCAGAGGGATCAATGTCTCATCCACCCACAAGCCCTGGGTCTGTTATTTAATTTAATTTACTTTAATAATTTGATTTAATTTAATTTAAATCTATTAAGTACCATGGACACTTCCTTAAAATACCCCCAAACAGCTAACATCAAAGAGAACATCAAAGAACAGCCCTATGCCTTCTCTTGAGGGGCTGAAGCAAGTTCAAGACCCAGATGGAAGCTGTGGTTAGAGATAACTAGACATTATCTTTAATTTTTTTAAGATTTTATTTATTTATTCATGAGAGACAGAGAGAGAGAGAGAGAGAGGCAGAGTCACAGGCAGAGGGAGAGGCAGGCTCCATGCAAGGAGCCTGATGTGGGACTCGATCCCGGGACTCCAGGATCATGCCCTGGACCAAATGCAGGCGCCAAACTGCTGAGCCACCCAGGGATCCCCAGACATTATCTTTAAAACATGAAAGTGAGTTTAGAGAACTTGTTTAGAGAACTTGAAAAATGAGCTCCACCCTCTGAAAAAAAAAAAAAAGAGATCCCCTGAAGTACTGGAAAACCAGAAATTATAAGCTTTTTTAAACATCATCCCAGAGACAGAGAGTAATAGACTGTCCTGGAAATACAAGGCTATATTTAAGAATCAATAGACATTCCTATGTTAGCATAACCTTCCAGACTTCTTCCCACTTCCATGCATCAGGAGTCTGGAAGTCACCACACCATCTCAATAACAAATAAAAAGCTGAACAAACCAAAAACATCATCAACTCTTTTTAGAACTGTAAGAGAATTGAGGTCACAGCCCCCTAGAATTGGAAAGACAGACAGACAGACAAATGTCAGAGAACACCAACATCCGCCAGCAGAAACCTCCATGGGAACACCAGTGAAGTCTATAGCCCAGAGATAAAGGCTCAGGGTAAAGACGGGGAGGCCTAACTCCTAGACTATACCTACCTCCTCTCCCTCACACCTCACCAGGCATTACTAAAGCCAGTTTATGGCAGTTCCCTTTATCGGGTTGGTCTTGTCTGGTTATGAAAACATTACAAGGCAGACCAAAGGCAAAAAAATCCACTTTGAAGATATAGAGCAGGTGTCAGATCCAGACATGGCAGGGATGTTAGAATTATCAGACCAGGAATTTAAAACAACCTCGATTAATAGGCTGAGGCTTCAAATGGATATAATAAAATGGCATGAGTTAACCTTCCAGAAGATTCCAGAAACTGGAAGATTTTGAAACTGTTCACCTTCCCTTGAGATCTATCTCTTGATCTTCACCTAAAAACAGAGTGGTACAGGCTGCCAGACTCAACACAAGGATAGGGAATCACAGACCATCAGAGCAGGGCAGGGCGTCCAAAAGTTGACCTTTCTCCTCGCAAGGCTGTTCAGGAAATTGGTTTTAACACTGAAGCAGAACCATGACTCCTGACCCCCCCCCCCAACCCCCTCACCCCCAGCTGGCATCAACTTTTCCCTCTACCCTCTGTTTCCTGTTTTGACTCTTCCCCACTGCTCCACCTCCTACTACTCGGTCAACTCCAGAGCCACTTCAGCTTCAAAGAAAAGCTCAGGAACTCACTGCTTTGAAGGGTAAATAAGGGCTTAACCATGGCAGGCTCCCCAAGGTGTCTGCATCAGAAAAGAGGAGCTTTCTGGCAATAACCCACTTCTGAAAGGGGATTTTAGAATTTTGATTCCAGGTTAAGGGATTTTTTTGCTGGGTCTCTCTAATTCCCCCAAATTTGACAGAAGCAGCTTAGCATGTACTCTAAAGCTGGGACCCAAAGGCCCGTTTCTTTCCCAGGGATGAGAGATTTTCACTAATGTGCTCTCTCTTTTTGATATTTCTCCAATTTACAGAGTCCAGAAGAAGCTGATGCTTCTACCTTCCAAGAGGGAAACTGGCTACCGGACCAACCAGGGGTACAACTGGGGCCTTGACACAGATGACACAAACTCTAGTTTAGAACTATTTAAAAAGGGGGGTACGTGGGTGGCTCAGTAGTTGAGTGTCTGCCTTCAGTTCAGGTCATGATCCTGGGGTCCTGGGATTGAGTGCTGCATCAGGCTCCCCATAGGAAGCCTGCTTCTCCTTCTGTCTAGGTCTCTGCCTCTCTCTCTGTATCTCTCATGAATAAATAAATAAATAAATCTTTTTTTTTTTTTAAAAAGAACTATTTAAAAAGGAGTATCCTCCTTTTATTTTAATGAGTCCCCAAATTGAATCTTCCACCAGATTTCTGGAAAGTACAAAAACTAACAAATACTGGACTTGTTTTCCTTTCCCTAATCTTCCTTCTGCCATCCAAGGACTACAGAACAACAAAATGATCCTCCAAACAGGCAGAAAAATAGCTTTTTCTGTATGATACCTGGATAACCAGATACTACTCTAAGCCCTTGACTTACAGTGCCTGGTGTAATCTTCATGAAAATCTGGGGAGTTGGGTGCTATTTTTTTTTTTTTTTTATCTCCAAGTGACTGGTCCAAGGCTTTGTAACTAGGGAGAGGCAGAGCTGGAAATATCAGTGTACAGCCTCCTGACCCACTATACTACTTGTCCTTATCAGAGACAGCCCAAAGGCTTCTGCTACCACACAAGAAAAGTATATCTGATTAAGCATGAATAAAGGAAAACTGTTGTTGTATAGATTTCAACGTTTTTACAACAGCAGTATAATTTAAGAGAGAGAGATGTGGCATCAAGAGAATAGAATCTGAAATCAGAGTCTCTACCTTGAAAGACTAGTTAAGCAAGTGATAAGTTCCTGGAGCCCCTATTGGATCATCCATAAAATGATGATAGTAGCCAATATCTTAATCTGTATACAGAGTCATGGCACATGGAAGTTCTCCATACACTGCTAAGACCCCATCCAAACAGCAGGAGCAATTACTTTTTATCCACAAATATGATTGAGCTGCAAAACACAAATCGTGCAATTGCGCTGATTGTACATACTAGTTAAAGTCCCTTTACAGAGTTAGAAAAATAGAAGGCTTTCATATTTGTGTTTAAAAATGGCATTGCACAATATAAAGATGAATGAGAAAATCCAAGGTGATCATTTTAATTTTTAATTTTTCTTTGCTTAGAATTTTCTTTTATTCATCTATTTATACCATCTTAGCATCTCAAATTTGCACTTTTTCCTGGTTTTAGAAAAAAAGACCCCATTTCTTCATTTTGCCCTGGCACAAGATGCAAAGGGCCCCACAAATGATGTAGGCAGGCTCAAGTTGGCAGGCCCCATCTCAAAGATTATATATAATTAAATATAATTATATATAATTAAATTGATGACGGCTCCCCTTTTAGCAGCATACTGCCCTGTGTTCCTATACATCCCCCAAGAGACACACCTATTCTTGACATCATTGATTATCAATACAGGATTATTCATTGTATCACTTACTTGAGTTATTCAAGATCAAAGAACATATACATAATATTCTTCAGAGAAAACCCTACCTCTTTTCCTTACTTGTTAGCTTCTCCCACGTGGCTCTGATTATTTTCTCTAACATCTCACAAACCTCTCAACTAAAACTCTCATAAAACTTTTCCTCAAACCACCCATTGCCTGCTAATGGTACACATACTGCTTATTAATTGCTGAATTTCTTTTTCTTCTTATATTTTTCTGCCAATATTGCCATGTCTTTGCTGTATACTGTCAGGTGTATATATTTTTCTGTATCAGTATCTGTCAGGTCTTTTTTGAAAAAACATATTAGCTATGCACAAATAGGTTATTTCCTACAGTAAAAAAAATTTTTAAATTATAAAGGTTAAGACCAGCAAGGTATTTTACAGATTAAGCTCAAGTTTTTCCAAAGTATTTCTTTTTACGATTTTATTAATTAATTAATTTGTTTGTTTATGAGAGAGAGCGCATGCACACAGGGCAGGGGTGGGGAGGGGCAGAGGAAGAGGGAGAAGCAGACTCCCTGCCGAGCAGGGAGCCCCACTCAGCTCCATCTGAGAACACAAAGATCATGACCTGAGTCAAAGGCAGATGTTTATCTGACTCAGCCACCCAGGCATCCCCAAAGTATTTCTTATGGATCTATATTTCTAGGACTAGTTAAAAGCCTCTATTTTAAAAAGAAAAAAAAAGTATAATGGAAGGTTTTTCTACAGTCAAATAATGTTTGGCAATACTTGATAAAACAGTATTTGGCAGGTTTCCTCACTGTAGCAAATCGTAGGGCTAATGTGCTTCATGAATTTCCAAGAAAGGGATGTTTCTTCCCGTGTTGTCCAAGGAACCATATTTTGAAGTAGTCCATAGAATATGCTTTAGAAGATGATAATCTATTCTGATATCCTGCCCCTCACACACACACACACACACACACGCACACACACACACACACTGCAAGCAAAGTGATTTTCCTTGTTACAAACAAGGCTGTAGGAAGAACCATGACCAAAGCCCACATCTCCTGACCCCTAGGCAGGGCTCCTTTCTCTACATCATAGAAAAATCAATACAAAATGAGTCTGCACAAACTTACTTTAATATAATTACCCTTACCTTCCACTCATTTCCACCTCTAGTCCCACAATTTACCATCCCTAGAAGCCTAAACCCCTTTTCCTTTTCACTTCACAAATTTAGCACTCTGTTAAAATAGGTATATAAGCCCTTGAATCCAACCACCTTTTTGGGATCTTCATTTCTTATCTGTGAAGGCCTCCATACACACAAATATCAAAATAGTAACATCAAATAACATTTGTGTGCCTTTTCTTCTGTTAACCCATCTTTTTGTTAATTTAATTAGCATGCCTCAGTCACAGAAAATAAGAGGGTAGAAAATAATTTTTTCTCTCCCCACACCCTCCAACCACACTTCCCTCTGTAAAACTGCCTCCACCATATCTGTGTGTTCTCGAACCACTAACTCAGTCAAGGAAGTCAGGATATGAATACGAAAAAGCAAAGCCAAAGAAAGAGTGCCAAATTAAAAGGGAGTACTATACATTATTCACTTTAAGTCAAAATATGATAGGACATAAGGTTCCAATTTTCAACAGATATATTAATCACTATGAAATTTTATTTAAATACACATATCTGCAAACCACAAACCCTCGTACAAAATTCACAGTTTACCTCAATCTTCACAGGGACCCACTTTAGTCTAATTACATAGAAATCATCCTCCCTTTCTGTGGTTTTACTGGAATGTCTTCAGGAAGTTCCATTCCCAGAATTCTTTTAAATAGCCTAGGAGCTTTGACTGGTACACTTGATTTCCCTCACATCTTCTTCCCTCAATAAACTGTTGATCAGTCAATAATCAGAGATGTACAACTGGTGAATGGATAAAGATGTGGATACACACGCATACACACACACCATGGAATATTACTCAGCCATCGAAAAGAATGAAATCTTGCCATTTGCAACAACATGGATAGAACTAGAGGGTATTATGTTTAGTGAAATAAGTCAGTCTGAGAAAGACAAATACCATACGATTTCACTCATGTGTGGAATTTAAAAAAGAAAACAGATGAACATACGGGAAGGAGGAAAAGATAAAAAGGAGGGAAACAAATCATAAGAGACCTTGACAATAAAGAACAAACTAGGGTTTGATGGAGGGAGGTGGGAGGAAGGAGATGGGGGGACACGGGGGGGATAGGTTAGATGGCTGATGGGCATAAAAGGGGGCATTTGTTGTGATGAGCACAGGGTGTCGTATTTAAGTGATAACTCACTGAATTCTACTCGTGTAACCAGTATTGCACTGTCTGTTAAATCAAATTTAAATTAAAAAAAAAATAAGCACAGATGTAGATATCTGGTGGGGTCAGGACACTTCTAACCTTGACATAGAGTCAGTTTGATTTCCTTTTTACAAGACTCCCCCCCCCCCCCCCCCCCCCCGCCTATGTCACCCTTCCATGGATCAAAATCCAAAAGGCCCAGAAAGTGATCTCAATTTATCAAACCTTTTGGGAGGGAGAGCCCTTGACATGTAGTGTATATCCATGCACACCTGCTTTGACCTGGACTGGCTACTCAGTCTCCAGAAATCCACTGGGTCTTCAGGTTTCCACTAAGAGAACTATGCACAAGCAAACTCCAACTCTTTGTCAAACACCTCCTTCTTTCCTTTCCATTCTAGTCCTCATAACTTCACCCAGATAGGTCTACAACCAACAGTTATTCCTTGTCTGTAAAATAATGACTCTGTAAGCATCCTTCAAGTATGATTTCCACATTATTGTTAACCACTGCTATGACAGTAATCACTATTATATTTTTATTCATGATGCTTCGTAGAAAAAAGATCATGCCCTAATTTGTCAACGGGAGAAACACTGTAAGGCTAATGAGTGAGGATTCCTTCATGTTGTTAAAGCTCTTTTGACCTAGTTTCTGCAGGACAAGGTGTGAGCATATCAAGGCTGCCAGTTCCTAATGCATTTTCCAGTTTGGCTCAGTTTAACAAGCCTTTTTTTAACATCTTAAATAGAAAAAGATTAAAAAGACATGGCCTCTGCCCCCAAGGACTTGGAGTTAAGTGGGAGCAAGAGAAATAGGAAAAGACATTTTGAAGATAGTATGACAAGAGCCAACAAGAGGCAAATGGACCATGATGCTAACGAGGCCAAAGCTCTCATGTCCATGGTCCCTTCTGAGAAAGGAGGTTCCTAGTGTAGGGGCCAAGGGCAGGCCGCCCCATGATGAGGCACTGCAGCATAAACATTGAGTTAACAGCAATCAAAACCCAGCAGATTCAGGAAAAGCTCTTTACCTCCCCCTCAATGGCCTGCTTATACCAGGAAGAGAGCTATTAACAGACACTCCCCTTACTAAAGACACGTATCTCTGTATCTCTGTAACAGGGCAACCCTTTGTTCTCCAAACATCTCCTCTCACCTTCCTGGTGAGAGGTCTTTCTCCCCTTTCTCCCATTTGTATCCTCAGACCCCTGCCCCTCTCCTTAGCTCATGTAAGCTCCATTTTGCCTATTTTTGGAATTTCTATGTCTGTGTGGATTCCTCGTACATATGTACATATGCTAATAAATTTGATTTTCTCCTGTTAATCTCACATCACTTTGATTTGTACTCCAACTAGAAGGACCTTGAAGGGTAGAGGAAATTCTTCCTCCCTGACACTGGCAATATGTTGTTATGACCATATGCTTTTGTACTTACAAAATTAAGATATTTGTGTTCTTCTTTCTTTTCTTTTTCTTTCTTTCTTTCTTTCTTTCTTTCTTTCTTTCTTTCTTTCTTTCCTTCTTTCTTTCCTTGAGACAGAGATGTGAGTCTGGAGGGACAGAGGGGGAGGGAGAAGGAATCTGAAGCAGACTCCACACTGTGGGTGGAGCCCGATGTGGAGCTCTATGCCAGGATCGTTAGCAAGATCATGACCTAAGCTGTAATCAAGAGTCAGATGCTCAACTGATTAAGCCACCCAGGTCCCCCTGTGTATTCTCTTTCTTAAGAATGACACTCAAACTGTACAGGCTCCAGGGGCTATGTTATCAGAGATCGGCCCTGATGCTACTCTCCTATTTACAGGTACAATGGGTTTTGAGTGGTAAGGATGGGAAATCCACCTTCAAACCTCATCCAAAGTAACCACAACACAGAGTCCTTGTAATATAAACTATATGTCCACACCATTATGAAGCTGCTATTGTCAGCAAAGACCTTAGCTACAAAAGGAAATTTTCTTTCAGTGTGAAATTAGGACAGAATTTAATGAAATAAATAGTCAAAGCTCAATCACTCATCACTGAAGCTATTGCAAGAACTGGCCTGGCTATCTTCTAAAGGCCCTGAACATCACTAGCAAAGCAGCTTTTGTACAGAGAAGTGGGTAAAATGCTAGATTTTTGAAGTGGAAATTTTTCACTTAAAGATGAGGCAAAGCAATTTATAGCACTAAGTTAGATGTTATAGAATTTAGAATCAATAAGCCTTGGGAACTCCCCAAATCTATCTATATGTAAGGCATATTGATAGCTAGTTAGATACAAGAGAGAAGCGAGATATATTTATATATATACACTTACACACATATGTGTGAGCTTAATTATGTCAACCCAAATTCCAGGCATACAGATGACTCTACCTAAAACAACATGCTGCCTTCCCACGTCTCACAGAACTTACGGTAGCGAGCTGAAGACTTGAAACTCCATTCCTTCTTTATCGCCATACTTAAAATTCTTACTTTGATTTAGAAAGAATCAAGAACAGAATTAGATTTATTTAAGCAGTTATTTGTTAGTCAAATGAGAAAAAGAAGTAGCATGGTGACTATAGGTCAATTATTAACATCTTGGGTTGCCAGTTAAGTCATGCTTTTAGGGTTACTGTGGGAGACACAAAGGCTGACACCTATTCCTCACAGGAAACTGGCCATTCTGAGAACATTTCCTTTTTAAGGCAAACAAGCAAGGACTATTTTCTGTTATCTTTGTTGCTTCTAAAATTGAGCCCAACAGAGGGGCATCTGGCTAGCTCAGTGGGTGGAGCATGCAACTCCTGATCTGGGAGTCGTGAGTTTGAGCCCCACATTTGGATAGAGATTACTTAAAAACAAACAAACAAAAAAAAAACAAAACAAAAAGGGGGGGGGGGGAATCCCTGGGTGGCTCACCGGTTTAGCGCCTGTCTCTGGCCCAGGGCCTGATCCTGGAGACCCGGGATCGAGTCCGACGCCGGGCTCCCGGCATGGAGCCTGCTTCTCCCTCTGCCTGTGTTTCTGCCTCTCTCTCTCTCTCTCTCTCTCTCTCTACGTCTATCATGAATAAATCAATAAAAAATCTTATAAATAAATAAATAAATAAATAAATAAATAAATAAATAAATAAAATAAAAAACCATTAGGGGTTCCTGAGTGGTTCAGCTGGTTGTGTGTCCAATTCTTGATCTTAGGGTTGTGAGTTCAAGCTCCACATTGGGCTCCACACTGGGCATGGAGCCTACTTAAATAATAATAAATATAAATATAAATAAATATAAATATAAATAAATATAAATATAAATAAATATAAATATAAATATAAATACTATAAATATAAATATAAATATAGATATGTGGGACGGATAGCTGTTACCCCCACTACTGTTCCTCATCATTCTCCTTCCTTTCTTCCCCTTGTCCCTATTTCCTTTTCTCCAAGCTAGCTTGTAAAGCTTTTAGCATTGTTTTCATTCATCCAGAAAAAAAGGTTTAATAAGAATCTTAAACAGGTTTGCAAATTTTTTGTCATTTTGGTTCACCCATCCAAAAAAAAATTTTTTTTAATTCCTTTTGTGCTGGATAGCGAGAGATACAAAGTTGAGTAAGAGGCTTTGTGCTGGGATCCCTGGGTGGCGCAGCGGTTTGGCTGCCTCAGCCTCCCACAGGGTCCAATCTATGCTGTAACGTTGTGATCATGTGCTTGTCCCATCTCTACCATGCAGGCAGCAAGCTCCTTTAGAGCAACGTGGCCTCTGAGTGTCCCCCTAGGCTTTTCTCAGGCAGAGAACTTTTCGCATAGGAAGCATGTTCAGAAATTATCTGGGAAGGAGGAGGAGGGATTAATTTCTCAGCTTTCGTTCTAATAAAGAGCATTCAAAAGGGCTATTCCATTTCTTTCTAGAAGACACTTCTGGTGTATCCCTTGTAATGCTCCAGTTTTGAAAAATCACCTTGTTAGAAAATCAATTCTGGCCTCTTGCTCCTAACCAGCCATGTGATTTACACAACTTGACCTCACTGAAGATCAATTTTCTCATATGCAAAATGGAGATGATATATTTCTCTTATTTTCTTTTGGAAATATATTTTCTGCCTCACTGAAATACTGTAAAAAAAATAAGTGGAAGATAATTTATGCAAAGCACAGTATCCTTCAGCTAATAAATATTCAAACAACATTGCTCTAATGGTTATAACATCAAATGCCAACTATAATGCCTGGTAGAAAGTCTCACTGATATGATTAACTATATTTATCACTAGGTACTTAGGGGCTCTGTTTAACTTAATATTGTATGATGTAGACCTGTTTCAATGTTCACCTCTTTTGCTAGTGTGGAACTTTCAGAAGGGTTCCAGAAGCTGGGCTTTAGTGAAAACTATTCAATTTAAAGAACATTTGCAGGATTTTGAACACTATCTGGGGGAAAAAATTATACCAAATTATCTATTTTTTTTCCTTTCTAGGGAAGACTCAATGGAAGATCCTAGAGTGAGCTTAAATGAGTATTGAAGGAGAAGTAAAATGAATTATGAGTTACCCCCACTACTGTTCCTCATCATTCTCCTTCCTTTCTTCCCCTTGTCCCTATTTCCTTTTCTCCAAGCTAGCTTGTAAAGCTTTTAATGGTCATTAGACCATTAACGGAGAGCATCACTTCAACTCAGCCTTTTAGAGAGGTGGCATCATTTGATGCATGACCCATGCACTCAGCAGTGAGACCAAGTTCTAAGAGCCAGATCTATCACCCTTTAGTTATGTGGCTCAATACAACTTATTTGCACCACACACACACACACACACACACACACACACACACGTCATGGAGTTACTGTGATTACATGAAATACTATATGTAAAACACAGGTTCTCAGTAAATGTCAGCATTCCCCTTGGCAAGGGCAGCAGAGCATGAAGATTTCCTATTAGACAGATGTATGTCAAGAATAGACTGCATTCCCACTTAAGTTTCCAATACTTAATCAGATTCTACAAAGAAACAAATTATGAACAAATGCAACCAAAAACCTTTGAAATGAGATATAGAGCAGTAATGATTTTTCCCATCCATTTTCCCCAGAATTATAGAAATAGTAAAGAAAAAATGATCCTTAATTCTTCCATTCTCACTCTGTCTAAATTTGGAAATTACATTAATTCTCTTTACATTGACTGCCTCACTAATGAGTTTACCAAATGATGTACAATGTTGACAGTGAATATTTCATCTTAGTCACTTACTAGGTTTATTAACCATTTTTTCATGTGTTTATATTCTTATTTTATCTCTTTAATGTCTATTATGTATCTGAAAAAGGAGACTCAGGCATGAATGAACCAGACTACAAGTCCCATAAGGGCAAAAACAAATCTGATGAAATTCACAGAATAAGGACAATTATTGGGCCACATAGGAGGCAAAGAACAATAAGTTTCTCATTGGCTGATTTGAATAAAATAAATTAAATTTTGTACCCTTTTCAATATTGTAACTTACACACACACACACAGGAACTGAATTATGCTAGAAACTACTAATGAATTGCTCTCAGCCCTAGAACACGTGATTCTTTTGCAAGATGGTCTGACTATTCAGAAAATGATTATAAATGATTTTTATATCATTCACTTGTGCACACACATGCACGTGTATGTGTGTTGCAATGTTGGGTTGCAGAACACAAAAAATTATCCTTGACCTCAGACAGCCTTAGCTTGGGGAATTTTTTTCAACTCATCATTATTTTATTTATTTAAATTCAATTAGCCAACATATAGTCTAACTCCCAGTGCTCATCTCATCGTGTGCCCTCCTTAACACCCATCACCCAATTACCCCATCCCCCCCACCTCCCCTTAGCTTAACACTGTGGGATTAATTAGTTAGTGAATGCATTAGAAGAGTAAACATCTATTCACCTTTTTAACTATGAACCCACCTTCTGGTGCCAATGAGAAGCAAACAGCTTGACTATCCCAGGGTTACTCTTAGGTGCATCCTAGACTCGCAGATTGACTTCTGAAATTGAGAAAAAGAGAGGGAAAAAGGAAGGTTATCTGCTTTTCTTCTCAGAAGGTTGAAATTAAGAGGAAAAGAGAATCAAATGTGAACCAAGTCACAGATCTGTTTTAGTGTGCATAGACCAGAAGATATTATAAGAGAAACACGAGCAAATTAAAAAAGAAAGAAAACAAGAAATGCTTGAAATGGATTCTCTTACATTCTGCTAGTTCCAGGAATTATAAGTTGGCAGGAAGAGGGGGATATCTGCTATGTGTTGGGAGGGAGTCAAGCTGGGAGAATGGGAAGGATGGGGGAGAAAAGGTCAGAAGGCCTGGCCGCCAGTCTTGGCAGTGTCCCTGATACAGTGTGTAACCTTTCATAGCACATCAATGGGGCTCACATTCCTGTTCTATAAACTCTGAAATCTGGGCCAAAGGATGCTTAAATAGTCTTAGAGATAATTTCTAACATCCTTTCCTACAAGTATATGTATGTGTCAACATCTATAAATGCATATGTTGTATGCTTCAGCCAGGAGACTGAGCCAAACTAAAAGCTGATGAGAACTAGTGGGGGGCAGGACCATCCAGGGCTGGGGTATGGGGCAGCAGAACAAAGTCCGGGGGCAGGGGGCACTGGGTGGCTCAGTCCATTAAGTGTCTGCCTTTGGCTCAGGTCATGATCTCAGGGTCCTGGGATTGAGCCCCACATCAGGCTCTCCGCTCAGCAGGGAGTCTGCTTCTCCTTTTCCCTCTGCCTCTGCCCCTGCTCTCTCTCTCTCTTTCTCATAAGTGCCCTCTCTAGTAAATAAGTAAAATCTTTAAAAAAAAAAAAAAAATGAAGTCCAGGGACTTCTCTGCAAACAATAATGTGGTGGAAAGTAGAAGAGCACGTAGTCCAAGAAGATCGCAGCTATGGCTGTGATCCAAAGGTGAATTCAAAAGATCACCAAAGGGAAGGCAAGGTCACAGAAAATGCAGATGGGGGGATGAGCGAGATTTTAAAGGTGAGATTGAAGCAGCAGAAGGAAGTCAGTGGGCAGAGTAGTTGGGTGAGTTACAAACACAGTAAGACCTGGAAGGATGCTGTCCAGTCTACTGGTTTAACCACAAATACATTATTAGAAAGAGAAGAGATCAGGACACCTGGGTGGCTCAGTGGTTGACTGTCTGTTCAGCTCAGGTCATGATCCCAGGGTCCTGGGATTGAGTCCTGCATCAAGTTCCCACAGGGGGCCTGCTTCTCCCTCTTTCTCTGTTTCTGCCTCTCTCTGTGTCTTTTATGAATAAATAAATAAAATCTTTTTTAAAAAAAAGAAAGGAAAAAAGAAATGGGAGAGAGAGAGCCTTAGAAAGGCATCAGCATTGCCACCATTTCCATTCAACTCTCAAGCCCTGCTAAGTGGTCCCTGTCTCCCTGTCCAAGAATCAGTCCTTACAAAACCAGATGGTTGAGAGTGGAGGAGGCAAAGTCAGCATCACTAAAGCCAAGGCAAGAGGGACCCCATGATCTGACCCTGCCCCTCCTCAGGGTTACGACACCATGGCCAAAGATAAGTACCAAAGCCCTATGTCCCTTTCCTCCAAGGCTATGTTCCTCTTCCATTGGATCCAGAAGTCTTTCTCTCCAAACCTGCTTCCAGGAACTGCATAGACCTCTTCCTCAGTCTGTCCATCTAAGAGGAGACTATACTTCCAAGTGTACCTCTAGGCCCAAGTGGCAGTCCAAGAGTGACTTTTGAGGAAAGAGCTTAGATACACAGACTGTGTGTCCATATGTGTGTGTGAGACAACTCTCCCCAACAAAAGGCAGTGTTGGAGATGGGACAACATGGAGCATATGCTGTGGGTTGGGCTAAAAGCTGGGGAACCAAGGCATCTGGGTGGCTCAGTCAGTTAAGTGTCTACCTTCAGCCTGAGTCATGATCCCAGAGTCCTGGGATCAAGCCCTGCTCTTTCCTTTCCCTATCTCCTCCCCCTGCTTATTCACTTGCTCTCTCTCTCTCTCTCTCTTGCTCTCTCTCTCTCAAAAAAATAAATAAAATCTTTTTTAAAAATAATAAATAAATAAAAACAATAGCTGGGAAAACAGGAGCCATGGATGAAGCCTCATGAGGCCACATTCCAGCATGGAACTCCCAAGAGTCTCATGATTCAACATTTAACCTGGCTCCTACCTTCATACCAAGGTAGAACAGTAGAACATGTTTTACTCTTTTTACAGTTGGCTTTACAGTTGCATTCTAACTTCTTAAAATATGGTATTAGGCCTCCATTTCTACTTCTGCCTTGAGTCCTACAAATGTTAGAAGGTGCCTGGGCGGAGTATAGCAAATCTGCAATGTTGGCTTTATTTATACAGACAGCAACAGTGTTGGTCATACCCAGAGGTTCTTGAACATATGCTGATTATTTTTATGTGTTTAAATATATCGATCCCACGTTCCTTACTTTATTCTCTCTTTCAGTCTACTCAGATTTCCAGTGAGTTCCAGAATAATCTTTTCCTACTCTGTGTATGTGTGGGTGGGTGGCAGGGGATGGTTAGGATGGGAAGGTTCCAGAGTACCCCCAATTCTTTGACCAAATTTGCACCTTGGCAGCATTTTTTTTTTTTTTTGGTGATATACATTACACTAGTTGGTTTTTTTTCCCCAAATGCATACAAAGAACACTACATTTCTGTGTTCCATATTTTACAAAGAACAAGATGCTTTTTGTATTATGTCTACATCTGCTGGAGTTAACTAATCTACATATTTTTCTACCAACCTTGTATTCGTGGCTCTCTTATTAGTGCACACCTGACTTATCTTGATGGTTGTTTAGTTATATCTAAAATACTATTTCAACTCCAACATTCTGGTAGACTTGATAGTGCTTTACCCTTCATCTGTAATGCTCAAAACCCTATATTTAACTATGGCCACTCCTCTGCCAGTGTTTCCAGACCTGAATGATGCCACTTTTGGTTTTCCAAAACCACTTAGATATGCATTCACCTCCGACCATGGTAAAAACGCACAGGCAGATTCGGAGCCCGGGTCCAGGCCCTGGTTCTTTCATCAATCTGCTCACTGAGGGATCCTGGCCAGGTTGCTTCCAGTCCCTATGTCTGAGTCTCCTTGTCTATCAAATGAAGAGGATAAAATCTCTCCATTGCAGGTGGAGTAAAATCCAAATCAAACTGGCTTAGAAAAGACAAAATGTGTGTATCTGTGTACACATGCAAGCACTGGGGAAAGAGGAAGGTTATTTCTTGCCTCATGTAACTAAAATGTCCAAGAGTACAAATGGCTCTAGGTACAGCATAATCTATTACCAGGACCTGGTTTCTTCCCATTCCTTCCCTCAGCCCTGCTCCACAGCTTCCTTGTCAGGCCCCAATTTAGAGCAAGATGGCTGCTAGCAGACACAATATTCTTCCAAGTTCAAGTCCAAGGATAAGAAGAAATCTTTCCTAGGGCACCTGGGTGGCTCAGTGGTTGAGCATCTATCTTTGGCTCAGGGTGTGATCCTGGGGTCCTTGGATCGAGTCCTGCATCAGGCTCCCCACAGGGACCCTGCCTCTCTCTCTATGTCTCTCATGAATAAGTAAACAAAATCTTTAAAGAAGAAGGAGGAAGAGGAGAAATCTTTCTTAACACTCAAGGCAGGAGTCCTGAATCTATCATTGAGCCAATCTGTAAGACCAAAGACCAGAGAGGAAGAACAAGCTAATTAGACAGACCTGAGCTCTGCACTCACCCTGGAGCCTGAAAGAGAGAACATCTACTCCCCCCAAACCACGTGGGTGGAAAGCTGGAGAGAGTCGGGTCTCCAAATGGAAATTCAGATACTTTACCAAAAACAGCAAGAAATATCCCACATAGCCTATGATTGTTAATGTTACTTCTGATTCCAAATTGGTATGACTCCATAAGAAATTCTTTTAAAAATGTTTAGAAATAAATGTGAAATATTTCAGTTTGTTCCTTTAAATCTTATTGAAATTAATTTGGGTTCTTAAGAATAGGAAAAGTATTTTTAGATGGTATCTTTACAGATGCCAACAGACACATGAAAAGATGCTCAGCATCACTCATCATCAGGGAAATACAAATCAAAATCACAATGAGGTATTACCTCATACCTGTCAGATGGCTAAAATTAGAAGCACAAGAAATAACAAGTGTTGGCAAAGATGTGGAGAAAAAGGAACGCTTGTGCACTACTGGTGGGAATGTGAATTGGCACCAGCCACTGTGGGAAACAGTGTGGAGGTCCCTCAAAAAATTAAAAATAAAACTACCCTATGATCCAGTAAATCCACTAGTGGGTATTTACCCAAAAGAAGTGAAAACACTAATTCAAAAAGATGTATGCACCGCTATGGTTATGGCAGCATTATTTACAATAACCAAGATATGGAAGCGGCCTAAGTGTCCATACATGGATGAATGGATAAAGATACATGTATACACACACACACACACACACACACACACACACACACAGTGGAATATTATTCAGCCATAAAAAAGAATAACATCTTGCCATTTGCAATAACATGGATGGAGCTAGAGAGTATAATGCTAAGTGAAATGATTCAGTCAGAGAAAGACAAATACCATAGGATTTCACTCATATGAGAAATTTAAGAATAAAAAAAAAAAAAGAGAAACCAAAAACCAGATTCTTAGTTATAGAGAACAAGCTGATGGTCACCAGAGGAAAGGGAGGTGGGGAATGGGGGAAATAGGTGATGGGGATTAAGGAGGGCACTTGTCCCGATGGGCACTGGCAAATGTATAGAAATGTTGAATCACCATATTGTACACCAAAACTTATACAACGCCGTATGCTAATTAGAATTTGATTAGGTGCTGTTTGTGTTTGGAAGAGGAAAAGAGGGGGCAGCCCAGGTGGCTCAGCGGTTTAGCGCCACCTTCAGCCCGGGGCCTGATCTTGGAGAGCCAAGATCGAGTCCCATGTCAGGCTCCCTGCATGGAGCTTGCTTCTCACTCTGCCTCTCTCATGAACAAATAAATATTTAAAAAAAAAAAAAAAAGGAAGAGGAAAAGAGGATAGTTTTAAGAACAATGGGTGCCTGGGTGGCTCAGTGGTTGAGCATCTGCCTTTGGCTCAGGTCATGATCCCGGGGTCCTAGGATCAAGTCCCCCATCCGGCTCCCCACAGGGACCCTGCTTCTCCCCCTGCCTGTGTCTCTGCCTCTATGTCTCTCATGAATAAATAAAATCTTTTTTTAAAAAAAAGAGTTAAAGAAGAAAGACCAATATATTTTTTAAATGGTCAGAACCCAAGAGAACCCATGGAATTTTTGTTTGGTTATAGCTTTTTGCTTGTAGATACTGAATGAACACCAAAAAGGCTACTCTCCAGGATAATCCGGTGAAAGCAGCATTTGCTGTCTGCCGCCTGGCCCTCTGTGGGACCCGGATCCACAGGGGTCCAGAGGGCTCAGGGACACAGATAAGGCCCTGGCACGTGGTGAGTGTCCTTGCCGACGTCATGGCTGGAGATGCGGTCTGAGCAATGCACGGAGTGTGCCTTCTCTGACAGACACTGACTGTCCACACATGGAATTTTATAGCCTCCTATCCCTTGGTGTGGCCAGATACTATTTCCCCACAGCAGCCTGGGAAGCAGTTGACAGGTGCCTGTCAGCTGATCCAAGTTGCTTGGAAATAGGAGGGTGGGGAATAAAAAGGCAGGTGGCTCTTTTAAAGGAATCCACAACATTCTCCCCAGAGTTGTTGGGAAATCTCTGAACTGTCGTGGGGTGTGATGCTCAGAAATGTCATGCTCAGTCACACAAGCAGGCTGCATGCTCACGTAGCTCTGACTTAAGAAGGGAGGGCCAGGCAGCAGGGGCCTACAGTCCTGTTTTTTATCTTTTTAAAAAATGCCTTTGGGGGCTCCTGGGTGGCTCAGTAGGTTAAGCATCTGCCTTCAGCTCAGGTCATGATCCCAGGGTCTTGGGATCGAGCCCCACATCGGATTCCATGCTCAGAGGGGAGTCTGCTTCTCCCCACCTCTCTGCCTCTCCCCCTGCTCATGCTTGTGCTCTCTCTCTCAAATAAATAAAATCTTTTTAAAAATTAAAATTAAAAAAATGTCTTTACATTGGTTTTAAGCCCATAAGGCTTTCTCAGATGAGATCTTTTTCCGAATTCAAAGACAACACATGTGCACATGAGAGGGACTATGTGGGTCAAAGTGAGTGGATGCTACAGGAGCCACCATTCGGCATCTTCTCCAGCACCTGAGTAAGCCCCGGAGGGGTGTCTGAAGAAATACAGGTTTAGGGCCATTGGAAGACCCCTCTTTTGCAGATGAGAGCCCCAAAACTAAGAAGGAGTGTTTAAGTGGCTCGCAGCTAGTTGAATGCAAAGGTGTGCTGAAAGCCTAGGGCTCTTACCTCTGGTGTGGCACCCACCACTAGACACGGGGTGACACCTATCAGGAAGATCGGCAGAGTCCAGAAGGCACAGCCTGGTTCTTTCAAATGAGCCTGAGACTTACATTCCCACAGTAGGTTTCCTAGCTAACCTGAAAACCCCGCCAGCTACCATTAGAAATTCTGGTAGAATATAATAAAATCTCGTTTCTTTTTTATTTTTTTAATAGATTTCATTTATTCATTCATGAGAGACACAGAGAGAGAGGCAGAGACATAGGCAGAGGGAGAAGCAGGCTCCATGCAGAGAGCCCGACGTGGGACTCGATCCAGGGTCCCCAGGATCATGCCCTGAGCCAAAGGCAGATGCTCAACCTCTGAGCCACCCAGGTGTCCCAATATCTTGCTTCAAATGCAAAGCTGAGCTTACAGGAAGAAGGGAGAGTCTCTGTTTGCTGGGGCTGCCATTGCAAAGTACCACAGCTTAAGCAGCTGGAATTTATTCTCTCACAGTCCTGGAGTATAGAAGTCCAAGGCTCAGGGGTCGGTAGAGTTGGTTACTTCTTGAGCCTATTCCCCCTGTGGATAGGCCTTTCCACCATGTCCTCACACGGTCTTTTCTCTCTACATGTGTGGGTCCCAACTTCCCCTTCTTCTCCGGATGTCAGCCATATTGGATTAGGGCCACCCTAATGACCTTCATTTTAACCTAATTACCAGTTTAAGACCCTATCCCAAAATACAATCATATTCTAAGGATTAGGGTGCTACAACTTCAACATATGAATTTGGTGGAGGGGGGAGGGGGATGCCAGAGAAAAGTTTTAGCTTATAACTGTGATTTCCTAGTTTTCCAAACTAGAGAAAGGCTAGAATCACAACTATGAATGTCTCTGATCTGATGTGGCAGATTGCCTGAGTGAGGTGGAAGGGTGAATGTCTCAGCCACAAGGGGCTTTGGCCCTCCTCAGAGCCAAGAGATAAGGTCCGGAGCCTGAGTAAAGCAAAGCATTAGAAACAAGGTCTTCAAGGGCCTACCCTTTCAGTGAAAAAATGGGTTTGAAGTCATCTACTCAGTGTTACAGGGTGATGACAAGGAACTCTATCCCACCCTGGAGTTTGGTAGAATAAGGGAAGGGAAGTCTCCATAAGAAGTTGCAACCCCAAGCCTGTGTCTTGTACAGGCTCAGAGTTAACTTGACACTGTCAGGATGGCCCAAGAAATGAATAATAGCAATTTTTAAAAAGAGTAATTGTATAATGATACCCTTAATTTGTCAATCCTTAGTCTAGAGCACATTGTGTCAGACTGTTCCTGAAATTTGGTAAGTCCTGCTTATAAAATCATCTGGTCCTAGTGGACACCAGGGGTATATGTGTGTATGTGTGTGCGTGCGTGCGTGTGTGTGTGTGTGTGTGTGTGTGTGTTTAGGGTTTTTTTTTTAAGATTTTATTTATTTATTCATGAGAGACACAGAGAGAGAGGCAGAGACACAGGCAGAGGGAGAAGCAGACTCCTCGCAGGAAGGCCCGGTGCGGGACTCGATCCCAGGACCCCAGGATCATGACCTGAGCCAAAGGCAGATGCTCAACCACTGAGCCACCCAGGTTCCCCTGTGTGTTTACATTTTTAACCACAGTATTATGATGATTATATATCTATTCGATTTCATGTTCATTCTTGAGTCAAAAGTAATTCTTTCAACAATTCTTACTTTCTAAGTAAAATATCTGTTTCACCCAAGTTTTCAAAATTAATTGAAATAGCATTGGTCATATTCTATTGTGATTTTTATATCTCCAAGCCCTGAACTGTAGCTTTCATTTTTATGGCCTGTTTTCCATTCTTAATGCTGTTTATTTTCTCCTCATTTTTGTAGGTAATCTTGAAAGAAGTTTATCTTTTTCATTAATATTTTTCAAGAATGAGCTTTTGGTTCCATTGGTGTTCTTTATTTTCTCTTTCCTTTTTATTTCACTGACTTGGGCTTTTGGTTTTATGATTCCTTCCGCTACTTATAATGGGTTTTTCACATTCAAGCAACACAGTATCCAATGCAATGCCACGCTATGGCATAAGAGCAGCCACATACAGCACATGGACCAAGGGGCAAAGCTGTTCCAACTGAATTTTATTTATAAAACAAGCAGTGGACTGAATTCAATGAGCAAGCCCTTGTTTGCTAACCCCTGTTCTAGATGATGGGGGAAAAAAAAAAAAAGATCTCTACAACTAACTTAATGGGACTTTCCTTTTTCTTTCCTTTTTTTTGACTTGGTTTAATGCTCTGATTTTATTTATTTTTCTATATTTTATTTCAATCCAATTTGCCAACATATAGTATAACATCCGGTGCTCATCCCATCACGTGCCCTCCTCAGTGCCTGTCACCCAGTCACCCCATCCCCCACCCACCTCCCCTTCTGCAACCCTTTTGAGAGTTAGGGGTCTCTCATGGGATGTTTGAGAAGGGACGTTGAATGGGAAGGGTCTCTCATGGGACCTTTGAGAAGGGACTTTGAATGGGAAGACCTTTGAATGGGACTTTTCTTACCTTAATCCCCCAGATCAGGCCAGGGTAAGAAGGAATGTCTAATGTTACTTGTGAATACAGAAGTAAATATCCCATGGAAGACACGAACAGATTGCATACAGCAATACTGAAAAGTAATCACACAACACGGTGAAACAGGGCTTGTTCCAGGAATTTCAGGGTTAACTAACATTAGAAAATCTATTAATATATTCGGTATACTTCCAATCAAAATCTCAACAGACTTTTTAAAGTTGAAGTATAGTTGGCACACAATGTTACATTACTTTCAGGTATGCAATACAGTGATTCGACAAATCTATGTTATGCTGTGCTCACCAAAGTGTGGCCACCATCTGTCACCATACAACACTATTACGATACCATTAACTCTATTCCCTATGCTGTGCCTTTTGTTGTCATGACTTACTCCATCCATAACTAGAAGCCTGTATCTCCCACTCCCCTTCACCCACTTTGCCTATCCCTCTTCTCCCCTCCTCCTCTAGCCACCATCAGATTGTTCTCTGTATTTATAGGTCTCCACACAGTTTTTCAGAGAACTTGACAATCTGATCCCTGAACTCAGTAGCAGGAAGAGCCAAAATTTTTTAAGGAAAAGAAGAGTGAGCACTCTTTTTACAAGTATCAACCTACTATGAGACTATAATGTAACCAATGTAATATTGGCTCAGGGAACTCATACACAGAAGAGAACTGGCACATGACAGTAGATATTATAAATTGAACAGTGAAAAAAACACTGTTCAATAGTAGTGGTGAAAATTTTGGTAATTTATATAGTGAAACACAGAAGTAGATCTCCAACACATGCATAAAAGTTAACTTCTTAAGTATAAGAAACAAATCCCTAAAATTTGAGGAATATCTTCATGACTTCTGGATAAAAACTAATTTCTTAGGCAGAACACAAAAAGCCAAAACTGTAAGGAAAATTATATGTATGACATTAAAATGAACGACTTTATCACAAAGGCACAAGTAAAAAGGCAAACTGCAGACTACAAAAAGACATTAATAACACATATGCCAAGTAAAAATTTATGAAAAAATGGGGCACCTGGGTGGCTCAGTGGTTGAGCATCTGTCTTTGGCTCAGGTCGTGATCCTGGGGTCCTGGGATCGAGTCCTGCATTGGGCAGGGAGCCTGCCTCTCTCTCTGCCTGTGTATCTGCCTCTCTCTGTGTCTCATGAATAGATAAATAACATCTTTTTAAAAAATTATGAAAAAAGGCATGCAATCTGAGAGAAAAATGTAAAATTAATAAGAACTGGGAAATCACAAGAGAGAACATCCAAATGGCCAATGGGTATATAAAAGAATGATTAAGAAATTCTATTCATCGAAAACCCATACAGCTATTAAAACAAATGACAGTAGCAAAATGAAACACAACTTACATCTATCAGAGTGGCAAAACATTTAAATGTCTAACAAACCTAGTGACTGATGTGTGAGAAAGAAAGAAAATTTCAAGAGGTGCAACTTCTAAAGTCATGCCCAGAGTGTTTGGGGACACCTCAGAAATGGAGATTCCAAGAAAGGGAGAATTCTCCCAAAGAGAGCGACATAGACAAATTTGACCTATTTCACCACTGTATCGAATTTGGCACAAACTACTTACTAGATCTGTAACAGCAACTCTTTTATGCTGTGAGTGAAGTGTAAATTGATTGAACCTCTTTGAAGAGGAATTGGAAAATACCCAGCCAACCTGAAGACAGATGTAGATGATAGATGGATGATAGATAGATAGATAGATAGATAGATAGATAGATAGATAATGACGATTCACAATGACCAGAAATCTACTCCTATCATCTATCCTACAAAAATGTTCACAAATATTCACAAAGACGAGGTATGTTGTGCTCATTTCACATACAATTGAAAACTAGAAAAATCTAAATGTCAATGAATCAGACGATAGATAAACTAATTCAGTTATACAATGAAATTTTATACAGCTACTAAAATTACAAAGAGAGCTTCATGAATCAACATGAAGAGACTACACACACATGATATGGGATGCAGAAAGCAAGTAGCAACAGGATAGTATTCATAAATACATGAATGTGTAATAAAAGCATAATAACGTGCTCGCAAAAGATAAAAAAGCACCTCTGGGGTATGAGGAGGACAGGAAGTGTGTGTTAGGTTTTTGATCCATTTTGTAATGTTCTATTTCCTACAAAGTAAAAACTAAAAGGGAATAAGAAACACGGAGTAAATAAGAGTTTGACATATTGTTTAATCTTAGTGATGCATATATGGTATGCACATTATTTCTTTTCATTTTTTAGCATGTTTGAAATACTCCATAATTTAAGTTAATTTTTAAGGGACCCTGGGACCAATCAGTGAAATTTAATTGCAAAGCCCCTTAGTGAAGGATTAGGAGGTACAAACTTCCAGTTATAAAATAAGCAAGTCACAAGGATGAAAAATACAGCCTAGGGAATATAGTCAATAATATTGTAATAATTTTGTATGTTGACAGATGGTGACTGCTCTCATCATGGTGAGCACTTCATAATGCATAGAATTGTTGAATCACTATGCTGTATACTTGAAACTAAGGTAACACTGCATATCAACTATACTTCTATTAAAAATAAAAATAAAGTCCTTTATTGAAGTTCTTATTTTCCTTTTTTCTAAGATCTTATTTATTTGAGAGAGAGAGAGAGAGTACAAGGCAGGGGGAAGGGGAAGAGGGAGAGGAAGAAACAGACTCCCCACTAAACAGGGAGCCCTGTGCAGGACTTCATCCCAGGACCTTGAGATCATGACCTGAGCTGAAGAAGATGCTTAATTGACTGAGCCACTCAAGTGCCCCTTTTATTTCTCTTTTAATAAAAAAAAAAATTATCCAAAAGAAAATTAGTAAAAAAGCAAAAGCAAAATATAGAAGAAAGGCTTTTACCAAGGTTGAGTTATTCACTCCCTCTCACACTGTGTATTTCCCTGGTAAATGACAATAATACTAAAAGAGAGATGAGGGGGGAAATGGGAGGGTAACACCAAGCCCAGTTTGGGGGTTCTTATGTGGAAAGAAGACTCACAAGTGGTGAGAGTTCTCTATGCCCACGGCCACACAGGAGAGGTGAAGGATGCTTCTGACAGAAATTTAATGTCATTTTCTCAGGTGAGCAGCTCCCCATGGATGCCTTGCTTTTGTCCCCTCCACCAGGCACATTTTGACTCATGAAGCAATGGCCAGGAATCTACCAGTCCTGGCTTCCCCAGTCCCTCCCAGGATGGAGTTCTTCACCTCTCCCTTGTCCCCGTTCAATTTCCCTGTGCTCTCCCCTCCTCTCCTAGCAAATAACTTTTACTTAGTTTTATGGATAATTTATGCTTAACATTTGAGCTAAAGACTCTTTACATGATTTTAAATAATTCATAAGAGTGAATTTATGTAGATGGACAAATTAAAGTTTAGACAGATGGGTGGATGGATAGATGAGTAGATGGGTGGATGACTGGATGGATCCATGGATGGATGGGAAGATGGATGGGTGGATGGATGAGTGGATGGATGGATGGATGGATGGATGGATGGATGGATGGATGAGCGGGTAGACAGAGCTGACGGATATGTTAAGGGATTCATAGAGAATAAAAGAGATAAATATAATAGAAAGATGTCAGATGCCACAATTGACAACAGAGTCCCCCAGTTTCTGGTTCCTGGTATGTAACACCAATCAATCTGTAAAGGAAGGACTTAAAGCAGCTGGCCCATCTTCAATTTCTATCCCAGTTACTGAAAGGGAAGAAGACAGCCGACCCAGACTAAACTGCTTATAATTGTGCTGATGACCATCTTCCCGGTATACTAACAATATTTGCTAGGAGGAGGAGAATCCTTACTTATAGAATGCTCTTAGCAGGAAGCCTCGGCATTGGGATTGCGGAAGGCAGACTAATGTTCCCCCCAAAGATGTCCACATCCTAATGTACAAAGATCAACTTTACTTTGCTGGGAAAGTATTCCACAATCCCTTTCTTACCTTAGGGCTATATTCACACTCCCACTCTCCTCCAAAGTATAGTCTGAAGGACTTACCACCCTAACAACCTACAGGACATCATGCTGGTTCAGGATACTGACAACGTCACCCTGACTGAACTTAACGAACAGACAGTGACAGGTGCGGTGCCCAGGATGCTCTAGTAAGACAGACATATGCAGGGAATTAGCAGCAAACCTGACATCAGGGAACCATCACATCAGTGATGCTTTCAGGGATTCAATGTCCCAGGACATTCCCTCTAAATTAAAACACAAATTATTGTACATTATACCTCCTACCACTAAACAAAAGGTACAGCGCATAGTAAGGCTTTTTGGATCTTGGAAGCAGTAGATGCTGGACTTTGGAAAACTTAGTCCCACTTATTAATCAGATAACAAAAGGCTACCAGTTTCCTGTGGGAGCCAATTCAAAAGAAAGCTCTAAAACAAATGCAAGCTGTAGAATAAGTGTTCTATCCTCTTGGGTTGGATGAGCCAGCAGGTGTGACTGTCCTGGAGACCTCTGGTTAATGAAGTTGCTGCAGTCTCTGGCAGGCCCTTGGGATTCTAGAGCAGGTGTGTGCCTGACAGCAGAGAACTACATACCTCCTGTGAGCTAATAGGCCCCAGTAGAAACCGTGGCTCTGATCACTGGACATTGCTAACTTCATGACTTGAGTGACTACTGTCAGCTCTGTGTCCTCTGATACACCAGGTCATAAGGCCAGAAGCATTCTCTGGTGCCAAAGAAGTGACACATTGGAGGCTGGGCTTGAGTGGATTCAGAGGCAAGAGCAAACTATGTGAGCAAGTAGCTCAGATTCATAGGCAATTCATTTCAGTTGCACACCTAAGACCTCAGAGGGGCTTCTCCTTAGGTTTGTCTTTCTCATGCTCAAGAGCAACAAAGAACAGGTACTGAAGCAATAGAGTATTTGCCAGAAAGGTAAAGAGGTCAACATTCTCCCAGATTCTTTTGTCTGGTCTAATGAAATAGTCTCCTCCATGATCCCTGACTCCTACTTTTGTCCCCCAATAGTCTATCCACATAATAAGTAGAGCGATCCTTTTAACTTTTTTTAGATTTTATTTATTTATTCATGGGAGACAGAGAGAGAAGCAGAGACATAGGCAGAGGGAGAAGCAGGCTCCCTATGGGGACCCCAGTGTGGGACTCGATCTCAGGACTCTGGGATCTGGACCTGAGCCAAAGGCAGATGCTCAACCACTGAGCCACCTAGATGCCCCCAGAGTGATCCTTTTAAAATTTATATACAGGAGGTGCAAGAGTGCCTCATCTGGCCAAGTGTCCAACTCTTGATTTCGGCTCAGGTCATGATCTCAGGGTCATCAGAAAGAGCCCTGTGTCAGGCTCCAATCTCAGCACACAGTCTGCTTGAGATTTTCTCTCTCCTTCTTCTTCAGCCCATTCCCCTCCACTCTTTCCTGGGCCACTCTGCCTTCCTGCTGTTCTCTGAACATATTACTCCTCTTTGTCCAGATCTTTATTTCCCACCCACCCTCATCTTTCCATGGCTTGCTCCCTTGCTTGATTTAAATCTCCACTCACATGTTGCCTCCTTGGTGAGTTCTACCCTGATCACCGTCCCCATCCTGTATCCATATTATCTGCTTTCCCTTGCCCCACCATCACTTCTCACTACCAGATGCATAAGAAAAGGAAGAGACCCAAGCCATTTGCTGCTGTACCAGACCTAGAATCATAGCAGGGTACAATTTGGGACATGGTACTGGTTCAGTTAACATTCACTGAATGAATGGATGCATGAATGAATTAATGCATGCCTGCATGAATGAATGAATGAGCAAATAAACACCGCTGGTTTGGTAGTGACATCAATAACAAGGTCCCATCATCTTTTTCTACAAGACCTCCTTCCATTTAAGTTTTACATTGGCCACAAAGGGATTGAAAAAAATCTCTGGTCATACATTTTGAGATTTTTCTGAAATCCCTTTTCCAAAATTAATATGCTCATTGTGATTAACACAATTCAAAAAGTTTTAGTTAATTATCCCTCTCTCATCTCCCTCTGCCCCCCCCACCCCGCCCCTGCCTCAAGATCCCAATGTTAACAACTGATGTGCTTCATTCCATTCCTTTCTCCATGAAAATACCAAGATTTATTATTTTTGAAGCTTTGGTCATCTATGTTTTTATCAAAATGGATGATCCTATATATACTTACCATATTTTCTTCACTTGGGAAAAAAAAAAAAAAGCAAACCAAAATCTTAAGACAACTACATGAGGAACATGCATATACTCACCTTTCTGTAAATTCATTACAAGATGCTCTTCACGAGATCTTTTGGGGCTTCCACGCAGGGAGGAAGCACTAGACACATGGTGTATTACTAGCTAGAAATATTTGCCAGTTGAAGCTCCAGTTGTCATCTCTGAGAGTGGAAAGCAGAGAGCTAATTAGTAAGTGCAGGCTGGGACCGAACCATCAAAACAGAGGTGAATGGTGGACACATCACAAGCCCAGGGGCATGCCACGCTGTGGGGGTCTGTTCTCCACGATTCTTCTGACCAGGCTCCTGCCTTCCCAGCTGTGGATGACAGCAGGTCCCGACTGGTCACTGATAACTAGACTCCGGGCAGATTGCTACAGCAGCGGCCACTGCCACCACCGCACTACTCTCCCCTACCTCACACAGTCACAGACTCCCTGACCCCCCGACTCAAAGCACGGATAGAAACCATTGTCCACATGTGGCCAATTCCATGCTTCCTTTATCTGATTTCACAAAGACCAACATTTGATGTGATTGGTCTGTGGTGAGGACTATGCAGTTTGGATAGACTGCAAAGGTTGCACGTTCTTGATTTTCAGGGATGCTCAGGATATTTTGGTAAGTAACCAAGAGATCCTACACTTTCCTAGGCCAGGATTTAGAGACTTTTGCATATGTCCTCCTTGAGCTTTCTTATACGATCACTTCCCCAACTAAACCTCCAGCCTTCAGCCGCAGCAGGGACTGTGTTGAAGACTGGGCTCCAAACGGTTACTCCAAACCACTTAGACCACAAGCTTCATCTTTTATCATTTTGTTTATCTCACAGGCTATTAGTGGAGGAATGGAGAAAGTCTGTAGGAATAAGGTACAGAGGCATCTGACGATTTGTGACTCTGAGCATGCTAAATTTTGAGTTTCATGGCCTTAGACCGTAACTGCTAAGTCAACACAAGTTGTCCCATCTTCTCTGCCTAGCCTGGCATTTGATAAGGACCTTTTGGTAAGTATATCCCACATCCCACCCTCCCAACCTCTAGTGCACGAGCACTGCATGGCTGGGGAAAAGTCCAAGCTACACTAGCATAGAGTGAACTGAGATTATATTGCAAAAATCATATCGTATTGGTTTCATTTTAAAGAATCAATTCAAGACCCTTCTGTGTTTTTCATCCAGCAGAGCCAGGCTAATACAATGCCTACCAATCAGGTATTAATTAATTTACATTTAATCACACATGGAATTCATTAGTTAAATGTGATACACATGACAGGATTCTTTATAACAATTTAGAAATGTGATAGTGACCAATAGTTACTGCTACTGAAATAGGTCTGATTTTGTAATAAAAACAAAACAAAACAAAAAAAGGTTATAGAGGGCACCTGGGTGGCTCAGTCAGTTGAGCATCTGCCTTCATCTTGGGTCATGATCCCAGGGCCCTCGGATCGAGCCCCATGTTGGGCTCTCTGCTCAATGGGGAGCCTGCTTGTCCCTCTTCCCCTGTGATCTCTCTTTCTCTCTCAATCTCTCTCAAATAAATAAATAAAACCTTTTTTTTAAAAAAAAAGGTTATAGAACTGTAAATGTAGAGTGTGATCCCATTTTCATAAAATTTGACTCCCATATCTGTTTGTGTGCAGTTGTACATGTATACATACATGGAAAGACATCTGGAACTCATTCATTCATTCCACAAATATCTTCTACGCCAGGTATTGTTCTAGGTGTTGAGGATCCTAACAGTGGACAAAGCAAATGGTATCTTTATAGAGTTAAGCTTTATAACAGGAGAACAACAACAACAAAACAAACAAACAAACAAAGTACATGTATAGTATTTCAGATAGTGACATGTATACGCTTTGGCCAAAACTACAGCCTAGGATACTGGAGTGTGCTTGGTTGTTACCTTGACTGAAGCTAGGAACTACACTTCCCAGAATTCCTTTCTTTCTAGGGCTTTTGGTAAGAGTTTGACCAAAAAGGAATGTGTGTGATGTTTAGAAGGCAAAAATGAAGCAGCAGGCAGTGCTGTGTGATAGGACTCTCAGAGAAAGAGACAGATGTGCATGTGCCCGGTCAGCTTCAGCTTCCAGCTTGTCTCCCTCCAGCTGGCCCTGCTGACCAACAGCAGCTACAAGCCAAACCTCAGGGGGCTTGCTCATTGACCATGATTCCCTCAGAGGTATTCTATGCATTTCCCTCAGCATTTACTCTCAATCTACTTAGACAACCGGTTTATATCATTCCTTCTTTCCTCTAACCCTCAACCTTCCTGCCTCCCGACACCCTTGCTTCCACTCGCACTAAGAAATGAAAAACACTTCCACTCATTCCCACAATCACATTAACTAGAAAAAAAAAAATCACTGGCATCTGGATGCTCTGTCTTCCTTTCTACGACAGAGACTGGCTGGTAGCTCATTAATTCTCTCTTTTGTTCCTGCAAACACAGAAGACTACACTTTCCAGCCTTCCTTGTCATTGGGCTAGGGCATGAGTGGTAGCCAAAGAAATGGGAGTGAAAGTAACACAAGCCATTTCCATACCTGGCCCCTAAAATCTCCCTTGAAATTCTTGGCTGTCTCCCCTGCATGGCTGGAAATAAAGGATCCCGGGATGGCAGAGCTACACCACGGCAGGAGCTCCATTTCTAAAATCACCGTTTAGAGGCATACAGCCCCCAAGAGAAGACTGACCTGCTCTGCTCCGTGCTATGAAGGAGAAATAGACTATTACTTCACTGCATCTAATAAGCTTTACCCTAATACACCTTCTGTCCCTGTAGACAAACTGTCCACTTCAATCAAAGGCAATTCTCTCTCCTTGGGTTTACGGCCTAATGCTTTGCCACATCTAGCTCTTGAAAAAATAAATAAAAATAAGTACTTCTTTATTTCCCACGGTTAATTTTGAAAATCTAAAGCCAAGGGCTTTCTAAACAGAAACAAATTTATTTCTTCACATTTCCATTTCAGTCATGGACATCAGCTGCTACTGCATACACACGTCATTCACACAGGCAGTGTTTGGGGGGGAATTTCTTCAACTGCCTGCCAGTCCTGAAATCGAGCTTTTCTGCTTCATTTGGACAAGGATCTGGGCTTCTATAGTTTTCCTAAATGTTTTACTGTAGTTTGAGCAGAACCTAAGGTACAGCCAATTGACTGGTTACTGTAGAAATTCTGAAGAATGTCATCCTGTCACCGGCCCCCCACTTGTTATTCTGCTAGAAGTCTATTTGCTGTCAGTCTTCCCAGGGATAAAATAGCTTTCAGACTCAGACAAGAGCCTGCTGCCCTGAAGGATCCTGCTGTCAACAGCAACTCTGGGCCACACCAAATGTCACCCCTAAGGAAACAAACAAGGATCTGGAGAGCAGAGGTGGCAGCATGCTCTACCTGACTGACATTCTTTTTCATAAAATTATTGGCTATAATTTCTGGTTAAAAAAAAAAAAAAAAGCCTGCAAGGTAATAACACTTCAGTGTTTTTTTTACTACCTGCATTTAGTTCGCTTTAATTGAAACTCAGAAAAAGAGAGGTTAATTAGAACCTTGGAAGCCATATCCAGCACACTTTTGGGGGCCAGGAATCGTGTCCTCACCACATGCCTCAGAGTGTGTGTCCAGCAGAGATGATTATTGCAAATGTAGGGCCAGCCACAGCCTCATGTAAAACACCAGATGAAAATGCCTCCAGGTCTCCAGATTCCTTATTAAAGACAGTTCGTCAATTACAGTTCAGTTAATCAACAGGTATGGATTGAACACCTGCCAGATGCCTAACCTGAGGATTTGGAAGAAACAAAGCTTTGAGCTGGATTAGAATCAGAAGCAGCCAGGGGGCATCTTTATTCCAATGCCAGCAGCGGCAGAGAGAAAGGGTAAGCAGAACTGATTCCTTCCCTCTGAGAGTTTTATGGAATATAGTTATATATTAGGAGAACAAAGAAGTGAGACACCTGGGTGGCAGTTGAGCACCTGCCTTCAGCTCAGGGTGTGATCCTGGGGTCCTGGGATCGAGTCCCACATTGTGCACCCCGCAGGTAGCCTGCTTCTCCCTCTGCCTGTGTCTCTGCCTCTCTCTCTGTGTCTCTCATTAATAAATTAATTAATTAATTAATTAATTAATTAATTAATAAAATCCTTCAAAAAAAGAGAAGGAGAACAAAGAAGGGAAAGAGGAAAAAATTTAGGGAGTTGGGTCACTTATATCCTACTCACAATATAGTATCTCTATTTCATGAAATTATACTATTCCTTACAATACACACATAGTCCAAGTAAATGTGGTATATTCTACAAACTTTGGGGTTTAAGATAAGCCTCAGACCTAAGAGCTATGTTCTCCAGTTAAGACAGGCTTCGCTGCTGTACATAAAACAAACTGACCTTAAGAGGCTTGACGCCTTTGCATTGAATGTTAGGAAGGGGCCACAGAGAAAGTCTCTAACTTATGATAAGGGACCAATTTAATCTTATCTAAGGCCTTTTTAACCTAATTAATCAATTAATATGATTCTGGGCTTAGCTCACTAAGTCAAAGATACTCTTCAGCCTTCCCCATTCTTATCAGAATGGTCATTGAAAGCACACTGACTGAATACGCAATGTAGTCCAACTGATTGCTTCTGTTGCAAAACTCCACACCCAAACTGGCTTCTACTCAGGGCTAACTAAGAACAGACTCGAGGAGCACCTGTTTGGCTTAGTGGTTGAGCATCTGCCTTTGGCTCAGGTCCAGATCCTGGAGTCCTAAGATCGAATCCCACATTGGGTTCCCCACAGGGAGCCTGCTTCTCTCTCTGCCCATGTCTCTGCCTTTCTCTGTGTCTCTCATGAATTATTAAAAAAAAAAAAAAAAAAGGACAGACTTGATACTTCATTTCCCGGTTTCCTTCTCAAACAAAAGATACACATTCTGACTCCACAGACTCTTCATTCTGTGGCAACAGCAACACAGAAAGTCGGGACATGTTTTCCAACCTCCAGAAGCTCTGAGGAAAATGAACAGATGTAAGACAATGAGAAGATTTCACTGTGAGCCCCCAGTAAAATAGGAAATTGGAATAAAGGGATTGCAATGTGGCTGAAACAGATGAAGAGGGGATTTGAGCTGAGTCTTATCTCAGTTGCACTAATTCAGTTTCCTGGCTTCTTTCCATAGTCCCAAGGGGTGGGGGGCTTACTCATGGACCTATTCCCTTTCTGGCAAGATCTTCCCTGAAGACTACAGGCATTCACTCTCCTAAATACTGTTTAAGAACTTGCAATGTGGGCCAAACCAATTTTTTTCCTTTTTAAGATTTTATTTATTTGATAAAGAGAGAGAGCACTAGCAGATGGAGAGGCAGAGAGGGAGAAGAAGCAGACTCCCTGCTGAGCAGGCAGCCTGATGTGGGGCTCCATCCCAGGGCCCCAGGATCAGAAGGACAGAGATCTTTCACAGGCTGTTCTAAGAAGGAAATATAGGTAAAGAGACAGAAACAGATGCAAGCCCAAATCCTCCACGTTTTGCTAGAAATCAGGGGTAGTACTGATGGTGAATCTCACAAACTATAAATAACTGGTGACTTCTCCCTTACCATAATTTTAGCTAATCTCGCCTTCTTCTATGTAGTTACCAGCAGCAATAATTATTTTAAGTTTTGTGGTGACTTGAGAGAACTGAAAGCTGAGGAGTGTGGCACCTCACCTCAAAGAGGACAATCCAGGAAGCTAAGGACCCAAGAGCTGGGGGAGGCAAGGTGCATGGGAGCCATAGAGGGTGGCTGAGCTCCCTGAGTGCAGAATGACAGGTGGGCCAGTGGGAACCTACAGAGAGCCATGGGAGTCAGCCACTCAGTTCCTGCCACCAATATTTATTGAGATCCTACTATGTGTCCAACACTACTCTAGGTATAGAAGACAGAGCAGTGAACAACACAGACACAGCCTCCCTTTTATGGAGCTGATACTCTGTTTTGGAGCACAGAGTGGAGACAGAAAGATTGAGTATATTTTAGAATCTGTTAAATACTCCTAAGAGCTTGAGAAAAAAATAATGGGGGAGAGGACCAGGCAATCTTAGATGGGGCGTCCAGGGATGGCCTCCTTGAGAAAGTGTCATTTGAGATAAATGTAAAAAGAAAACCATAGACACAAAATGGCATCACTTTGGTTAAAGCCCCAAGTCAGTAAATTAAGACTTAGTACTTAGCCTAACTGCAGCTTTAACCCACTCCCCACCACAGGAATGTAACCTTGAACCAGCTAAACTAGAACTTCCTGAGTAATAACCAGGAGGTGACCCACTGGCATACCCTTCCGTTCCTCTTAGGAGAGCCACCAGGCCTCAAACAGTGGATTCTTTGCTAATAACCACCCCCTACGCCACCCTTCACTCCTCCACCCCTGCCTTGAAAACCCTTTCCTTTTCTGCAGCTCCACAGAGCTCCCTGCCACTTGCTAGATGGGACACAGCCCAATTCATGAATCATTTAACAAAGCCAGTTGTTAGATCTTTGAATTTACTCAGGTGAATTTTGGATTTTTTAAAAGAGGAAAGACCAGAAGGAAGTGAGTGGGTGGGCTATGTGATTATCTGGGCCAGTGGCATGGAGGCAGAGAAGATCAAAAGTGCAGAGGCCCTGAGGTGGAAGCGTGAGGGTGGGAGCCAGTGTGGCCCCAAACTGTGAGCGGTGTGCATCTGACACTAATCGGCTTCCCTGAATTCCAAACTGTTTTGCACTCACACACATACAGCAGAAAATTTTGCTACTGGTTCAGCTGCAGCTCTGCTGGCCGGGCAGCGGGATTTCCGCCAGCAATGCATCTCTATTCATAGAACAAATGCACTGTGGAGTTCACTACAAAGAGAGTTTATCTGTGTCTAGATCCAATATTTTAATACAGAGTTTTGATCTCTCTGCACTGCTTGGAGCCAATCCAGAAAATCACAGGAGTCTTGCAACCTGGACTGTCCTCTCTCCCCTGCCCTTCTACCCCCACCCCAAAGACTGATGTAAGGGGAGGAAAAAATTCCTTTTCTCCAGCTAGAGCCCTGGAAAATGCGATTGACAAAATATAGATTAACAAGAAACAAACAAACAGAAGTTTATTAACTCATGCACTGCGGGGTCCCCTGGAACTACACAGCAGAGATGAGTAAACCGAAGGGGTTGTTAGAATTCGGGCTTCTGTAGTATCTTCAACAGAAGAACAATCCACTTGCAGGGAAGTGACAAGACCAAGGAAAAAGGGTTGTCAGCTTTCAAAGGCGGCACACTGCAGGGAGGTAGACATACAGGGGAAACTAATGAAATAAAGGTTATTTGTGCCAGCCTATCTTTCCATCGTTTTCGTGGCCATAAAATTCTCCAAAGGGGAGATCCATGGTACACCCCATTTTTCAGAGGTTTCCACTTTTAGTCAGAATAGGGAAGGTCGAGGAAGACATCCTTCTGCCACCAGCTCTAAATCCTTATGCCAGATGGCATCTCTTGGGGTGGTATATTCTGGTCCCCCAAGTGGCAGAATGGGAACCAGCACCCCGCTGCTCTGCCGCCGAACCTTCAGGAGCGCAGACTCTTGTCTCTCACAGACACAGGTACTAGGTCCCCCTCACTTGGGAAATCCTGCCAAGTCAGCTGTAAGCTTAATAAGTTCACAAGGCCTGGTCCACGACGATTTATATGCTGACAACTTATTAAATGTTTCCTGGCATTTCAACTTGCAAAGCTCTCCGTAGACTCTTTGCCCATGCAAATTTAATTGGCTTTTAGCTCCAAGTAACAAGCATGAAGTGTAGAAAGGTCTTTCAAAGCAAGGACAGATTCCTCCAAAAGGCTGGAGGCGGGCAGAAAAAACTTTAAAATTATCACTACCTTTCTCCTCATTTACCAAATTGGGGGAAAAAGAGCTCTTGGCGTGAGCGAAAATGCTACCAAAATCCTAGGTGATTTGCACTGTCAGGACATAGACACAACAACGGGAGAGAACATTCTTTCTTCTTTTCACGGAGAAATGGAAATTTGCCAATTACCATAGTGTGGGAAGGAAGCTGTTTTGGCAAAGTTCTCAGAAGAGGTTAGTTACTACAACATTTTTTTAAGAGTTTATTTATTTATTCATGAGAGACACAGAGGGAGGCAGAAACACAGGCAGAGAGAGAAGCAGCTCTCTCCTCCATCCACATCCCTGTACACAGGTGATGTGCCCACCTGCAGGCTGGGCCTTCCCTCCTCTCTAATGCTTGGGATACAGGGACTCTGAGATTCCTGAAAGGCCACCAGTGTGTATACCCCATGGCCCAAGGGACAGGCAAGGGCAGCTATTGCAATGTATGTGGGTAGAGCCTGGACCTACGGGCTGGTGTGTCCAGTACAAGAAACCCTGTTTCAGGGCAGAATCAGATATGAGAGGCAAGAAGAAAGACTATGGACCAGAGATTGGAGGGGATGTTAGAGCCTGGCCCTCCAGTTTCAGGTCCCTTTGAACCAACCAGTGATGGAGAAATTTCCTGTCTCTCTCTCTCTCGGCCCAGCGCCAGTGAGTCTTCTGGGAAGAATCCTGGTCTTCAGCAACGATATCTAGGCTATCCGCAATGATCTGTTAAGAACTTTTGTTTCACTCAAAGTTTTGAACTCTTATCTACAAGGATATATTTGCCCATCTAGAACCAGATGACATATATATTAAGTTTGCTGATTCTGAACTTTGAAGCATTTAGACATGTGGGGCACAGGCTTCCATTTGCACTCTTGCCTGGGACCCTGCAGATATAAAATGAGAATAGCCTGCTGTTCTCATCTGTGAGAAGCTAACTGCCAGTTTGTGAGCATCTGTGATGGGCCAGGAACTGAGCTCTCCTTACGTCATTTCACTTAAACCTGCTAGCGATTTTCTGAGACGGGTTACGCACCTGACCTGAGGACCAAAGAGGTTAAAATGCTTGGCCAGGATCCCATAGCTAATAAGCAAGGACCTGGACTTCCAACAAAATTCTTGCCAATTGCAAAGATTTTCTTTCCATTCAATCATGCCTCCATTTAAATTCAGCCTTGAGATGTGGATACAAATGGCATCTTACTTGCTCTTGGGTTTTGTTTTCATTTGGAATGGGCAAAAGAAACCAACAACCATCTGCTAATCCAAATAGAGTATCTGCCTAGAGAGACCCAGAGTCCCTAAGCTTGTCCTTCCCAGGCTCCTGGTCATAGTAACTAGATGCCTTCCAAAGGTTCCCAAGCTGGGCCTTTGGAAACACAGTTTGGCTTCTGGGAAGACCAATAGGTATTTTTTCATTGTAACAAATCCGACAAGAAATTGCTCCTTAAAAAAAGGAACTATCAGGAGAGGGAGAAGCTGTGCTCTGGAGAGGTGTGTGTGTGTGTGTGTGTGTGTGTGTGTGTGTGTGTCCCTGTGTGTACTGGATGGGAAGGGGTTCCCTTTACTGTTTAAAAAATAACCAGCAACAGCCAAGCTTGTCATTCATCTTTTTGCAAGAATCACTGATCAATTCCTACTACTGATAAATATCAGAGCCCTCTTAAGAGTTTCCTTCTTTATATTTGAAAAGCTGTTTCTGCTTTTAGATCCACTGGAAAATGTATCTGCCAAAGAAACGGACACATTTCCCTATTTTATGAGCTTTAGAAATCACATTATCGGATGTTACTTCCCTACTTTAAATGCTTCAGTGACTCTAACTGCCTGTTAGATCAAATCCAAATTCTTTAGCAGGACATTCAAGGCCTTCTAATATCTGAAGCAGGCCAATTATTTCAACTACAGTGTCTGCCATTCCCTTCTTAAAATATGCCAAAATACCTGCCATTCCCCAAACAGGTCTTACCCACTTCATATCTGGGTGTTTGCATATGCTGAGCGCCTCTTCTTCACTGTGCCTCCTGACACTATCTACTCTTCAAGATCCGCTACAGAATAACCTCTCCAAATCTTCTCTATCTATATCCTAGACAAGCAATTGCCAAGGTTTTGTAGTGCAGATATTATCGGTATTTAACAAGGAAGTTCTAATAGAGGACTGTCTACTTTTACTTTGCTCGCACACGTATATACACATACCTACCATAATATATAGGACAAGTTAGAACCAAAAATCAACAAACCAACCCAGGAAGAATCTAGCCTCAGAATAAATGACAGTTTTTCAATTTCATGAATTTGGGTTTTTTTAATTTTTTTAATTTATTTATTCATGAGAGACAGAGAGAGAGAGAGAGAGAGGCAGAGGGAGAAACAGGCTCCATGCAGAAAGCCCGACGTGGGACTCGATCCCAGGTCTCCAGGATCAGACCCTGGACTGAAGGCAGCGCTAAACTGCTGAACCACCCAGGCTGCCCCATGAATTTGGTTTTATGAAAACTTTACTCATTTGGTCGTTCTCAACTTTCTCATTTTGCCACAGGAAAACAACAGTCACAAAAGAACAGCCATGGACTTGCAAATGGGAACCCCGGTCCTGGCCTAGAGATGGAGCTGGTCATTCCATCAGTGTTACTGTGTGGTAACACTTTGTACACAGATTTGCTCCAGTGAGTTTTGTTTATCTCACTGGATCTCTCCTACCCTCTCCCCACTAATTTCTGAATTTTTTAGTATAGGAGTTATGAGAAATATTCTCTGTATCCTCAATAAATGTCTATTAAATCCATTTTGATACAAATGACTATGTGGTAAAAGGAATGCCAAGGCAAAGTGGTCCCAAGGCAAAAATAAAAAGGTCCTATCATTCCTTAATAGAACATAGTTTATTTCTGAGTATTCTTTATCACTGATGGTTCTTGCACCATTAAATGCCATGTGTCAATATCTTTCTTTCTCAAGGCTCTACTGGGAGCAGCATGTTAGACAAAGTCCCCCTCCTCTAGGTCATAATCATCCTCTCCTTCACCCACATCCTTAGAAAGAACCCTCTTGCTCATTCTGTAGGCTTCAAGGGATTTCACAGGAGAATTTCATCTGCTCTTTGAGGTCAGCTGTAGATCAGCTGGGATGCTATAAGCTACAGATAATATAATAGCCTAACTCAATCTAGATCAAACAGAAGGGTCATTTATTGGCTCACATAATTGAAAAAGTTGCTTAGCTGAAGCTTGGTTCAGCAGCTCATGGATGCCACCCTGGGCCTGACCTCTTCCTATCTTGCCACTCTGCCTTCAGTTTCAGCATGGTTTTCTTTATCTAGCATGAGCCCCCTTTGTGGTCTTGAGTGGCATGGAGATCCACAGCTCCACATGCTATAGGCTCTTTGTTCCTCATCTTGCAGAAAAAAATTAATAATTTCCCTGACATGCCCACAAATTCAATCTAATGATAATAGTTTAGGTTACCGGCCCACATCAGAGCTGAGGCCAGTAGAATAAAATTCACTCATTGTCTGATTGGAATCTCAGGTTCTAGTTCTTGAGGCTAGGGATAGAGCCAGTTTTCCAGGAAACCCACATGGAAATCTGCAGTGACTGGGAAGAAGCAAAGAGGCAGTAGTGGTTGGCAGCAAAGGTCCATCATAGTCTATACAGTGATAATGTTCCCTGAGATCATGACCTGAGTCAAAGGGAGGCACTTAACTGACTGAGCCACCCGGCACCCCTGTACAGTGATAACTTTCTAAAGACACAAGTATCCCAAAAAACATTAAGACTTTAACCAATATACTTAACGGAGGTTTAAAAATCTCTCTCTCAAAAGAAAAAGAACGATTTCCTCCGAAACTCATATCCCACCCCCCACCCACAAAAAGCAGCCACATTATTCTTTCTTTAACAAAGTAGAATTTAAAGATCCCTTCTAGAAAAAGATGGATGATGATAAAGGAGCCGTTTCAGGAGCTGACCCAGAAAGTAATGATTAATTATATTCTTGCAGACTGAGCTGTCCAATGTCCTGGAGGGCATCATCTTTCTTCCAGCTTCTAAGGAGGTCAAGAGATTCTTTGCCTGTGGCAGTGAGATATGAATGGAAGGTTAGTCACTTGATCCTTCCACAGAAGCAATAATTCACTGCCTCCAAGGCAGCTCTCCCAAGGAGCACTTCTGAGGAACTGTATAAGACCAATCTACTCAGGTAAAATGGACAGATTCTTGGACATCGTTGTAAGGGGAGCCTGTTTTTACCTGAAGAATTCAAATTGGCTGCCCAACTAGACTAAATTCCCCAGACAAATGCTTCAAGGTGGACCATCATGATCTAAGAAATGACTATGGTTACAATCTTAAAAGAATAGTAAAACTCAAATTTTGCATGCCTCAAAATTTTGGGTTGAGATTCAACTCCAGTTAAAATTTTAATTACCCATGGGGCACCTGGGTGGCTCAGTCCATTAAGCATCTGCCTCCAGCTCAGGTTAGGATCTTGGGTTCCTGGGATCAAGTCCCACATCAGCTCCCTGCTCAACAGAGAGTCTGCTTCTCCATCTCCTTCTGCCCCTCCCCCAACTCATGCTTGTTCTGGCAAATAAATGAAATAAAATTTTAATTTCCCTTGAGGCAAACAGTTGTAAAAATGGTGCCTGTGAATTGAGTCTCCCTGTATCTATGCCCATTGGCTATTCCCCTCACCCTACACACACACACACACACACACACACACACACAAACGTTGAGCTTGGCCATGTGACTTGCTTTAACCAATGGAATATTGGCAAACGTAAGGCAACAGAGGCTTAAAAAGTGCTTGCCTACAAGGAATTCTTCTACCACCAGGAAAAAATGCCCAAGTAGCTTCTTGGGGGATGTGAGAGCATATAGAGTAAGTTGTCTGCTATTCCAACCATCTCAACTATGCCTGCATCTGAACCCAAGCCCATCCTTATGTCTGAGCCCAACCTTCAAGCTGTGGAGCAGAAATGAATTATCACAAGTTGGACCCAGCCCATATTGCCAACCTACAGAAGCAGGTAAATTTTGTCTTGAGCCACTAAGTCTTGTTATATTGATATGTGTGCTATGCTTGGTAAAATACTCAGACCTTTGACCTCAGACCACTAAGTTATGCATAGAACTGTTGAATCACTATATTGTACACCTGTAACTAGTGTAACACTGTATGTTAACTCTACTGGAATCAAAATTTTAAATTTAGAAAAAAAAAATGGAACACCTGGGTGACTCAATGGTTGAGCATCTGCCTTTGGCTCAAGTCGTGATCCTGGGGTCCTGAGATAGAGTCCCACATTGGTCTCCCCACAGGGAGTCTCCTTCTCCCTCTGCCTATGTCTCTGCCTCTGTGTCTCTCATGAATAAAGAAATTAAATCTTTAAAAAAATAAAAATAAAAATAAAAAACCCTCAGACTTTAAATTGCCTACATCCCTTAGTATACATAGTAGGTGACCAATAAATGCCTACTGATTTTCTTAAATTAATCTAATTGTGCTGGTCATTCATCAAATTACATTAAACATATCTGTAAAAAAAATTTTCTCATAGAATGTCAGAAAGATATAACATTTTACCGCAAAATTAATTTTGGTCCCCTTATTTTATTCAGAAGACTTATAGGGATGTCATCATTCAGTTAATCTAGCAAAGCTATAAAATAGGACTCTGATAGTCAATGAAGTTCTCGACCTAAAATGCTTAGTTTTGTTTCTCACCCTCGATATATGTTCTCACTGATGATGTTGAGAATGTGAATATAATGATGATGACTGTGAACTCCCCAAGTAGAGGGGCTATTTTAGTCCATATTTTATTCACGATACATTACTTACAATATCACTGATACATATATTTTTTTAAGTAGGCTCCATGCTCAGTATGGAGCCCAATACAGGCCTTGAACTCATGACCCTTAGATCAAGACCTGAGCTGAAATCAAGAGTTGGATGCTTAACCAACACCCAGGCACCCCTATCACAGATATGTTTTTAAAATATGAGATTTGCAATGAAGAGGATAATATTAAATAGCAAGAAGAGTAGGGGAGGGGTCTTTCTATTCCACTTGAAATACACTGTGATCCTTCAATATTACTTACATCTTTCTTCAGTTATAAAAAATCTTGGGGCACCTGGGTGGCTCAGTGGTTGGGCATCTGCCTTCAGCTCAGGTCATGATCCAGGGACCCTGGGATCGAATCCTGCATCAGGCTCCCTACAGGGAGCTTGCTTCTCCCTCTGCCTGTGTCTGTGCCTATCTCTGGATCTTTCATAAATGAATAAATGAAGTCTTTAAATATAAATAAAATTTTAAAATCTTATTCCCTCAGATATCACCTCTTCTCCATTCTCTTTCTTGCATACTTTACAATGCTTACTTATCCTGTCACCTTCATCTATGATCTACTCTTTTTAAAAAATTTTTTGAGTATATTTGACATACAATGTATATTATTAGTTTCAGGTGTACAACATAGTGAATTGACATGTTTGTACATTATGCTATGCTCACAAGTATAGACACCATCTGTCATTATGCAACACTATTATAATACCATTGACTATATTCCCTATGTTGTGTCTTTTATTCCTATGACTTACTTATCTACTGATTGCTCTTTCACTCTTTCCATCTTATCATATCTCTGTCAGACATCCTAGGGATTTCCCTCTAATGGTGTTAATTCAACTAATTTTCTTCTATTCTCAATCCTCTATTTAACTCATCTCTCCTACTGTGCATTTCAGAGACACTTTTTTTTTTTATTGCTAGGCATCTGTTTGGTTCCTCTTCCCTAATTCACTTGTTCTTTTTCTTTTTCCTTGTGTTTTCTTTTTTTTTTTTTTTTACCTCTACACTCATATGAAATATTCTCATTATAGTTTCTCTCAGATTTAAAATGTTTGTATCTTCAGGGGCACCTGGATGGCTCAGTCGGTTAAACAGCTAGGTCATGATCTCAGGTCCTGGGATCAAGCCTCATGGTGGGTTCCCTGTTCAGCAGAGAGTCTGCTTGAGGTTCTTTCTCTCTCTCTCTCTGGGCCTCCCCCACTCAAATGCATGTGCTCATTCAAGTGCACTCTCTCTCTCTCTTTCTCTCTTTCTCTCTCTCTCTCAAATAAATAAATAAATATTTTTTAAAAATGTGTCTCTGGATACTAATTATTTTGCTGGTTGCATCTGCTGGATCTCACTTATGTAATTTGTCAATTTTAAACATGAGCTCATCCTCAAGGATGAATAATTATTCCTTGGGAGTCCCACCTGTTCTGGTTTGTAAAATTAGTAGAACAGAGGGATTTCAGCCTCTCTTGTGCTTAGAGAGTAAAAGGTTTCAGTGGCTCTGAATCCGTTTTAACACCCAAGTACCTGGTCGAATGCCAGGTCCTCTTCAGCTAACCTCTGGACACAACTCCCAAGCTCCATTCAAACTGCACACCTCTGCCAACATCTAACATAGACAAAGGTATTCCTCCCTTCCCCCAGATCACATGTCTTACACTGGCTGTAATTCCTAAACCCATAGTCTGAAATAGTTTCTACAACAATCACCCTTCCTCTCATGCTTTATTCAGGTCTCTCTTCTCCACCATCTCAAGCTTTTCCCTTCACTTCCCTCTTTTGGAGAACTCAAGTTTATCCAGACTTGGTCTTCACCTCTATCTCTACAGCCTCCTCAAATTCTTCCTCCTCCATCTGCATTGCAATGACTTACCGAGGCTCTATTTTAGAATTCTGAAGGGAAGATGTCATCAAATGATTGATCTCAAAGAGGAGTGTACACAGCATACACGCAGAATCTGGGACACTTAGGAACCTCATTACAAGACCTATTTATGAATCTCAAACTAAGTTTTCTTAAGAATCAAATTGATAAAATCAGCCTTCAGAACATTAGCCTTAAAAAATCTACTTCATAAAGAGATTGCAAAAATAATGGTTCTATGATATCCCAAATTCTAAGGAATAGAAGAATGATAGTAGCTCCAGAAAAGCTTTAGAAAAGCTAAAAACAGTTCGTTGTTGGAGCATCTGTTGGCTCAGTGGGGTAAGCATCTGCCTTCAGCTCAGGTCATGATCCCAGGGTCCTGGAATCAAGTCACGCATCAGGCTCCCTGCTTAGCAGGGTAGTCTGCTTCTCCCTCTCCCTCTGCCATTCCCCCTGCTTGTGCTCTCAGATAAATAAATAAAATCTTTTAAAAAACAAAAAATAGTTCATTGTTCTAGGAAGATTCTTGAAAAAAAAAATTACCAGGTCATGGAAAAAGGGCCTAATTGTCTAAAATGATGCCAGTTATAGTTCCCATTAAGCAAATTAACTAAAAATGTAATAATAAGCATAATTTGTTCTGTCTGGGCAGTGAAAGAAAACTTTTTTACTGAGTTTCATCTCAGCTTATAAATGAAAAAACTGATGTGCACAAAGGCTCAGGTCTGGAGGACCACCTTGAGATTTCTCTTTACCAGACAAGTCCTGGAAGAAGAGATTGAGTACATGATTGAGGGATTGTCAGGAATAAAGCAGAGGTCTCCATACCATTACCCACCACATCTCAGAGGAAGACAAATTGTAGGCAGAAACCCTACTTGTGCAACTATAGGTACTGGGAAAGATCTGGAAAGAGAGGGGCCCAGGGATGGCCAGGGATGTGCCCATCATTTAGCAACATCTTTTTTAAAAGATTTTATTTATTCATTCATGAGAGACACAGAGAGAGGGGCAGAGGCAGGGACACAAACAGGCTCCCTGCGGGGAGCCCAATGTGGGACTCCATCCCAGGACTCCAGGATCATGACATGAGCCAAAGGCAGATGCTCAACCACTGAGCCACCCAGACATCCCTCACTTAGCAACATTTACTGAGGACCTGCTGTGTGTGTGAGAGGTAGGACATGCTAAACAGGATGGCAGAGGCAAAGTTTTTTCACATTGAGGGTCTATCCTTTATAATATTCTAATCGAATGTAAAACAAAAATGAGATCAAATGTCACACAGAAGACCCACATGAGTAATAACAATAAAGAGTTTAAAACACAGCAGATTCAAAAAAATGTTTTTAATTTTTAAAAACTTGATTCCTGTTAAAGAAACGAGAGCGTATAGGTTTATTACTGGTACTCCACCACTCCGGGCCAGAAATTCCCCCCAAGAAAGCCAAGTTTTCTTAAATATGTAGTCAGAGGAAGAGCAGCAGGAGCCTCAAATCCTTAGCACAACACAAAAGAAGGGCACTCGACACCCTGGAAGCCATGAGGCATCTTTGCCAGGCCACGTACGCAGTACTTTGTCAAGAAAGCAGCTCCCTGGGGCGCCTGGGTGGCTCAGTAGTTGAGCATCTGCCTTGGGCTCAGGGCATTATCCCGGGGTCCCAGGGGCTCCCTGCAGGGAGCCTGCTTCTCCCTCTGCCTATGTCTGTGTCTCTCGTGAATAAATACATAATCTTTTTTTTGTATATTTTTTATTGGAGTTTGATTTGCCAACATATAGTATAGCACCCAGTGCTCATCCTGTCAAGCTGTCAAGTGCCCCCCTCTGTGCCCGTCACCCAGTCACCTCATATAATCTTTTTTTTTTTTTTAAAGCAGCTCCCTGGTCTCCAGCAAAGGCTTACATTTGGCCATCTGAAAATTGTCGTTGTCAATTTCTTGGGTCTCACGGGAGTAAATAAAATGCCAGGCAGAGCTTCTGAAATTCTGCAAGATCCTATTTAATACCATCAATCCACCAGGAATCGTCCACCCTGATTGGACCTGAAACAACCTGCCCGCAAAATTCAGCCTTGACTTCTCCCGGCGCCCTAACTGGGCCCCGGCCAGACAAGGCATTCAACCTCCCGGCCTTCCCGCCCGCGGAGAGGGGCAGCAGAGCCTAGACTCTCTCTCAACCCACCTCATCCGAGACTTCAGGAGACTGGGGGATTATGAGGCGGCCAAGCACCTTCCCTCCTCTTGCTGCTCATTTGGTGACAACATTCATGTGAGCTAATTTCAGTAAAATCAGAGAGCTACTGGAGCTGTCTTAAACAGGAATTTACCATTGACTTGCTCGTTTCTGCTTTTTCCTGGATGTTCACAGCCCCCACCCCGCCCTCTACTATTGGGTAAATGAGTATCATTTCTCTCCCTTAATCAGCGCACGGAAAGTCTCCGCGGCCAAGTGCAAAATGGTCGCTCCTCGGAGGCAACGACATGCAATTATGGGTCTGCCGCTTTGCATATTCCAAGCAAGCAATTTACAATGTCAAATAGTGAGCAGTTTCTTTGTGCTCCATAAAAAGACACCCTCTAATTCCCCCAGACAATCCATTTGCAGAATTGCTAGTAAATCAACATAATTTGTTTTCCCTGAGCCTGTGTTCTGCGAGGGAAATCTCCTTCAAAACTGCTGAAGCTGCTGCAATTATATAAAATTATTGCATCCTGCAATAAGGAACTTCCCTGTAATTGGTCATGCAAATGAAGGACAATAATACATATATAATTTAGACACAGAGGATTATCCTTGAAGAGCAGGCTGACTGTTGTTCTCAACTATATTTTTCCAGTGTTCCCTCTGCTTCACCAAATCCCTAAATTCTACAATTCAGATATATATTAGCAGGGAAACACGCTCTACTTGGGTGAAATATATTCAAATATTTGGAATATAACGTATGTCAAGTATTTGCAGTGTTTGAACGCAAATACGCCATTACTGTGACGTCTGTCACTGCAGAATGGAGAATAATTAGGCTTCGTTTTGAAACGGCTGACAGGCAGATTTTTTCTTTGCAAAAGTCTAACGGAAAGCCTGCGGGCAAGTCAATGGTATCTAATTCTGCACACCTGGCGCCGCCAAAGAAAACGGATCAGGAAAAAAAAAAGAAAGAAAATGGATCAGAGCCCACAAGAGGAGCCCTTTGTGATGCGCTTTCCCAGAGAGAGCTGCCCCAAGACAAGGAGTCACCCTTCTTTGTACCATGTTGGTTTACAGATCTGGATATGGCTTTTGTCAAAAGATGTCCTTGAAATTCAAAAAGGCAGTTTATTGTGGGGGCAAGAAGCCTGGATCTGGGCATAGCTTTTTGATTGACTAGCTCATCATCACTATCAAGTCAATTTGCTTTCATACCCTCTCTTCAAGTACAAAATGAACGAATTGAATTACATAATCTCTATACTATCCTTTCACTGTAAAATATCATGAATCTACCTATGATAAACGTTTGCTATCACACAAAAGGTCACTATGGGGTTATGGCAGGAAGGCGGCGTTATGACTGACAGATTGGGGGCTGGACCCCAGTTAAGGTATTAGCTGTATGAATCTATGCAAGGGAGCTCTCTAAACCTTATCTTCTTCATCTAAGAAATGAATTTGGGGCAGAAGTGTTTACTTGATATATAGCTACCATTAAAATCTGAGCCCACACCCCAGAATAATTAAAGCAACCCTAGGCAAAATTATGCAATGAGTCAAGATTACCTAGAGCCCTCTCTCCCTGCATTTTTAATTTTTCTTTAGGCTTACACTCCAGCCTCCATGCTGTTTCCTTCTTGCAAATGGGATTACCAAGCCCTACTAAAGTTAGGGAGATACAGTGTATGAGCAGTACTTTTTTTTTATTTGAGTGCAGTTGACACACAATGTTACATGAGTCTTGGGTGTGCCACATGATTCAACAGAGGCCAACTGCACAATATCTAGATTCAGAACGATGTGGGTTCAAATCCCGCTTTATCCTAGACTAGTCAGGTCATCCTGGGAAAGTTAGTTAATTTCTCCAAAGGTCAATTTCTCCACTTGTAAAAATGAGGATAATTCTATCTATCTGTATACATTTGAGGTAAGGACTAAAGATGTTGATGTTCATCAATATCATCATGATAATGACTGTTACTTCATGACACGCTTAGTATTATGCTAGATACTCAGGAGCATCTGATCAACAACGGTGCTGGTGATTTATTCTCTCATCCTGATCACAGCTCAAGTGTAGCCTGTAAATAAATACAAGCTTTCTATCTTTACATAAGAACTTGAACCACACTTCCCCTCTCCTGCCTAATTGATTTGTAAAAATTCATTGCAGTCTTCATATTCTACCTCTTTCAAATTTGTTTTGTTCTCTTGATGCCTATGTTTACTTCTGTCACTCTATTCTGGTGGGAATAAAAAACGGAGGGGGGCAGACTCTCCAGTCACATTTATGTAGGATTCCATCATCAAATTTCTAGAATCATTTGATCTTTCTCATTCCTTCTTCCACCCATCCAATCACGCAATGATCTTTGAATGAGTCCCTCGCATTTCCCAGCCTTGGTTAGGAGCTGGGAATACAAAAAACAGCAGAGAAGCGTAATGGGCAAAACTGATAGATGCAGCATGTTTGAGAGACATCAAGGAGGCAACATCAACAGGACCTGAGGATCAATGGATACAGCAGATCGGCAGTGACATTTACTCCCTTTAATTCCTCTTGAGGTTCTTATAGAAACTTTTTTTAATTTTAATTTTTTATTTAAATTCAACTTGCCAACATATAGTATAACACCCAGTGCTCATCCCATCAAGTGCCCTCCTCAGTGCCCTCATCCAGTTACCCCATCCCCCCACCCACCTCCCCTTCCATGACCCTTTGTTTGTTTCCCAGAGTTAGGAGTCTCTCATGGTTTGTCTCCCACTCTAATTTTTCCCACTCAATTCCCCTCCTTTACCTTATAATCCCTTTCACTATTTCTTAATATTCCCCGTATGAGTGAATCCATATGATGACTGTCCTTCTCTGATTGACTTATTTCACTCAGCATAATGCCCTCCAGTTCTATCCACGTTGAAGCAAATGGTGGGTATTCATCTCTTCTGATGGCTGAGTCATATTCCATTGTATACATAGACCACATCTTCTTTATCCATTCATCTGTTGATGGACACCGAGGCTCCTTCCACAGTTTGGCTATCGTGGGCATTGCTACTCTGAACATTGGGGTGCAGGTGTCCCAACATTTCACTACATCTCTCATCGAAACTTTTGTGTGAATATGCTTCTGCCTGTATATTCTCCTCTACTAAGCACCCTATAAGGTAGATTGTGCCAATATCAGGAATATTTATGCAACGGGGAGAAATTTATTTTAACCTTTGGCAATTCTAAGAACAGTATTTTCACTTGTTGAAACTGGGAGAAACTGATCTGGGGAAAGGCAAATTTCAAGTACATGACTCCACTTTGAAATTTGGTTTGGGACCTTCAAAAGCTTTAAGAGTAACTCATCCTTTTAAGAGCCAGGGCTGTACTGGCGAAAAATACAAAATGGAATACCTGAATGTGCTTTACTCAGTGAAGGAAAACAAAGGCTATTCTGAAACCACACAGTTAAGTCAACAAGCAGCCAAACTTAAATTGTAAAAAGCTGACAATTAAGAGGTGATTTGTTTATTGTTTCCTTCTAAGGCAAACAAGGAAAAGGGTTGGGACCTTGAGCACCCCCCCGACCCCCCAATGAAAACAGAGATGAGAAAGTGCATGAGAAATCAATGACCCCCCAACTACAGGGCAGAAGTCCAGAACCAAGGAAAAAAAGGCCAGAAGGGGGCCTGTGTGTTGTGCACAGACTCCAGAAGCAAAATATGTGTTTCCAATTTTGTTTTCCTTTCCTGCCATATAATCCACGTCTCCTGCTCCTCATTACCCTGACACTCAGTAGAGTCTATTCAGAAACCTCTCATGTCCATTGGAAGGTCTGTTCCCATGCACAGGGAAGCAGCTCAACAACGCGGAACAGGTTTCTGGAAGCAGAAAAAAAATTGCAGGAGAAGCCCTTACCAGTGACCTCCCTTAGAGATGCACGATACCCTCCCATTTCTCCAGAGAAGCCCATCAAAGAATGACAGGACCCCACCTGCCAACTCTCTAGCTAAATGTGTTGAGAGATGGGAAATCTCTCATTTTTCTTCATGACCTCCAGCTGTTTGATCACTGACATCCAGAAAGCTCTTCTTACCAAACCACTTATCTCTTAAAGCAATTCTAGCCCTATTCCTCTTCCTTTGCTCTTCCATGGGGATGAAGAGCCATGAGTCAAGATTCCCTCTGTATTTCTTCATAGTCATTACTAAAGGATCATTTAGGTGACACTTTGTTATTTTCTTACACATTACACAAAATTAACATCATTAATTTTGCCCCACGGGACCATTCCTCTAATTCACCCCTTCGATAACTTCCACCATTCTAGTCTCTCTGGTTTCCTGCACCATGTTCAATTAAAAAGCCAACTGGACACAGTACACTTAGAACCAGTAAAAAGGTATACCAAGAAGACGCATGGCTTCACTTTTAGAGAAGAGTCGTACCCAGGGCATGCTCATTTTGAAAGCTTCTTAAAAATGTTATCATTCATCAACATTCAACGTTGGAAACCTTTCACTCCTATGAATCTGTTGTGTGCTCAAAAAAGGAACATTTTCAATTCTGTCAAACACTTTTCTGTTCTATGGGGAAAAAACCTTTCTGAATGTTTATATTTTTTTGCAGAAAGCATCTTTTCTTAAATTCAATTAGCCAACATAGAGTACACCATTAGTTTCTGATGTAGTTCTCAATAATTCATCACTTGTGTATAGCACCCAGTGCTCATCACATCACGTGCCCTTCAGCCCAGCACCCAATTACCCCAACCCCCCACCCACCACCCCTTCAAAAAATTTATTTAAAAAATCCAGTTGTTGGAGGTATTGTTCAGGGAATCAGCCAAACAAGGCTGAGAACCACCTTCAAAACTGAAAGCAGAATTCAGGCCCAGCAAAGCTACTCTTGTTCTGGTCAGGTCGCTAAGGGTTTCCATGTGCCTGATCTAATGACACTTCCTGACCTCATCTTCTTTGACCCCTCATCGTCCATCCTCAAGGAATCCTTCTTTGAAACAGCTCTTCTCTCTTGCAACTGCATAATCCAGGTATCTCTCTTCTCTCTCCATTATTCCTTCCTTTTGTTTTTAAATTTTTTATTTGTTTGAGAGAGAGAGAGCACAAGCAGGGGGAAAGGGAGAAGCAGACTCCCTGCTGAGCAGGGAGATGCAGGACTCAATCCCAGGACCCCAGGATCATGATCGGAGCTGAAGGCAGACGCTTTACCACCCAGGCACCCCTCCACTATTCCTTCTTACTCAGTTTTACCCACTCCACCAACTCCTCTTGTAATCTTCAACTCCCCAAGTTTCTCAGAGTCCGTCTTGGGCCCTCTGCTCTTCTCTTCCTTGAAGCATTCGCAGCCCCGTCTATGGTTTTCATTCCCATGTTTAAACCAAGGACTTCCAATGTACAATTTTAGTCCAGACCTTTATTTGAAGCCCCATAAAAATATATCTAACTAACTTTTCATGGCTCCATTTAGACATCTGGCAGGCAAACCCAACTCTCCAGATCTCAGACCTAAAACATCATCACTTACACACACACACACACACACACACACACACACACACACACACACGGCTCCCCCTATACCTGGCAAACCTGCACCTTGTGTTCCCAACACGTCCTGGCTCAGGAGCTGCTCTTGCAAGACACCCAGCACCATGACTGACTCCTTCTCACCTTCACTTTTCACATCCAATCAGTCACCACCTCTGTTCATCCTACTTCCTAGATTTCTCAAATACATCTGTTGCTCTGCACTTTCCTTGTTCTGTCCTTGCCCTCCTGGACTTCTGAAAAACCTAACTGATCTCCCACACTGAATCTTATCCTCTCCGATAAATTCTTTTACCTTGCGGGCAAGTGTAAACACAAAGCTCACCATGCCACTCCCCTGCTTAAAACTCTCCAATGGATTTCTATTACATTTAGTCTAGAATATCTGAAATCTTGAACAGTGCCAGTAGGCTACGGTCCTGCCTTATCTGGTGTACATCCATTTCCTAACATGAACTCCCCAGACCGTGCTTCTTTCCCTCTAATGTTACAGCCCCACTGGTCTTTGTTCAGTGCCTTGGACGGAGCAGGCTGGCTGCCCCCTCATGGCATCCATACATGTAGCTCGCTCCCTCTCCCTGAAATGCTTGTCCACCCATTTCTTGTCCGACTGCCCTCACTCTTGTTTAATGTGTTGGCTTAAATAAATGCCTCGTCCTCAGAGGGGCAACTCCTGATCCCTCCACAGAGCATGGCAAAGACAGGAGTGCCCACTGCATATTCCAACTCTTCCTGCCACACTTTTCCAGGCTTTCCTGCTATAGAACAGAGTTTTGGGACTAGCCTTGGTCCCCTGGCTGGGAGGGATCCCATTGCTACAGTACTTACAACTGGTGTTAACTTCTCCATATTCCCTCGCTCATGCAGCTGAAAGCAAAGAACTTTGTGATAGTAAGAGTTCTGACATGAGTGAGAAATAAACCCTAGCTGTGTTAAACCACAGAAGCCCTGAGGGGTTTTTTATTCTGAGCTACTACAATTGAAGACTAACATCGCAATCTTCTAATCTAAATCACAATCAAATTAGATTAATCTACAATTAGAATTAATCTACAATTAGAATTAATCTACAATTAGAAGATTGACTAACATGGCAACTTCATGGACTATTGAGGTTGCAATGTTAGTCAATCTCCTGTCATCTGGTGTCATTACATTCCTGACACTTAGCACAGTGTGGGACGTCTAATGGGCCCCGAGAAAATATATGTAGCCTAAGGGTTTACTTATGGGTAAAATACCAGAGTGTACAGAATGACAGTGATTTCCTTTCAGAGAGATTAAAAACAGATATAAGACAAGAAAGTACAATTCTTTGCTTGACTTCATAGAAGACTCTGGAGATTTACAGTCCCCTGTGATATGACCCTGACACTTTCCTTTTCTTCCTGGGGTTTGAGAAGAGAAAGGACAAGGAGTTACCTAACAGGGAGTTATGATTCCGAGAGATTCCCTTTACAGAAGACACACTAGAAGGGCAGCACAACAATTGTATCCTATGCCTCCTCTGCACAATAACACGTCTAGATTAACAATGCTTTGAGAGATTTCATGAGTGAAGGGGAAAACCTATTCACATTCCTTTTCAACTACAGACACAAATAATAAAAGACTATGAGCGAAAGAAATATTTTCTTATTCTTTCACTTATTAAGATATTAGCTTAATAAAACAGCTCATCCACTATCTTAATAAGAAGATAATAAATTATATAAATAAATACCAATCCTTTTTTGGCCTGAACATGGTACAAATTATAATCATAGCCCAGAATCTAGTTTCTATAAATCATTACTCTAAAAGTGCTATCGCAATTTATTTTAAACTGGAGAATTCTAGTCATTTCATCTTTAAAAAGTAGCATTTGTAAGGGCACCTGGGTAGCTCAGTTGGCTAAGTGTCTGCATTCAGCTCAGGTCATGATCCCAGGGTCCTGGGATCAAGCCCTACATCAGGCTTCCTACTCAGAGAGGACTCTGCTTTTCCCTCTGCTTCTCCCCACTGCCTGTTTTCTCTCTCTCTCTCTCTCTCTCTCTCTCTCTCTCTCTCTCTCTCTCTCAAATCAATAAAACCTTTTTTAAAGTAGTATTTCTAAGTGTGAAGATATAGGGGAGCAGCCTCCACTACCCCTTGGAGGTCACCCACCAAATCTTCAGGTGGGCAGAGGTCTGACTGCCGACCTACATCCTGGGGCTCTGTCCCACCCTCTGGAGAAGCACCAGGAAACCACAGTAGCAGCTCCCTAAAGGCAAAATCTACAAAATTAAGATGACAAAATGACAGCTAATGTCATAGTCAGTCAAGGCCCAGAAAATATAATTAAGAGAATTACTATGAGGAAAACTATGGCAATTACAAGCCACAGCAGCCTGAAAGGACGCCACATCAAAGGCTGCCATGCTTGTGTTAACCACCCACAATCCCAAGGAAGTACAGAATTGATACACCCTTGACATCTATGAGCAAATAGCATGGGCAGCTCTCCTGCCTCAGCACCACAAGAAGTAAATATATCATGGAGGCTGCCTATGCATAGAGAACATTTGCAATTAAAAGTAAAAATAGTCTAAGCTATGATATGGCAGCAAGGGAAGATGGGAAGACCATGAGACTAAACATGAGGAGATTTGGCTTTGAACATGGAGTAGCCACAAGCTCCTTGGTTGACCTTGAACTTCTACTCACTGGTTCTTGGTTTCCCTGTGTGCATAAGGAGAGCCTTTAAAAGGACCCACTGGGGGATCCCTGGGTGGCGCAGCCTTTGGCTCAGGGCGCGATCCTGGAGACCCGGGATCGAATCCCACGTCGGGCTCCCGGTGCATGGAGCCTGCTTCTCCCTCTGCCTGTGTCTCTGCCTCTCTCTCTCTCTCTTTCTCTCTCTCTCTCTGTGACTATCATAAATAAAAAAAATAAAAAATAAATAAATAAATAAAAGGACCCACTGTTTCAAAACTGTCCCCAAAGCTCCAGCCCAAAAGTTCTTGGATGCCTCCATACTCCCTTTCCTCTTCACCCAGAGAGCAGCTCCACTGGGAAGATCTGGAGCTCAAGGCGAAACTTCATTTGAACAAAGGATGTTTATGTAACCACCACATTACCTGTTTTCTCTTCAACAAGATTGGCTTGGTTTCATTCTCTTCAGCCTCATATAAGCAGTTCCCAAAAAAAAAAAAAAAAAAAAAAAGAAGTTCCCTTTACCAGCTGAGTTGAGTCAGATTCAGGTCAGTTGAGCCAGCCCTCCAAAAGAAGCCCCAGAGAGGACACTGCACCAGCGATGTAGCTTGCTCTTTGATTTCAATCTGTCTGGGTGAGCACCTTCCCACAAGTAAGCTATGTAGGGTGGCACACAAGGTGTAAAGATTATCCAAGCAAGCCTACATTGCTGAGAGTTCCTATCTGTGCTGTGGATCTTCTGTTTGCTTTTTCATGTCCTCTCTCTCACCTTCCCCACCCAACTCTCAGCTCTAAGAGGCTGACTTGCTGGGTACCTGTAGTCCTTTCTCTGCTTCTCATTGGATGTGGCCAACAGAGAGTCCCAGCAGGAGGTGATATTCAGGGAGGAAAGTGATGTTGGAATAGGTATCTTCCTTCTTCCTCCTTGTAGGGTAGAACTAAAAGCCACAGCTCCTCCCAAGCTGGCCTTTCTCTTCTTCTGGTTCCAGTTACAGTTCCTTTACCTTCTTCCTTTTTAAATTTTTATTGTATTGTGGTAATGACACTGAACATGAGATCTACCCTCTTAACACATTTTTAGTAACAAACTGTACCATACTGTATTGTTATAGGCACACTATTGTACACCAGATTTCTAGAAATTATTCATCTGTCAGAACTGAAACTGTATACATGTGGATTTACTAACTCCCCACTTCTCCTCCACCAGCCCTGGCAATCACCATTACACTCTCAGGTACTGGGAGTTTGACTATTTTTAAAGACTTTATTTATTTGAGAAAGAGAGAGAGAGAGAACATGTGCATGCACGAGTGAGGGGAGGGACAGAGGGCGAGGGAGAACAAATTCCAAGTAGAATCCTGGCTGAGCATGGATCTCGACTCAGAGCTCAATCTCATGACTCTGAGATCATGACCTGAGCCCACATCAAGTCAGACACTTAACCTACTGAGCTACCCAGGTGCCTGAGTTTGACTCTTTTAGGTATCTCATTCTTGTCCTTCTGTGAATGCCATACTTCACTTAGTATAATGTGCTTATCCATGCTGTTGCCTATTATAGAATTTCCTTCTTTTTTAAGGTTGAATAAATATATATCCCATTTTTTATCCATTCATCTGTTTATGAACCCTTAGGTTGTTTCCATCTCTTGGTTATTAAGAATAATGAACACAGGAGTGCTAATATCCCTTTGGGATTCTGATTTCAATACTTATGGATCAATACCCTGCATCATATGATAGTTCTATTTTTAATGTTTTGAGGAACTTCCATGCTGTTTTCCATAGCAGCTGCACCACTTTGCGTTCCCACCCACAGTATACAAGGGTTCCGATATCTCCACGTCCTCACCAACCCCTGTTGTTTCTGGTGTGGTTGATTTTAGCCATCCTGACAGGTGTGCAGTGATATCTCACTGTGATTTTGATTTGCATTTCCCTGATGGTAAGTGACAATGAGCAGTTTTTCATACCCCTTCTGGCCACTTGTATGTCTTCTTTGGGGAAATGTCTATTTAAGTCTTTAGCACATTTTTAATTCAGGTTATTAGGGTGTTTTGCTACTGAGTTGTAAGTAACCCTTACATACTTTGAAATTAACCCCTTATCAGATATGTAGTTTATAATCATTTTTTCCCATTCAGTAGGTCATTTTCATTTTGTGGATGGTTTCCTTTGCTGTGTAGAAGCTTTTTAGTTTGACATAGTCCCACTTGTTTATTTTTGCTTTTGTTCCCTTTGCTTCTGTTGTCATATCCAAAAAAAAAAAAAAACAGTGCCAAGACTGATGTCAAGGAGTTTGGCTCTATGTTCCTTCTAGAAGTTTTAGTCCCCAGGCTTAAATTTAAAACTTTAAACCCATGTTGAGTTGATTTTGCTGTAAGATTAAAGATAGGAGTCCAGATCCACTCTATTGCATGTGGCTGTCCAGTTTTCCCAACACCATTTATTAAAGAGATTACTTTTTCCTCTCTGTACATACTGTGGGCTTTCCATATATGGCCTTTATAATTTTGAGGTAACTTCCTTCTATTCCCAACATTATTGGGTTTTTTTTAGTTTTTATCATTGAAAAGTGCTGAATTCTGTCACATGCTTTTTCTACATCTACTGAGATGGTCATGTGGATTTTTATCCTTCATTCTATTAATATAATATATCATGTTTATTGATTTATATATGTTGAACCAACCCTAACCCCCAGAAATAAATCCTGCTTGGTCATGGTGTGTGATCCTTTTAATAAACTGTTGAGGGACACCTGGGTGGCTCAGCAGTTGAGCATCTGCCTTTGGGTCAGGTCATGATCCTGGGGTCCTGGGATTGAGTCCTGCATCAGGCTCCCCACAAGGAGCCTGCTTCTCCCCCTGCCTATGTCTCTGCCTCTCTGTCTCTCATGAATAAATAAAATCTTTAAAAATAAACTGTTGAATTTGGTTTACTAGTATTTTGTTGAGGATAGCTAGTACTTTTATTAGCTAGTATCTTGGATTTATGTTCATCAGGAAGACTGGCCTGCAATTTCCTCTTCCTGTAATGTCTTTGTCTAGCTTTGGTATCAGATAATGCTAAGTTTGTAAAATGAATCTAAGGTGTTCCCTCCTTTTCAATTTTCTGGAAGAGTTTGAGAAGGATTGATGTTAATACTTCTAAAAATATTTCATATAATTCACAAGTGAGGCCATCTGGCCTTGGGCTTATCTTTTCTGGAAGGTTTTGGATCACTGAATCTACCTCCTTACTTATTATGGATCTGTTCAGACTTTATTCTTCATGATTTAGTCTTAGAAGAAGACTTAGAAGGAGTCTTAGATTGTAGTCTTCACATTCTTTTTCTTAGTCTAGCTAAAGGTTTGTTCATTTTCTTTCCAAAAAAAAAAAACCCACACTTCTCCATTCTGTTGATTTTTTTTCTGTTGTGTCCCTATTCTCTATTTCATTTATTTCTGCTCTAACCTTTATGATCTCCTTCTATTTCTGCTCTAATCTTTATGATTTCCTTTTACTAACTCCTTTTGTTTGCTCTCTGTTCTCTAGTACCTTGAGGTAGAAAGTTGTTTACCTGAGATCTTTTTTTTATTGAAGCATAGTTGCCATATGATATTATTTTCAGGTGTGCAACATATGGATTCAACAACTCTATACATCATTCAGAGCTCACCACAAGTGTAGTTACCATCTATCACCATGTTATTAGAATATGATTGACCATATTCCCTAGGCTGTACTTTTCATCCATGTGACTTACTTATTTTATAACTGGAAATGTGTCCCTCCTACTCCCCTCTCCCTATCTCACCCATCTCCTCACCTCTGCCCCTCTGGCAGCCACCACTTTGTTCTCTGTACTTACAAGTCTATTTCTGTTTAGTTTGTTTTTTAGATTCTACATATTTAATGATTCCTGTTTTAACATGGCATGTTTTTTCAAATGTCTTGAGTAGAGTGCATATTTTTATTAACATTCTTCCTTGTTTAGGAAGAATGTACCATTACAAATTCTCCTGTGAACTCATTACTAGTCTTTGTTGTGTTTCTATAGGTAATATGACAATTATAATTATATTCTTAATGTAATAATACTATGAATTTTCTCTTCTCATTCAGTAGGTCTCTTGGTTTTTGAAATGTAACTGGCTGGGAGGGGGTTTTGTTTATTCCTATTTTTGTCACTAACTCCTATTTTTATTGCATTGTGATCACATAGTAAGAGCTGACAATTTCTAGATTTTAAAAAAATTTATCAAGGTTTTCTTTATGACCTCACAGAACCAGCAAGAGTAGGCCAGAAGGCTGGAGACCCAGAGAAGACCCAGTTTGAGTCTGAAAGTCAGTCTGTGCCAGAATTCCCCTCAGGGGAGGCCAGCCCTTTCTCTGCTAAGGCCTTCAACTGATTAGATTAGGTCCACCCCTCTTAGGAGGGTAATCTGCTTTACTCAAAGCCCACTGATCTAAACATTAATTTCATCTAAATATAGCTTCACAGGGATCCCTGGGTGGCGCAGCAGTTTAGCGCCTGCCTTCAGCCCAGGGCGCGATCCTGGAGACCCGGGATCGAGTCCCACGTCAGGCTCCCGGGGCATGGAGCCTGCTTCTCCCTCTGCCTGTGTCTCTGCCTCTCTCTCTCTCTCTGTGTGACTATCATAAATAATTAAAAATTAAAAAATAAATAAATAAAATAAATATAGCTTCACAGAAACATCTAGAATAATGTTGAACCAAATATCTGGGTACTATTGTCTAGCTAAGTGGAGACATAAAATTAACCATCACATCCATACTTCAGAACAATCTAAAGAACATAATATTCTTCTAGGCCTGTGGTTTACAAACTCTACCACATGTAAGATTTACCTAGAAAATGTGTTAAATGCATATTCCCAGGCCGAGAAGATGCATAAGCTCCTGTTACTATCAGCTACCATCAAGTTATTATGTCTTAATGCTGAAGTGAAGCCCAGTAATCACAATTTTATCTACTCAGACATTTCTGATTCATGTGATTTAATGACAAATTGTGACAAAGGACTCCATGATCTCCTCCTAACTGTCTTTAAAGGGGCCTGAGAACATTCCTGGGGATAGAGAAAATATATTTCCTCAATATTTCCATACACATGAAGCTAGGTTAAAAGAAATAGTGAGTTTAGAGGCACCTGGCTGGCTCAGTCAGTAGAATATGGGACTCTTCATCTCAGAGTCTTCAGTTCAAGACCCACATTGGGCGTGGAGCCTACTTAATTTAAGAAATCGATTTTTTAAAAAGATTTTATTTATTTATTTGAGAGAGAAAGCATGGGCTGGGGAGGAACCAGAGGAGAGAGGGAAAAGCAGACCCCTTGCTGAGCAGGGAGTCAGACACAGGGCTCGATCCCAGGATCCCGGGATCATGACTTGCCAAAAGCAGATATTTAACTGGCAGAGCCACCCAGGTGCCCCATTTTTAAATTTTTACTTAAGTAATATCTACACCCCACATGAGGCTCTAGCTCACAACCCCAAGATCAAGAGTGATACATGCTTCTGACTGAGCCAGCCAGATGCCCTGAGCCCACTTAATTTAAAAAAAACAAAAACAAATTTTGAGCTTAGTCTTAAAAAGCAAGCAAGTCACAAGGGACAATATGCAATCAGGCAGAAAACTGAGAAAAGCAGTTTTACACCACTTTATCTCAAGATGGAAAGGACTTAAGAGTAATTCATATGCTTAGGAGTGTGTCCAGATTCTTCTTGTAGAATCTCCTGGAAAAAATACATCCTTCCCACCCACTGCTCCATCTTGAGGCTCAGTCCAAATCTACTGGCTCTGGAGAACTAAAGGCTGCAACATGTCCCACAGATCTTCCTCCAGGACCAAATGATCTGCTGCTCTGAGGAGTGCAGAGGCTAACTGCTCTCCATGGTCAACTCCAGAAATTGGCTGAAGGCAGCGCCTTCTCCCAGGCTACACCTCCTTCTGGCGGCAGCATGAATCCAGGAACAGGTCAACATAGGAACACACAGGTGATGCCCTTTTGTAGTGTGGAGTAATACCCTGTTGGTTTCTTTTTTTTTTTTTTTTTTAAGATTTTGTTTAATTATTCATGAGACACACAGAGATAGGCAGAGACATAGGCAGAGGAAGAATTTGGCTCCATGCAGGGAGCCCGATGTGAGACTCCATCCGGGGACTCCAGGATCACGCCCTAAGCCAAAGGCATCTGCCGCTGAACCACCCAGGCGTACCCACCCTCTTGGTTTCTGAACTTCCCATGAGGTTAGCCGAGAATATTCTTGAGGTTGCTTTGCAACCCAACTTCCTCCAACCAAACCTGCCTCCTTCCTTTTACCCAGCTGTGGAGTATTCCATAAGAAATCTTCCACGCACCAATGTCCATCTCTCTGGGTCGGCTGGGACGTGGACATGGGTGGGGAACCCAATCTGTAATGGCAGGGAAGGACTCCGAGGCCGGTGGTCCTTTCTTCCCCAAACAGGATGCTCTTCCCAGCCCCCATAGTTAATTAGGTCCTTCCACTGAATCAGAATATGCCTTCCTGTGGTTGCAAACGGAGTAGTCACAGTGTCCACCCTGGACGGAGGAGGTTACAGGATACCACCTGATTTGTATCAACGCTGCATTCCTGGGAATAAAGTAGTAGGGAGACCCACTCCGTTTGCTTCTCAATGCACACATCTTGTGATGCAAAATCTGTCCCGAGGTGCATGCATAATGGTGAGATGATGCAGGCATCATCTGGAAGGATGCATGTCTTAGCCCATCGGGAGACCAACAACCTCTAGGGTGAGTGTTCTCTAATAACTAAAACGGAAATCCTTAAGCTTGCTGTTGATATTATCTTATTATTTCACATTTCGATAGCTACAGAGAGTAAAGGAGCTTTAACACATCTGTGAAAATGGAAATAATCCTCCTTTACTGCCAGTGAGACCCGGAGAGTCATTAAAAATTCAGTTGTCAAATGAACAAAGTCCCACTGATGTCGTCCTACTTTGGAAGAAGCAAGGCAGGAGGTACTATTTAAATCTCTTTGCTGGAAATCTGTTATCAGCTTTCAATGACATTGGATTGATGCGTTTATCGGGGAATCAGAGGTGATTTCTGTCAATCCCTTGTTGTAGTCACATTTCAATTAAAAGCCTGAAGGAGCCCTCTTATCAGGTCCCAACATTCGTCTGAGTCATCACCAAATACACTTTCCCTGGAAACAGGATTTGTATTTCCTTTTCATTGACTATGGAAGTTATTCTGGCTTAAATGTGGTTTTGCTCACCAACTTACTTTTCAAAATGAGAGATAAGGTTTTTAGTCACAGGATACGTGGCCTTCCTCCACCAAAGTAAACTCAACAGCTCATGATTAGATTTTCCATCAATGCCAGAAAAAATTAAGATTCACTTAATAGTGATGTATTGAAATAAATTAGTTTTTATTAGTGGCACCTGGGTGGCTCAGTCAGTTCAGTGTCCAACTCCTGGTTTCAGCTTGGGTTTTGATCTCAGGATCATGAGATCAAGTCCCACATCAGGCTCTGGGCTCAGCATGGAGTCTATTTGAGATTCTCTCTCTCCCTCTTCCTCTGCTCCTCCCCACTGCTTGCACATGCCCTCTGTCTCTCAATAAATAAATAAAAATCTCTTAAAATAATAATAAAGTAAATTAGTTTCTATTAATTTAGAGCACTTAAATGCTGGCCCATGGCAAACCCCATCAATCCAATAAATGAAAATGATTATTAATGAGACTATTTGTTCTATCTCATGTAAAATGTACCCAATAATTGTAATGTCCATTACCAAATAATAATCAAAATATTTTCTATAGTTTCGAGGAAAGCTACTGTTAATGGCACTTTAGGGGGTGCTTGGATGACTCAGTTGTTTAAGCAGCTGCTTTCAGTTCAGGTCATGATCTCAGGGTCCTGGGATGGAGCCCTGTGTGGGGCTCCCTACTCAGCAAGGAGTCTGTTTCTCCCTCTGCCTATGTCTCTGTGTCTCTCATGAATAAATAAATTCTAAAAAAAATTTTTAAAAAAGAATTTTATTTCCCTGCAAAATTTTGATTAATCTTAGAATTCACAAAACTGACATGAATCTCAAGGCAAGCTTACTGGCCAACTCTAGTTTAATGACAAGAATGTAGAGAGACTCAGCAAGATCATATTTGAGATATAGTTAAATGAGAGCAGCAGGTTTAAAGCCTGAAATACCTACCTGGGTTCAAGTGCTTCATCTGCCTTATAGCTTGACCAAGTTACTAAAACCCCTCCACATCAGTTTCCTCATCTATATAATGGGACTCATAGAGACACCTGGGTGGTGCAGTCGGTTAAGTACCTAACTCTTTGTTTCAGCTCAGGTCATGATCTCAAGTTTGTGATATCGAGCCCCATGTTGAGTTCCATGCTCAGTGAGGAGTCTGCTGGAGATTATTTCCCTCTTCCTCTGCTCCTCTCTCCACTCTCTCTGTCTCTCTCTCTCTCTCAAATAAATAAATCAAATCTTTAAAAAAAAAAAAAGTTAAAAAAAAAAATAAAAATAAAAAAAAATAAAATAAAATAAAAAAAGTTAAGTTAGAAGGCATCTTAAGATGAGTAGGAACTCTACACACCAAACATGACACAGGCTCTCAATTAATTATGGTACCAATTATTATGACCTAAGCCTGGTAAATTAGTAGGTGCTAGAAAATATAAGTGCAAAATGAGGTAAAAACAATTTAAATTTTTTCCCTTTTTTGAGGTATAATTGACACACAATGATATTAGTTTCAGGGGTACAACATAGTGATTCAATAGTCTACACATTATGCTGTGCTCACTGCAAACGTAGCTCCCACCTGTCACCATACAACCCTATTATGACACCACTGACTATATTCCAGAAGTAAGATATTTTTAAAGGATCTGAAGTTGAGAAAATACAGGATAAATGGTGAAATGGCATGGTGACCCTGGACTAGGATAGTAACTTCTTTTTAAGAGAGAGAGAGCAGGAGCAGGAACAGTAGAGGGGGAGGGAATGAGAATCTGAAACAGACTCTCCACTGAATGCAGAGCCCAACTCAGGGCTCAAGCCCAGGATGCTAAGATCATGACCCAAGCCAAAACCAAGAATTGGACACTTAACCAACTGAGCGACCCAGGTGCCCCTAGATAGTAACTAACTTTGAGGAAGAGGAGAAATGCCCTTTTCAACTGATACAAAAAACTCAAGAGGTTAAGTCCTAAAACCCATAGAGTCACTGATTAAAACAAGAGTAGACTGACTTCAACTTCTATGTCCACATACATTGCCCAGCTTCCTGGGGTCCTATGTGAGCTCATTTTCCTTCCAGCACTACACACTGTGTTTCTCATTAACCACAATTTTACCAGGATTAAAATCTTAGTGAAGAGGTCGGATGATATACACAGGTCTTGAACCTAATCATTTTTCAGCCTATTGATCCGATTTCCACCTGGTACTTTATCACTAATGCTAGTGGAAATTTTATGGAGCCATTAAACTCATGGAAGAACTGAATGTACTTTTCACTTAACGGAAAAAGTGCTACTAAATGAATCTATACGTTGCGAAAGGTCAGAAGACTGTAACACTCCAAAATAAAGGGTTTATTTGTTTTTTTTAAACAAGGACTCTCTTTTATCTGTAAATGATGCTTTTTAAGATGGATAATACTACAGTCAATTAAACATTCAGAACATACTGTGGGCCCAATATTCTAACAAATATATAGATCACAGAAGGATAGGCACTTGCAGGATGTTTACAATCCAACTGGAAATATGACTAACACACATAAAACTATTATTGAGCTAGTAAACTCATTAGGATGTTCGTGCGAGCTAAAGATATCGGACAATAATGACACTACTTTCCATGGCTCTTTTACATATATGATTCCAGCTGCCGTATATAGAGACCCAGTAGCAGAGCATGAGCATTACTATTCCTACTTGTCAGGCGATAAACTGAAACTCAAAAGCACTTAATGCCACTGTGACACCAGCCTCGGTACACCCAGCTCTAAAGGGACCCCCACCACAGAGCTTTCCTACCTAGAACTCACCCTGCCCCCCTTTTCTCTTTAAAGCCAGAATTTCGTGCATAGATGGATCTTCTGGGAAGCTGGTCCCAGCCCCATTCCCAGGAGACACCCAGAGGGCTTGTGATAATGCATTTCCCTTTATTGGCAACTGGATTAGGAGCAGACTTTTCACCCAATTCTGTCTAGTTCTGTTGTGATGCCTGCCAAGGGCCTCCTGAAAAAGAGTCTGTGATTCCTGAGAAAGAACTGAAAGATACATAGTCCCTCTTTCTTGGCCACTGCTGTATGTGAATGCCAGGTGTGGGAATGCCATGGCCGTCTAGCTGCTGGTCTGCCAATGATGCTGACACACAGTGGAGGAATGGAGGGATGGCAGGATCTAAGTTCTCCATTGCATCTCTGAGGAGCCAACCACCGCCTCTGAAGCCCTTCTCGCTTCTGGAAATCCTATTATGGGAAATGAAGAATTACCTTTTTGGTAAAACCAACTGAGGGCATTTCAGTGTGTTCTGATTCTTATTTTAAGTAGCCACTAAAAGCGTCCTGAAAATGCCTTTGAAACACAGAATCAGGATTCAAATGCAGGCCTTCAGAGGGCCTGCGGCCTGTTTTCCCACTGTGCAATCTTCTTCCTCCTCCTCTTTGGAAGAAACAGGACTCCCACCGGTGGGTTAGAACTGAGAACTTACTCTGGAGCAGAGGAGGGACGATGCCCGCATTTGGCTACGAATGAGTTAGGACCATGAGGCCATACCCACAGTGCTCTGCTCCTACAACCAGTCAAGCATCTCCTTTGTCCTGAATTTCATATTCTGAGTCCTGAATTTCTGTCCTGAATTTCATATTCTGAGCAATATTATGTGCTCCAAAATTCTATTTGTTGCTATCACCAGAATATCTCGATCTTTCTTACTCCTTCCTCCTCCTCCTCTACCTTCTTGTTCATGGTCAGGCTGGACAGATGGTGTTCCTGTTCTGCCACACTAAGGTCCCACATTAGTTTATCCACCAGCCACTGATCCCACAGCATTTCTTAAAATCCAGACCTCGCATTCAACACTATGATGACTACTATTGAGAACACGGTCTATATCTTTGGGGAGACCATACTACGGTCAATACACAAGATGGCAATGGATAAAAATAACTGTAACTATCACTTATTGGTTCATATCAAGAGCCTGATATGGTACCAGGGGCTTTACCTACACTTCTCCCCTGTGCACACTTGAGTAAGTGGAAAGGATTAGAATATATAAGCATTTAACAAAATGGCTCTTCAAATTGATATTTAGCCAAAAAACCCCACAACATCTGTTCTGAAAAATACTTACTGTGTGAGAGCACTGAGATGATGAGTGGTTCACTACTTCCTTTTTCCAAATCTTGTGTAATGTTTCAATATTGTTTTTAAAACTAAAAATGCATGAATCTGATTCATTGTATAAGTAAATTTTTCTGAGTCCAGCTCATTTGAAAAATGAAGATGATTCTTAGCTATGGGGTGTATATGAGGACAATTTTAAATGATAAACTACATGCAAAGAGCTTATCTAAGAATAGTGAATTCTTAATCAACATTAATTCCCTTTCCTCTCTGGCAAAAGACTGTATTTCATTATTCTGCCTAGTAAAATGCCACGACTAAATTTGGATAATCCAATCTCATTGATTCCTAATGGAAAGCATTAGCATAGATGAAAGGAAAAGCCAACTATTTTGTTTAATCCATTGCAGTAGTTTAAAGCCATGAAGCACATCAGAGGGAAATATTTTATGACACAAAGACATTTTTTGGTCATAAGCAGTAGTTCCATTTTGTAAATTGCCTCTCCAGTCAGAAGGTAATTTCTCTTACCCAAGCAAAGCTGCTAAAACATCAACATCAACCATAATATATATGCTGAAAAACCATAGGGTCATTTCAACAGGTGCAATAAAAGCATCTGACAAAATTCAATACCCACTAGAGGAAAAAAAAAAATGTCTCAGCAAAGCAGAATAGAGGGGAACTACCCTAATCTGATAAAAACTGCCTTCAAAAAAATGGCAGCTAATATCGTACTTAGTGGTGTAAGGCTAAATACTCTTCCCCTAAAAGCAGGAAGAAGACCATGCCCTCTCTCACCACTTTGATTCAACAGTGTATTAGAATTCCTAGTCACTGGGGCTCCTGGGTGGCTCGGTCAGTTAAGTGTCTGACTCTTGGTTTCAGCTCATGTCACAATCTCATGGGTCATGGGCTAGAGCCCCGTGGACGGGCTCAGCAGGGCATGTGCTTGAAGCTTCTCTCCCTCTGCCCACCCCCCATGCTCTTGGGTATGTGCACACACACTCTCTCCTTAATAAATAAACCTTAAAAAAAGGATTTCTAGTCACCATAATAAAGCAAGAAAAAGAAAATAAAAGACATCTTTCAAGATGTGAAGCTGTGAAGCTGTCTTTATTCCCAGATAGCATGTCTATATAGAAAATCCTAACATGTGGGCAGCCGGAGTGGCTCAGCGATTTAGCGCCGCCTTCAGCCCACGGCCTGATCCTGGAGATCCAGGATCAAGTCCCACATCGGGCTCCCTGGGTGGAGCCTGCTTCTCCCTCTGCCTGTGTCTCTGCCTCTCTCTCTCTCTCTCTCTCTCTGTCAGTCTCTCATGAATAAATAAATAAAATCTTAAAAAAAAAAAAAGGAAATCCTAACATGTCTACAAAAAGCTTGTTAGATCTATTATACAGGTTAGCACAGTCACTGGATACCAGGGGACTACATGAGAAGCAATTACATATAGATTAGCAAAGTTTGCATTAAAAAGGGAATTTTAAAAATCTATTAACAATATAATCAGCATCAAAAAAACAAGAAATATTTGGGGACAAATTTAACAAACTATGTTTAAGAACTGCATCCTGAAAACAAAGATCTCAGTAAGAATTTTTTTTCCAGTAAGAAATTCTAAAGGGCCTAAATAAATGGAGAGTTATGTTCTTGAATGTAATATTCAGTGTTATCAATTCTCCACAAATCGATCTAAAGATTCAACACCCCAGTCAAAGTGCCAGGAGGCTATTTTCATAGCTACTGACAAGTTGATTCTAAAATGTATGTGAAAATGTCAAGAACTTAGAATAGCCAGAATAATTTTGAAGAAAAAAAAGAGTTGGGAGGACTTACACAGTAACTAAGTTATGAAAAAGCTACATTAGTCAAGACAGTTTGGCACCAGGGAAAGATCTGACACAGAAATCAACAAAACAGAGCTCAGAAAAAGACCTGCATATTTACAAGCAACTGATTTTGACCAAGATGTAAAGGTAATTCCATGGATAAAGTCTGCTGTAAGAACTGGATATCCCGAAAAATAAAAATAAAAAGTATTGATCCCTACCTCACACTCCTTGTCTGGCTTCCAAAACAAACCCATTGTGACTTTAGGAACCAACTCCAATCACTTAAACCTGATTCTCAAATAGTTTAAACAGAAAGACCTTTCTTTTTCCTCGTAAGTTTTTTAAGTATGCCTCACTTACCTGACATTTAATGTCCATACACACATCCTCTCCTGTTGGCTTTGTTTTCTCAAAAGTGCTAAGAAAAAAACCCAAGCAATACACTTGAGTAACCAGTATTTTCACAAATTATTAATGTCTCCTTGGGCTTAGTTTTTCACCCATGTAGGGAGAGGGTGAAGCAGACACCCAGATGTCCTCTCTTAAACTAACTCACAGGCTGGGCCATGTGGTCATCAGAAGAGCAGAGCTAAAGTTGCTGCCCTTTCTTTGGTGTGACCCTCCAAGTGGTGGCTTCCCCTATAGTCAGAACTGAGCTGTTGCGCTTTTATTTTTTTTTTTAAGATTTTATTTTTGAGTAATGTCTACACCCAACATGGGCTCAAATGTACAACCCTGAGATCAAGAGTCTCAGACCCAACTGACTGTCCCAGCCAGGCGCCCCCATGTGGTGCTTTTGAAAGACCCCATCTGAGCCCAGAGTTACTGAATCAGTCTCTAGAATTGACTTCAGAAATATCCATTTACAACAAGTTTTTCAGAGTCACTTTTACTCAAGTTTGAAAGTCACTAGAAAGTTGGATATATAAAAAACGATTATGTGAAATGATCTGATTTTAAATATTTTTAAAACAAAAGTGAATTAAGAGAAAACAGATTCTAGAGTGAGTATTCTATTGGTGGGACTCATCTAGGGAACCAGGGTCTCCTGTTTGGACTTTATTTTGTGGGTTGGTCTTTCTCAAAACCACCGTGAGGGCTTGCTCAAATACAGATTGTTGAATCCACTCCCAGAGTTTCTGATTCAAAGGGTCTGGGATTAAGTCAGGTAATTTGCATTGCTAATGAGTTCCAGGTGATGCTTAAACTGTGAGTCTGGGGACCACACTTTGAGAAACACTGAAAAGCTTTACGATATTAAGAGTGAGTGAGACATAATCAAATTTACATTTTTTTAAAAAACCCTCTGGGAACGCCTGGGCATCTCAGTGGTTGAGCATCTGCCTTTGGCTCAGGGCATGATCCCAGAGTCCCAGGATCAAGTCCCACATCAGGCTTCCTGCATGGAGCCTGCTTCTTCCTCTGCCTATGTCTCTGCTTCTCTCTCTCTCTCTCTCTCTCTCTCTCTCTGTGTGTGTGTGTGTGTGTGTCTCTCATGAATAAATAAATAAAATCTTTTTAAAATAAATAAATAAATAAATTTTTAAAAGCCTCTGGTGCAGTACTCAACTTTGGCTGCACATTATAATTACCAAGGACAGGAGACCCAAAAGTTCTTCAACAGAAGCTCTTGGTAGTAGGGACAAGTCTCAAGCATCAGTTGTTTTTGTTTTTATTTTTGTTTTTGTTTTTTCAAGCATCAGTATTTTTTAAAGCTTGCAGGTGATTTCAGTAAGTATCCAAGTATAACAACCATACTTTGGTGATCTGCGGCAAAGGTGTCAGAGGCAATTGAGACTGGCCCATGAGAAGCCACTTGAGACAGTGCTTTATAAACCTAGTTGCCCATAGGGAAGGGGAACATGCCTGGGTGGCTTGGTCCATCAAGCATCTGTCTCTTGATTTCTGCTCAGTCCATGATCTCATGGGTCATGGGTTTGAGCCCTGTGTTCGGGCTCCATGCTCAGTGAGGAGTCTGCTTAAGATTCTCTCTCTCCCTCTGCCTCTCCCCCTGCTCATGCATGTATGCATTCTCTCTCAAATAAATAAATCTTTTTAATAAATAAAAATAAACCTAGTCACCCAGACCTTAAGGATGATCAGGTGGGCAGGACTCCAGGCCCACATCCATAATTACACTAAAGCAGCTACACTTTCATCTTTTCAAATGTTCATTTAAAGGGAAAACAAAAGGTTCTGTGGCTCTAAAATAATATAGGTTTGGGCAAACACTAAGTCAGGAATATATTGAAATCAGCTGGGATCCAATATTGTTGGGAGCCCTTGAGAGTCACTCAGGGTCACCTGGATTTTAGGTCGCTTACAAGGTCAAGCAGCAAATGGTAGTTGCCAAGTGAGAAATGTCCTGTGAAATGAGGAGCTGGGGCAAGCTATTGCCAGGCCTGGCTTGGTCACTGTATTTTGTTAGGATTCCTGAGGGAGGAGCATCAGCACTGAGGGAACCAAGGGTCGGACTGTTGGAAGGGAGTGATTGGACATTTCATGTGTGTGACTGTGGTCATGCATCCAGGGGCCATGTTTAGCTGTTGTTAGGGAGGCATTTACAGGGTAAATCCCACAAAAGCAGAAATTCCTCCGGTGCCAGGAATATGTCCATTTTTCCTTCTCATAAGACAAGTGAAGATAAATTCTGTAAGCATTGTTCATCATTCCCAAGGAAAGTATGCCAAAAGTCACACAAAACTTTTCATGAATGGTAATTACATATTTACCTTGCAGAAAACATGTAACAAATAAGGATATTAAGAATTTTGAAAAAAAAAAAAAAAGAATTTTGGTAGCATGCCAAAGAGCCATGGCCTTCCATCTGGAAAACATCTACTTCCTGAGGCCGCTTAGTGCCCTCAAGGAAACATAAGGATGGTTGGTTTCAAGGAAATCAGTTCCAGACTTGACTCTTACCTCCAACTTCATAAATGGATCGACTGACTACAGTATATACAAATATCCAATCATTTTGTTCTAATCCTGAAATGAATAAAATGACCTACATTAATGAGATCTCAATTTAAAAAATGGAGCCACTGAAAATGTCCCTGGAGTGGAGATATCTTGCTGCTTCTCCCTGCTTCCTAAGTCATCCTTTGCCCTTAAAATAGGAAAGAGTACCTCTTGCCCCCCAGTCCTACTAGGATGCATCACTTCAGAGTTTCAAAAGCTCCAGGACATGTTGCTCTTCCATGCACCACAATTACATCTCCTCCCTGAAGGGAGTCCCTAGAGACCAAGGACAGGAGCACACTACAGAATTCAGAGCCTTACTGCTTCTGAGCACTTTTAAAAGTACTGAATGACAAAAATGTTCTTAAATGAATAGTATCTCTGTGTTCCAACCCTTTCAGAGGATATATTCAACAAGGTCCCTAAGAGTAAAGAATCATGGGTAAAGCTGGTAATTATTGGTGAATCTTATGATAAAGCTTTTTTGACATACATTCCAGAAATTGGGAAGGAGGGGCGCTCTCATGACTTGGTAACAAATCCACTTGGATATTGGATGGTTTTGTATTCCTTAATTTCAATAAAACTGAAGGAACACTGAATCAAGTTATCAGCTGATATATTAGTGTTAAAAACAATTTTTGATGACATGTAACTAAGTGATTTGGATGCATAATTGGGAAGGAGTTCAAAAATTCGCTACTATTTACATAACTCCTTCCACTTCTAAATACTTATTCATATGGGAATATGGTTTTTAGTGTTTATATCTAGAAAAATATATATAAAGAAAAGTGATGTTCAGCACTATTTTAATTACAGCAATGAGTAATATTTATCTATGGATTCATAAACTAACTGGACAACAAGTCCTATTAGCTTTATTCAGATGATAAGTATCCTCAAAAATTTTACCATTTGTGTCTAAAAAGTCCCTCATCAAAATTTTTATTTATTTTATTTTGATTCATTGTGCAGGAATAATTGGTTGTTGTCGTAATTCAATCCAGAAGAAACTTCCCCCCTCCCCCAGAAATAATTTACAAAGAATATCATAGTAAAGTCCAATTTAAGAAGAACAATTTCAATTTATATAAATATTTTTCTTGCACAGACATGTGGCAAAACAATCAATAAAAGAATTCCCTGCCTGAAATATATATCCTGATATAAAATTCTCTGCAGGAAGTAGAATGGAAATACAAGCCCAGGATAAATGGACTGATGTAAAATTTCTGTTAAAGTAAGCTTCTTACATATTTTGTAAATTTATAAAAGAATCAAATCTCCAAGGCCAGAAACATTTGCCAGCATTGGAATAATCACAGTGCACAGGAAATGACACATCATTTCAAGTATGTAAACTTATATTGGAAAAAAGAGTTATCAACATAAAAACAGTGGGATGCAGTTACATAATTTTTCAAAACTCTTTTAGTGGTTATGTAAGAAAAAAAAGAAATGAACCGATCACTCTAGTGAATGTTTCATTCCACTACTCTAGGAAGATGTAAATTCCTTGGCTTGTCAAACAAGATTGTCTTTTTTTTTTTTTTAAGATTTTATTTATTTGTTTTTAGAGAGAGAGAGCAGGGGGAGGAGCAAACAGAGAGAGAAAGAATCTAAAGCAGACTCCCCACTGAGTCCAGAGCCTGATGCATGGTTCGATCTCACAATCCTGAGATCATGATCTAAGCTGAAATCAAGAGTAGGGCATCCAACCGACTGAGCCACCCAGGCGCCCCCAAACAAGACTGTCTTGGATGGCATTTGTCTAATGGATTTAAGTCCAAGAGGAGGGGAATAGATTTCCATTTTAAACTACCACCCTGCCCTTCTGATGCCCATGAAGGATCACAGAAAAACTCAAGGATCTATGATCAGAAATCCCATGGGGAGGCTCAGCTGAAGACCAAGAGCACTGGAAGCTTCTACTTCAGACAGGCTGGAAGCAAGGAGGTAGTATTTAAGGATTTTTTGGATACTGCACTTACTGAGAAATAAATAAGGCTCATTCTCAATGAGACTTAAAAAACTGGAGCAGTCTGACACAAAGAAAGGGAGCCCCCCAGATTTGGGCAGTATGTATATTTGGAAAGGTGTTTTTGTTTGAAAGTAAGGGCCGTTTTGAAGTCTCCTACTGAATTAGAGAGCCTCTGCAAATGATCTGAAGACCAAGCCTACCTCTCACAAATGGCATTTTGGAACTTTGGGGATTCTTGAGTTCCACACATGTATAAAATCTGTGGCTCGTGGAGGTTAAAGGCCTTGCTCAAAGTCACACATATTTTAGTGACAGGAGAGCATCCATGTCCTGCTATTTCTACAGCATGACCAGAAACATGAAGCCAAAAACTGTGCCTCTCTTCCTAATATCCCACATCACATAATATTTTAGACATAAGGAAATGTTGTGAAGACCACCATAAAAAAGCAGCCAGCATAACTTATAAAGCCTAAGGAGAAAGACACCAGGTCTCCCAATGTACAATGCTGACCCTTGCTGGATACGAGGAAGAGAATCAGTTTTAAAACATTACTGAGGTGGCTCAGTAGTTGAGCGTCGGCCTTTGGCTCAAGTCATGATCCCTGGGGCCCTGGGATCGAGTCCCGCATCAGGCTCCCTGCAAGGAGCCTGCTTCTCCCTCTGCCTGTGTCTCTGCCTCTTTGTGTATCTCTCATGAATAAATAAAATCTTAAAAAAAAAAAAAAACACTACTGAAAAACTCCTCTTTCTCATGCATACTTGTACCCCTATTGAGATAAAAGCTTTGTCTGGCAAAATTTCCCTCTTCTTTTTTCTGGAGATAGGGAAGCATGTGGCTCCCTTGCCTACCCTTGCTGCTGTTCAAAGCAGACAAAAATCCCCCTGCGGTTTTACCGCTGCAGCAGGCACACATCCCCCTCCCACAAGCAAGGCAGAAGAAAATGATCCAGGATTCACTTGTAATTAAATCTGTAGATAACAGGTCAGTTAAAATAAATCCAAGGTTTCATCAGAAGATAGAACTGGCGGGATGGAAAAACATTCCACCAAGCTGCTAATACGTCATTTTCTCAAAAACAATTACGATGCGGCATATTGGTTCCTGTTGGCTCAGGCTGTAAAGACAGGACAGGGTACAAATAAATAATTGACTTTTCTAGGATCTGGTTTATAAAAGTGGGGGCAGGGAGCGGAGAAGAGGGTCCTTAAGATATAGGTTTTACGAGATCTGCATCCAGACACAAAGTAGATTTCATCTAGACTGAGAAAGAGAAAAGCTGGCCAATGGGATAAGAGTTGGTGGGTTGGCCAACTCAGGTTTTGACAGGAGAGAGAAAACAGCAAAGCAGTTAAGTATAAGCAGAGGTATAACATAACAAAGCACTGGCCAAGCTTGACAACAGGATGTCTCATTTGTGTCCGGGTAAAAGAAAAGCAGAATAGGTGTTAAGAAGGTTTTTTAACTACTTTGAATTTCTAAGAGGACTATGATCTCCAGGCAAAGGGAGTTACGTTTGAGTGGAATCCTGGAGGAGCCAAGAGGCAAGCTGAACCCCGACCAGAACCAGGGTACAGCAGGGAGGCACCATGAGAAGGATGAGCACCAGTGGCCCAGGGTGGCTGCTTTGACTGTTTCCTGATCCAAGTGTTGAGATGTAAAGAGGAGAGGCACTTGGGTGGCTCTGTGGATTAAGCATCCAGACGCTTGATTTCGGCTCAGGTCATGATCTCAGCGGCGTGAAATTGAGCCCTGAGTCAGGTTCCACACCCAGTGGATTCTCTCTCCCTCTCCTCTGGCCCTAGCCCTCCCCATCTCTTTTAAAAAAAAAAAAAAAAAAAGAGATGTAAAGAGGAAAGAAAAGACTGAACAGATCAGCTGACCCTGAACTACTCTTTGCCTCCAGAAAAGACTCCTGAAGTCTTCCTGCAGACTATGCCCAGGGGATGCCTGTGCACCTTGGGAGTTAAAGTATTGTTAATAAACAGTACCATGTCGTGATTATGTCTTGCGTCCAAATAATTGTGCAATCATATGGGAGGTTCCTTTAAAAACCGTGGGAATTATTTTACTAGTATCCTAAAATTTAGGAATACGGTGTGCATCCCAGGGATGGAGTGATCCCTACAGGCACTGCAGCCCTTGGGTAAAGCTTTAGCTACTCCATGCCATGGGCTAAGGTCTGTGTTTACAATGAGGGACAATTTCCCTGTGAACAGAACTGAATGCTTCTCACAAACACTTCTGCCCATCAGTTTCAGGGAACATCCTGGACAGGGCCTGTAATGACTTCTGAGGTCCTCGACCGTAGTTTTAACTTCCCCCTAGAATGGATGGCTGTAATGTGAGCCTCTTCCATCATCAAACATTAAAATCCATGGGCCTAATTAAGTTACTCCAGGATTTTATAAAATAGGTGTCTACTCAACTAATAAGAAATAAACAGCTGTTTTAAACACCGAAACTGTGAAAATAACAAAGCAAGAAGTGCCTAAAAGACACCCTTTATTCTCTCTGTACTTTCTGTGCCCACATCCATTCTGACCTGAACAGTTTCCTGAGATGGGCTTTGGACCTTCCCTAGTTCTTCACACTTCTTCCCTCAGGATACCTTAAGACCCATGGCTTTGGAGCGGGGCCGTTGTATATTTCTATGTCATTTGTATGATATCACCTCCTTCATGGAGACCATGACCTCGAGTAGCTGGCATCTTCAGTGTCCCTTTCTTGGACAGCTCTCTGTATGCCCACATCTGGAGACATTAGAGTAGCTCTGCCCTGCTCAGGATCACTCTCCAACCCACTTCCTTCCATGGGAATACAGAAGTGAGACTTAGTAGCTACAGGCCTCTGAGCTTCGACTGTAAAGCTTCCTAAGTAAGCAAAGATCTTGGCCTGCCTGCTTCATCGTGTCTTTCTTCAATTCCTCAATGTACCACCTTCTAGGTACAGAGCCTGTGAACTCCTGCTTATTGTCAGCACTTGGAAAGGCAAATTTCCACTCTTTGTGAGGACCCAAATATCTCTGTAATGTCACCACCATAATCAAGAAACAAGGTATATATATATCTAATGGAGTGGGAATTGTGTGTCTTGAGGACTAATATGCCTCTTCAAAAGATTTTATTTCCATTAATAGTTGAAAGCAAATCAAACTAAACCAAATGGAAGTAGTTATTTGCTGATTCACTTTGACAAGTAAAGATTTATCCTTGAAACCTCACTGGATGCTTAAGATATGTTAGATCCTATTTCAGCTCTTATCACATATTTCATAAGGAAAAGAACATAACTTCCGCAGTAAAGTCAGCAACTAGAATATTAGACTCTAGGACCCTGAGTATTTATAATTTATGGAGGGGGTAACGGGTGGCAAAGACTCTCCAAACAAAACACTGCATTTCTTTCGTGAATATTGTTTCCACATTCAGCATTCTAAGGGAAATAACATTTTCTTAGCAGCCATAAAAGATAGAAAGGTTGGTGATTAATTATTGAGGGTTTCCATTGCCGGAAAAATATCTTTCTTTAAAAAAAAAAAGAGCATAAGATAAACAAGAGAATTGAAGGGTTCCCCAAAACTTTCAATATCTGTTGTTTCATGAAAGCAGACAACAGCATAGTGAAGCAAGTAGCACTACGTCTACACTGGCAGGTGAGGAAACAGGGTTTACAGAGGTAAAGCAACAATACCAGAGCACACGGAAAGAAATGTCCAGTCTTCTGTTTCCTCTTTACATCCTAAAACTTGAAATATAAAATGGAGACAAAACAGGAGCCCATACTCCCCAAAGTAGGCACATGATTTTCCACTATCCAATCAGGGTTCACTCTTCTAAGAGTTCACACTTGAATTTGAAGGTGCTTTTCACATATGAGGATCAGATAAAGTAAATGTTTGAACCATGTCAACTACTTTAGGTTGTGGGGTTTTTTTAAGTTTTGCTGGTGGTTGCTCTAGAGTTTACAATATATGAATCAATGTCCACTTTCAAGTAACACTTCATGGATGGTACCTCATAATGGGGCATTCACAATCATCTTCCTCATCCCTACAACATGGCCTTATTTGACTTATCCATAAGCTATATCCAAAAAAAAAATAAAAAAAAAAAAAAAAAAAAAAAAAGCTATATCCAACCGATACATTACTGCTATAATTACTTTGAGCAGTTAAGTATTAGACTAGCTTCCAGGTGAGTAAACCAGAATATATCCACATGCAAACTTATAGGCCCTAAATTCCAAGGGGACAGAAATTCCTTTGTTCAGGAACTTGCCTACCTTTACCTGGCTATTGATTCATATCCTTTAATATCATTTGTAATAAATGTGTAATCTAGTGAGTAAACTAGTTTCTCCTGAGTTCTGAAAGCTCACCATCTGGAATCTCTCCAAATCACACCCTTTGGGGGTTTTATTGTTGTTGTTGTTTAAAGATTTCATTTACTTATTTGACAGAGAGAAAGAGAGAGTGAACAAGAGGGAGATGGGGAGAGAATCTGAAGCAGACTCTTCACTGAGTGCAGAGCCCAAAGGGAGCTCAATTCCACTACTGCAAGATCACAACCTAAGCTGAAACCAAAAGATGGATGTTTAACCAACTGAGCCACTCAGGCACTCCCACACCCTCTTGGACTTTTATGGAGGCTTCAATTCACTGACATGATTGATTAAACCATTGGCTATTGGTGACTGACTTAACCAGCTCCCAACCTTCTAGTTGCAGGGTTGGTTTCCCCAGCAACCAGCTTCCATTCTTAGGTGGGGTCCAAAAGTCACCTCCTTAACATAACAAAAGATTTCTTTTGCTTTCTAAATGGGACTGAGGACCAAATACATATTTCTTATTATAAATCACACTATTACAATAGGTAAAGTTTCCCCTACTCTGGCTTCATTCAAGATTCTCTCTTTGGCTTTCTGCAATCTGAATACAATATGTTTAGGCATAGTTTTATTTTGTTTTTTTATCCTGCTTCTTGTTCTCTAAGCTTCCTGGATTTGTATTTCAGTTTCTGTTATTAATTTTGGAAAGTTTTAAGGTATTATCCCTTGAAGAAAGAAGGGAGGAAGGAAGTTAAGAATAAGCCTAAAGAGAAATGGAATCAGAGTATGAGTTACAAAGCAGACAGGAAATACCATCTAGGATGTTTGACTAAGATTGTATTAAGCCTCACAGAAAAGCAGAGCCCTGCTGGAGCCATAAGTGAGGGCTCTCTAAAGACACCACATCTCCCAGGGTACCTATCCATCCTTCAGAATCTCCTTTGTTGACTCTGGGTGTGCTTGACTGACAGCCAGCTGAGAAGTAAAAGGAAGACAATCTTCAGTGGAACGTGGATCACTCTCCCCTACTCACTAAAACACAACCAAATTGGCCTCTGTCCTTTCCTGAGTCAAACTATACTCTGTCCCACCTCCAGGCCAATATCTATGCTATTCTGTCCATAGAGATCTCCTCCTTCAACAACACACTTTGTAATTATTTATGTTATTGTGTGCCTGTTTGATTTCTATTTTCTCCACTATGTATATGCTCCAGGAGGAGCCACTAAATAGCTCACAATGCTTGAAACATACTAAGAACTTGTATTTTTTGAAAGCACACTAAGCATGGAGCCCAACTCAGGGCTCGATCTCACGACCCTGAGATCACAACCTGATGTGCAACCAAGAGTTGGCTACTTAGCCACCTGCACCACCCAGGCACCCAGAACTCATAAGTATTTAATAATGAATAACTACGGTGGCTTCTGTGCTAAGTGAGAATTCCTGCCCCTTTTGCACAATCACTGGAACAGGCCATGGGATGAAAGACATCATCAGATCTGAGGGAGGAGAGGAAGGAAGGGCAAGTGGTAAGAGTGTGGTAGAAGGAGAGTCAAGTGACACTGAAACATAATGGAGCATTTGTCAAGGAAGTGAGTCACTGGAATAACGTTGAGTGCATTCATAAAATGGGCCATGGAAGCCAAGAGGGTTGAGAGGGAATAGGATAGATGTAGTACACAATGCTTGGGGTAAGGCAAGGTTCAGATACCCAAAGGTCATGCAGTACCAGGCGGGAATATTTCTTAATGGCCTACAATTGACAAGGCACCGAGAAGTCAGGTTCCCATTTGATTTCATTGACTTCACAAAGTCATGCCACCATGTTGGAAAACCAAATTCCCCAATAAGACACCTAGAAACATAAAGATTTGGATTTAAAGATCCTAAAGAATATCTCATTTTCCACAATGACAACACAATTATCCTTCTAGGAAAGGAAAGATTAAATCTGTGAATGAAGTGAGAGTAGTTCAAAAAGAGCAATGAAGCTCCTTCCAAGTAAGAACCATCTAATCACATTATTTGAACTTGGTTATCTAGGTTGGACCTAGCAAAAATTTAAATCTCTCACTTGGATTGTTTATCAGTTAAATTTACATACTTATTAAGATAATGAGTTAAAAAATAATTTAAAAATTGAAATTTGATTTTATTGAGTTGACCAATAAGATTTTTGTCTATGATACTGCCTATGTTTGACCCTGGTGAAGTCAGTTACACACTAAATCCTTGAAATTATGCTCCTGGAATACAGAGAAAGTATATTTCTCTCCATCTTATTACATATTTGTTATGAAATATCACATATATAACCTCTACCAAGGGTCTTTAAAGGATGATTATCTAAATTGAAGGTATTATGTATATGCATACCTAATGAGTAACTTTTTCCCTAAATTGAAAAATGAAAGTCCAAGGTCACCCAGCTACTAAGAGCCCAAAACACATTTTACCAGAATCCAGTTTCGCCCATTTTGTCATCCCAGATTATCTTCACATCACAGATTTCAGGACATCAGTTGAATGCCACCAATTTCTAAACATATTCATGGAAGAATTTTGTTGTTAGAAAATTATGAAGCTAAACTCAATTTTATCAGAATATTTTAGAGCCTTGAAATTCATCTTTCAAGTTGCTTTCTTTCTCTCCTGTGATAGAATTGAAGTCTATAAAAATAAAAATTTGGTTCCATTCAACCGGAGCAATTATATGACCAAATGTTAGCTCTATTTGATTAGATAAAAAAGATATTTCCCTACCTCATTCTCTTGATGGTATCTTTGCTCTTGCCTCATGTTTACCAGAGATAACACTTTTCTAAGAATTTTTTTCTACATTCTCCTAGCTGATAATCAGAGCACATTCAGCACTTTGAACATATAAAATAAGCTAAATAAAGAGAAACTGGAATGATTGCAAGTGCAGACACATGGTACAATTCCTAAGATTACTGGATACAAGGGAAGAGATTGATTTAAAAAAAAAAAAAAAAAGTTGGAGGGATGCCTGGGTAGCTCAGTGGTTGAGCATCTGCCTTTGGCTCAGGTCATGATCCTGGGGTCATGGGATGAACTCCCACATCGGGTTCCCCACAGGGAGCGTGCTTCTCCCTCTGCCTGTGTCTCTGCCTCTCTCTCTATGTCTCTCATGAATAAATAAATAAAATCTTTTTTAAAAAGTTGGAAAGGTCCTGGATGTTCACCAATGTAAGTGATGGCTTAAGGAGTCAAGACACAAAAGGAAGAAAAAGGTGGGACTATGGATAATCTGGCTGGGGATCTAAAACAGCAGTGCCTAGACATTTTTGGTTGCCACAATAAAGCAGATGCTACTAGCATCTCGTGGGTTCAAGCCAAGGATGTTGCTAAATATCCTACTATGCACAAGGCAGCCTCACCCACAAAAGAAAGAATTTACATGGATTAAAAGCCAAGACTGGGAAACCATGTTTTAAGAGATTCAGGGTGGTGCTCTGGTCCCTTTTATAAAATCCCCTAAATGTGAAGCGAAAGTTTACCTTTTGGGTTCCTCCTTACCATTATCAACAAGTAGGACTAAATTTAAGTAATGCCATCATGCTTCCATAATGCCAAAGTGAGATAGTAGACTGCTAGTCTACCTGTCCCCATCTCGCCTGTACAATCTAGTCCCCCAATACAACCTAGTCCTAATGCCCAGTGGACATATTTATGTGACCAATTCCCTATCCCCAACTACCCCAAACAACCTAATCCCCCAATACAACCTAATCCTAATGCCCAGTAGGCATATTTATGTGCCTGAAAACAATAAACAGGAAAGGAGGTTCTTTTTTTTATGGCTATGTATTTCCTAAGAAACTGGCCAACAGATCATGTCTTCCTTCCTTCCTGACTTTCTACACTGCAGCATCAGTTCAGGGGTTTCCAAAGCCTGGGTATAGCCTAGTGGAAGAATGAAGATGGAAAGGGAGTACTAAAAAAAAATGAAAATTAAAAAAATTTTTTAAAAAGGAAAGGGAGTACTGACATCATGTGTCAATGATGTCAATGATGTCATGATTCAGAGTCCTACCAGTTCCACCAAGGGGACACTCTGAGTACAGCGCAGTTACCAACAAGAGGATACATTTGCCATTTCCCCTCCCCTTCCCCCGAACCCACAGGTAAACTAGGTTATTCCAGAGCCTTCCAAGGTTTCCTTGAGGTCCTCTTTGGATTATTAAGCATTAGCAAAGACTGCTCTGTAATGAAGGTTTCCATGTTATACAAGACAGAAAACAGGCAATGAAAAGAAACACTTCATGCATGACCTGCAGTCCTCCATTTCCCAGGATCTCATCCAACCTGATTTTAGACTTTAAATGAAATAATAATAATCTTAAGCACTTTTTAGGGAATAGAAACTCAATTATGCAAATATGGACAAATAGCCACTTTATACCCTTTGGCTTATGATTAGGAACATAACTGCTGCCACGTGTCAGATTTTTTCACTCACCAGCTTAAACTCTGTTAGTGGCATCTTAACTGCTCTATGAATAAAATCTAAATTTCTAAAAGTTCCCGCATGATGATTATTATTGCCCATGCCCTTCCTTGCTCCCTATGTTCTGTCTCCTTAATTTCCTGCTACCCAAGTATCCCTATCTCAAATGCCACCTCTTCAGAGAAACTTCCCCAGACCATCTTATCCCCACATAGTTAGTAACTTGTTTTAAGTAGACTCCACACCTAGCGCAGAGCCCAGTGTGGGGTTTGAACTCATGCGACCCTGAGATCAAGACCTGAGCTGAGATCAAGAGCAGAAGTTTCAACGAACTGAGCCACTCAGGCGGCCCTCCCCACATGGTTATTATCACAAGACTGTTTACTTTCTTGCCGAGCATCTATTACAGTTATCATTAATCTTTTTAGTATGCTTTCTACTACTCTCCACTAGAATGTTAGCTCCATGAGCATAGAGATCTTATCTGCGTGTTGACTGCCGCCCAGAGCTTAAAAAAGTTCCTGCCACATGACAGTGACTGGCCATATTTGTCGCATAAATTAGTAAATCCAAGCAACAATAAATCCTCATAAGCAAGATATTCTCCACAAGCAGGAATTATTCAAACTATATCCTCCAGAAATTTCAAATGTGATCACACGGTCCAAGCTATTTAGAGGAGTCAACAGAGAGACACAGAAGTGTGAGCTCCCCAAGCTCTGAAATGGAGCAGGACATAGAAACCAGCCAATACACTGACATCATTGATTAAGCCACACAAATAATCCGGTTTGCCAGATGAAGGCAGTCAGCCTATACTCTTCCAGTTCATCCAGGAAACTAACACAGGATGTGTTAACATGAGACAAATGAGAATTGAGACAAATGGTCTCATTTCTATATCAACATAGATTGAATTTGAATGTTTTTCATAAAAATAAACATTGTACAAATCACTTCCACCAAGCTGAAATTAGAAAGAAATAAAATCAAAATTTTTCAACAGGATCCTATAAATATCATGCCCTATAGGAAAGTTAAACTTTGGCAAAGCATTATAACAAAGGGAGGCAATTGGGAAAGTCATCAAATGCTCACTAAATAAACACAGGTGTGTGTTTGTGTCTTTCTATGCATAAGATTGAAGAATTTCCAAGTTAGGACACTTCAGTACAACAGCAGTCTAGACTGCAATTGCAAAGGGTGCGCCAATTATGTGAGAACACTCAACAACTATCTGACAAATTTTACAGTGAATAAAAGCTATGAATGAAAATACTTCACCTGGGTCTTTCAAAAGTAACAGTAATACTGTCACACTTCCAAGCCCTTGAGGCTCCTGGACTTATGTGCCTCAACACACCGCTCAGGGGGCACCTTCTCCCTCCTCTGTGGGCTCTCTGGAGTACTCTCTGGCGCCCCCTACAGGCAACCTAACTGAAAGCTAGCAGGCAAAAGAGAAAACTGTTTTGCAGGAGCCAGGCATTCATTACAAAGCAGAAGGTGGACAGGTAACGTTTCGAAGAGAGAAACAAGAGCATACCCCCCCTCCCGCCTGATCTCAGGTACGTGCTCACTCCAATGGCTGTTTGACAGCTACTTGAGACTGCTCAGTTGAAGAATTCTACTTGTGATCCCTCTGGAAATAGATATGGACTTCTGGTTATTAGTATTGAAACAGAGCACACAAGTCGCCCACTAAATCTCCACTCACAGAGGCCAGGAGGCTAACGCCAGAGATAAATAAACACAACCTTGATCATACGAAGCTTCTTAACTGACAAAATATAAACACAAATTGGGCCACGGTGCTCTAAGACTTCAAAGAATAACAAAATCAATCTCAATAAGTCATTATGTCTCAGGAGAAATGGTCTGCCTCTCCTCTCTACTCTCAAGTGAACACAGATTTCTCAGCAATTCAAGGACTGATGAGCCAGTTGGTAGATTTTTCCCAGTTTATTTCTCATCTCCCCTGCTGCCTTTTGCTCCTGCAAACCTGAACGCCCATTCATCTGCTTTTTCCTCTGCTCTCTGAAAGGTGCAGCAAGAATGAATACAGGACTACAACCTCTGAGGCCTATCAGCCAAATCCTGTGAAGTCTGGGTTTAGACAAAGGAGCCAGCAGAACACTCAACCCACACCTCCAGCAAGCTACTGTTTGGGGAAGAAGAATTTCCTCTGCCCTTTAAGGTCCTTCTAGCTAGACCATGAATCAAATTGACATGAGACTGATTAATAAGAGAAAATCAAATTTAATAGCATATGTATGGGGAATCCACACAGACATGGCAATTCCAAAGACAGGAAACATGATACTTACAAGAGCCAAGGAGAGGGGTGGGGTCTGAGGATACAAATGGAGAAAGACCAGTAGTAGCAGGGAGGTGAGAGGAGATGTTGGGAAAACGAAGGAGTTGCCCTGTTTTGTAGATAATGGTTTCTTCTTCCCTTAAAGGGAATGCCTGGTTTTCTTTTCTTTTCTTTTTATTTTATTTAAACTCAATTTGCCAACATATAGTATAACACCCATCCCAATGTTCACAGCAGCAATGTCCACAACAGCCAAACTGTGGAAGCAGCCAAGATGTCCTCCGATAGATGAATGGATAAAGAAGATGTGGTGTGTATATATATATATATATATATATATATATATATATACACACACACACACATTTATATATATGAAGGTCTGTTAATAGCTCTCTTCCTGGTACAAGCAGGCAGTTGAGGGGGAGGTAAAGAGCTTTTCCTGAATCTGCTGGGTTTTGATTGCTTTTAACTGAGAATAAAGTTCAACATCAAAGTGGCTTATCTTGAGGCAGCCTGCCCTTGGCCCCTACAATACAGATTTCCTCAAAAGTTTACAGCACATGCATCGCTACTGATCCTGTGATTGCTTGCTGAGATCTAGGACATGCCCACTACCCTGAAGGATCTGCAAATGCTCCTACAGAAACCTAGCAGGGGAGGGGATGCTGAAGAGAAACCATGTTGCCAGGCCACTTCTAGTATCCTAGCCAAGGAAGATCCCACAGATGAGGCTGTGTGTAGCTGAGGCAGGAGTAAGGAGCTGACAAATCATGAAAAACTATCATGTAAACGACTCATGAGAAAATAGAAATAACATATTGAAAGGGGAAATTTTATTTTTTTTAATTTTTTTGGAGTTCAATTTGCCAACATATAGCATAACACCCAGTGCTCATCCCGCCAAGTGCCCCCTCTCAGTGCCCATCACCCAGTCACACTCCAACCCCCTGTCCACCTCCCCTTCCACTATGAAGGGGGAAATTTTAAGACAGAAAACCAGAGTAGTCATATAGGACTATCCAGATCATTTTTCCTCCTCTTGTCCAACAACCCAAACCCTCTCCACACCCTGTACCAGTGGCCAGGAGACTCAGAGGTGAGTAATAATCACAAAAAGAACCAACCTGGACATGTGTATTTAAAATTTGCAAAAAGGGGGGGGGGGGCGGAGTCGAGGGAGAGGTAGAATAAAATACAAACAATAAGCAAGCAGAGAACACATTTAAAAGGGGAACTGCCAAAAAGAAACCCAGAAAGGATTCAGAGTAATAGCCATTTATAGCCACAAAGAAATTACAGAAAGCTTACTGATTATTTAAAAGAGCTCAAAGAAGAGATTATATAGTCCAAAGAAGAAATTGTGAGTTCATATGAATGGATGAAAAGCAAGCAGGTAGAATCAGAGAGAGAAAGGGAAAGAAAGGTGAAAATATGACAAAGAAAAGCCACACATATACTCAGTCCAATATAAGCATAATTTATGTTCATTACTCAAGCTGGAATAGATGAGAAAAAGTTACAGAAATACCTAGAATTTAAGATTGCAAAATAGGAGGTGGGACAAGATCGCGGAGGAGTAGGGTCCCCAAGTCACCTGTTCCCACCAACTTACCTAGATAACTTTCAAATCATCCTGAAAACCTATGAATTCGACCTGAGATTTAAAGAGAAAATAGCAGGAATGCTACAGAGAGAAGACTTCGCGCTTCTAACAAGTACAACTCATTTTTAGCCACTCTGCACTGAGCAAAATGACTAGAAAGAAGAACTCACCACAAAAGAAAGAATCAGAAACAGTACCCTCTCCCACAGAGTTACAGAATTTGGATTACAATTCGATGTCAGAAAACCAATTCAGAAGCACAATTATAAAGCTACTGGTGGCTCTGGAAAAAAGCATAAAGTATTCAAGAGATTACATGACTGCAGACTTTAGATCTAAACAGGCCGAAATTAAAAATCAATTAAATGAGATGCAATTCAGGGCAGCCAAGGTGGCTCAGCGGTTTGGCACCTGCCTTCAGCCCAGGACCTGATTGATCCTGGAGACCCGGGATCAAGTCCCATGTCAGGCTCCCTGCGTGGAGCCTGCTTCTCCCTCTGCCTGTGTCTCTGTCTCTCTCTCTTTCTCTCTCTCTCTCTCTCCCTGTGTGTGTGTGTCTCTCATGAATAAATAAATAACATCTTTTAAAAAAGAGAAAAAAATGAGATGTAATCCAAACTGGAGGTCCTAAATGCTAGGGTTAATGAGGTAGAAGAAAGAGTGAGTAACATAGAAGACAAGTTGATGGCAAGGAAGGAAGCTGAGGAAAAAAGAGAAAAACATTTAAAGGCCAAGAAGAAAGGTTAAGGGAAATAAATGGCAGCCTCAGAAGGAAAAATCTATGTTTAATTGGGGTTCCAGAGGGCGCCAAGAGGGACAGAGGACCAGAAAGCATATTTGAACAAATCATAGCTGAGAACTTCCCTAATTTGGGGAGGGAAACAGGCATTCAGATCCAGGAGATAGAGGTCCCCCCACAAATCAATAAAAACTGTTCAACACCTCAACATTTAATAGTGAAACTAGCGAATTCCAAAGATAAAGAGAAAATCCTTAAAGCAGCAAGAGACAAGAGATCCCTAAATTATATGGAGAGAAATATTAGATTAACAGCAGACCTCTCCACAGAGACCTGGCAGGCCAGAAAGGGCTGGCAGGATATATTCAGGGTCCTAAGTGAGAAGAACATGCAGCCAAGAATACTCTATCCAGCAAGGCTCTCATTCAGAATAGAAGAAGAGATAAAGAGCTTCCAGGATACACAGAAACTGAAAGAATACGTGACCACCAAACAAGCTCTGCAAGAAATATTAAGGGGGACCCTGTAAAAGAAAGAGGAAGCCCAAAGAAATAATCCACAAAAACAGGGACTGAATAGGTATTATGATGACACTAAATTCATATCTTTCAATAGTAACTCTGAACATGATCCCATCAAAAGATGCAGGGTTTCAGAGTGGATAAAAAAGCGAGTCCCATCTGTTTGCTGTCTACAAGAGACTTATTTTAGACCTAAGGACACCTACAGCCTGAAAATGAAAAGTTGGAGAACCATTTACCATTCAAATGGTCCTCAAAAGAAAGCTGGGATAGCGCTGAGCAGGGTCCTGAGGTGGGGCTCAGTCCAAGGCCCCATGATATCAAGACCTGAGCTAAAATCAAGAGTCAGAGGCTTAACCAACTGAGCCACCGAGGTGCTAAATAGTCCTAAATAGCAGACCTTTGAAAAGTTTTTTCCTTTTTTTTTTTTTTTTTTTTTTTAGTAACAAAGCAAATGTATTGTTTTTATTTTTCTGTGGTTTTTTTGGGGGGGGTTCATATATTTTTTATTTTATTTTATTATAACATCAATATAATAACATTATTTATATTTTTATTAACATTTTTCCATGTTTTCATACAGACCTAATTGTTTCAATATATGTATTTTGACGATTAGAGATAGCATCGATCTATTTAAGCATCCCTGATTAAGGGAAGTCATTTCCCCCTTTTCTCTGCATCAAGCTATGCTGCGTTGTGTATTCTTATACAGAAAACTCTTAAGCTTTTTGGTCCATTATCAGGCTCTTCTGTAATCAGGTTCCTTGATTGCAGGAAACAGAAATATAGACGTATTAGCTATCTGCTAAGAAAGAACTTAACTGATATTATTATGATCTTCTACTATTTAAAAATCTAAAACATAATTGTTCTACATATATAAAGTTAATGCTACCTTGAAATACATTTAAACATGATGAATAAAGGACAGATTATTAAATAAAGTAAAAAAAGAAAGAAAGAAAGGAAGCTGGGGTAGCAATCCTCTTATCAGATAAATTAAAGTTTATCCCAAAGACTGTAGTAAGAGATGAAGAGGGACACTATATCATACTTAAAGAATCTATCCAACAAGAGGACCTAACAATCATGAATATTTATGCCCCTAATGTGGGAGCTGCCAAGTATATCAATCAATTAATAAGCAAAGTAAAGACATACTTAGAGGGGATCCCTAGGTGGCTCAGCGGTTTAGCGCCTGCCTTTGGTCAAGGGCGTGATCCTGGAGTCCCGGGATCAAGTCCCACATCGAGCTCCTTGCATGGATCCTGCTTCTCCCTCTGCCTATGCCTCTGCCTTTAGGTGTGTGTGTGTGTGTGTCTCATGAATAAATAAATAAAATCTTTAAAAAAAAAGACATACTTAGATAATAATACACTAATAGCAGGAGACTTCAACATGGCACTTTCTGCAAAGGACAGATATTCTAAGCACAACATCTCCAAAGAAACAAGAGCTTTAAATGATACACTGGACCAGATGGATTTCACAGATATAGACAGAACTTTACATCCAAACGCAACTGAATACACATTCTTCTCAAGTGCACATGAGACTTTCTCCAGAATAGACCACATACTGGGTCACAAATCAGGTCTCAACAGATACCAAAAGATTGGGATTGTCCCCTGCATATTTTCAGACCATAATGCTTTGAAGCTTGAACTCAATCCACAAGAAGAAATTTGGAAGAAACTCAAACACGTGGAGGTTAAAGAGCATCCTGCTAAAAGATGAAAGGGTCAACCAGGAAATTAGAGAAGAATTAAAAAGATTCATGGAAATAAATGAGAATGAAGGTACAACTGTTCAAAATATTTGGGATACACCAAAAGCAGTCCTAAGAGGGAAATACATCACAATACAAGAATCCCTCAAAAAATTGGAAAAAACTCAAATATACAAGCTAACCTCACACCTAAAGGAATTAGAGAAAGAACAACAAATAAAGCCTACACCAAGCAGAAGAAAATAGTTAATAAAGATTTGGGCAGAACTCAATGAAATAGAGACCAGAAGAACTGTAGAACAGATCAACAAAACCAGGAGTTGGTTCTTTGAAAGAATTAATAAGATAGATAAGCCATTATCCAGCCTTATTAAAAAGAAAAAAGACTCAAATTAATAAAGTCACAAATGAAAAAGGAGTGATCACCACCAATACCAAGGAAATACAAATGATTTTAAAAACTTATTATGAAAAAAATAAATTAATTAAAAATTAAAACTTATGAGCCAATAAATAGGCAATCTAGAAGAAATGAACACATTTCTGGAAAACCACAAACCACCAAAACTGGAACAGGAAGAAATAGAAAACCTGAACAGGCCAATAACTAGGGAGGAAATTGAAGCAGTCATCAAAAATCTCCCAAGACACAAAAGTCCAGGGCCAGATGGCTTCCCAGGGGAATTCTATCACACATTTAAAGAAGAAACAATACCTAGTCTACTAAAAATGTTCTGAAAGATAGAAAGGGATGGAATCTTCCAAACTTGTTTTATGAGGCCAGCATCACCTTAATGCCAAAACCAAAGACCCCAACAAAAAGGAGAATTATAGACCAATATCCCTGATGAACACAGTTGCAAAAATTCTCAACAAGATACTAGCCAATAGGATCCAACAGTACATTAAGAAGATTATTCACCATGACCAAGTGGGATTTATCCCCGGGATGCAAGGCTGGCTAAACACTTGTAAGGCAATCAATGAGAACAAGAGAAAAAACAAGAACCATATGATCCTCAATAGATGCAGAGAAAACATTTGACAAAATACAGCATCCATTCCTGATCAAAACTCTTCAGAGTGTAGGGATAGAGGGAACATTCCTCAATATCTTAAAAGCCATTTATGAAAAGCCCACAGCAATATCATTCTCAATGGGGAAAAACTGAGAGCCTTTTCTCTAAGATCAGGAACATGACAGGGATGCCCATTCTCACCAATGTTATTCAACATAGTACGAGAAGTCCTAGCCTCAGCAATCAGGAAACAAAAAGAAATAAAAGGCATTCAAATTGGCAAAGAAGTAGTCAAACTCCCCCCTTTGCAGATGACATGATACTGTACATAGAAAACCCAAAAGACTCCACCCCAAGATTGCTAGAACTCATACAGCAATTTGGCAGTGTGGCAGGATACAAAATCAATACCCAGAAATCAGTGGCATGTCTATACACTAGCAGTGAGACTGAAGAAAGAGAAATTAAGGAGTCAATACCATTTATAATTGCACCCAAAGGCATAAGATACCTAGGAATAAACCTAACCAAAGATGTAAAGATTCTATACCCTAAAAACCACAGAACACTTCTGAAAGAAATTGAGGAAGACACAAAGAGATGGAAAAATATTCCAAGCTCATGGATTGGCAGAATTAATATTGTGAAAATGTCAATGCTACCCAGGGAAATTTACACATTCAATGCAATCCCTACAAAATACCATGGACTTTCTTCAGAGAGTTGGAACAAATCATCTTAAGATTTGTCTGGAATCAGAAAAGACCCCAAATAGCCAGGGAAATATTGAAAAAGAAAACCAATGCCAGGGTCATCACAATGCTGGATTTCAAGTTGTACCACAAAGCTGTGATCATCAAGACAGTGTGGTACTGGCACAAAAACAGACACATAGATCCATGGAACAGAATAGAGAACCCAGAAATGGGCCCTCAACTCTATGGTCAACTAATATTTGACAAAGCAGGAAAGACTATCCACTGGACAAAGGACAGTCTCTTCAATAAATGGTGCTGGGAAAATTGGACAGCCACGTGCAGAAGAATGAAACTAGATCATTCTCTTACACCAGACACAATGATAAACTCAAAATGGATGAAAGATCTAAACGTGAGACAAGAATCCATCAAAATCCTAGAGAAGAACACAGGCAACACCCTTTTTGAACTTGGCCACAGCAACTTCTTGCCAGATACATCTATGAAGGCAAGGGAAACAAAAGCAAAAATGAACTATTGGGACTTCATCAGGATAAAAAGCTTCTGCACAGCAAAAGAAACAGTCAACAAAACTCAAAGACAACCTACAGAATGGGAGAAGATATTTGCAAATGACCTATCAGATAAAGGGCTAGTATCCAAGATCTATAAAGAACTTATTAAACTCAACAACAAAGAAACAATCCAATCATGAAGTGGGCAAAAGACCTGAACAGAAATCTCACAGAGGAAGACATAGACATGGCCAACAAGCACGTGAGAAGATGCTCTGCATCACTTGCCACCAGGGAAATACAAATCAAAACCACAATGAGATACCACCTCACACCAGTGAGAATAGTGAAAATTAACAAGATAGGAAACAGCAAATGTTGGAGAGGATGCGTAAAAGGGGAACCCTCCTGCACTGTTGGTGGGAATGTGAACTGGTGCAGCCACTCTGGAAAACTGTGTGGAGGTTCCTCAAAGAGTTAAAAATAGATCTGCTGTACAACCCAGCAATTGCACTGCTGGGGATTTACCCCAAAGATACAGATGCAGTGAAACACCAGGACACCTGCACCCCGATGTTTCTAGCAGCAATGTCCACAATAGCCAAACTGTGGAAGGAGCCTCGGTGTCCATTGACAGATGAATGGATAAAGAAGCTGTGGTCTAGGTATACAATGGAATATTCCTCAGCCATTCGAAACAACAAATACCCACCATTTGCTTTGACGTGGATGGACCTGGAGGGTATTATGCTGAGTGAAGTGAGTCAATCAGAGAAGGACAAACATTATATGGTCTCATTCATCTGGGGAATATAAAAAATAGTGAAAGGGAATAAAGGGGAAAGGAGATAAAATGAATGAAAATATCAGTGAGGGTGACAGAACATGAGAGACTCCTAACTCTGGGAAACGAACAAGGGGTAGTGGAAAGGGAGGTGGGTGGGGGGATGGGGTGACTGGGTGACGGGCACTGAGGGGGGCACTTGACAGGATGAGCATTGGGTATTATGCTATATGTTGGCAAATCGGACTCCAATAAGAGAAATACAAAAAAATAAGTATGCAAAATAACATATTTGAAATACATATATTAGGGAAATATATATAATAAGGAAAAAGAAAGTACACGTAGGTAGGAAAAGATTAATAAAGTCTTTAAAAGCTAACTTAAGGAAAGGGAAAATACAAACCGTAGAAAGGATAAACAAAACAAAAGCTCTAAAAAAGAAAGTGAATTAAACACTTTATTTTAGCCATATGATTTCACTCATATAATGGAATTCAAGAAACAAAACAGGTGAACATAGGAAAAGGGGGTGAAAAAAGAAGAAGAGAGAGCTAAACATAAAGGATTCTTAAGGACAGAACAAACAGGGTTGGTGGAGGGAGGGAGGTGGGGGATGGGCTAGATGCCGGATGGGCATTACGAAGGCACTTGTGATGAGCATGAGCACTGGGTGTTGTATGTAAGTGATGAATCACTAAATTCTACTCCTGAAACCAATATTACACTATATGTTAACTAACTAGAATTTAAATAAGAACTTAAAATTTTTCTTATTTTTTAAGTAATCTCTATACACAATGTGGGGCTCAAACTCACAACCCCAAGATCAAGAGTCTCATGCTCCACCAACTAGGCCAACCAAGCACTCCAAAGAGAAAATGAATTAAATCAACCCCTCTAAAAGGGGGAATACAAAAATAACAATACTGGTTACTATAAAGTATAGAAGAGATTGGAAGACTTAAAAAAGAACATCATCTGCAATTCTTTATCAACACTTTTGAAAAGCTAAGGGACATGGATAGTTTTCTAGCAAAATAAACATAATTGGTACCGAAAGGCAATTTTTAAGATCAGCCATTTAAGAAAGATGCTTGCTGAAGGTTATTTTTATGTGTGAGCTTTGTAGGCAAGCTAAAATAAAACTTTACAAAACAGTTTCTAGTCTTGTAACAGTTAAACTGTTTCAGACAACAGCACAAAAGGAGACTTATTTATAAAGTTAATATCACCTTAACACTAATATTAATTAATGTAAACCCCACTCATAAATACAGATACAAAAATTCAAAACAAAATATTATCTGATAAAATACAGAGGTATATAGAAATAACAAGACACCATGACCAAGAAATATGTTATTGGGGGAATGTAAAGACATTTAGGAAACCAGTGCCATGCATTACATCATCAAATGAAGGAAGGAAAGCTTATAAAATCCAACAGTCATTTTGGATAAAAACTCGGGTCAGATAGGAATAGGGGGAAAGCCCTGAAACATGACAAAGACAATCTACCAAAATCAATACTGACATGTCACATGTACGTTAGTATTTCTCCTGAAATCAAGAAATTTTTTTAAGATTTTATATATTTATTTGGCAGAAAGAGAGCGTGCACACATGCACATGCATGAGTGGAGGGAGAGGCAGAGGGAGAAGCAAACTCCCCACTGAGCAGGGAGCCTAACGTGGGGCTCGATCTCAGGACCCTAGGATCCTGACCTGAGCAGACGCTTAACTGACTGAGCGTCCCAGGCACACCCATGAAATGTTTGAATGTACAACTCAAAAAGCTATACCAGGTGCTATGAAAAAGAGTGAATGATTTTTTTTAAGATTTTATTTATTTATTTATTTATTTATTTATTTATTTATTTGAGACACACAGAGAGAGAGAGAGAGAGGCAGAGACACAGGCAGAGGGAGAAGCTGGCTTCTGACATGGGACTCGATCCCAGGTCTCCAGGATCATGCCCTGGGCTGAAGGTGGTGCTAAACCACTGAGCCACCCAGGCTGCCCAAGAGTGAATGATTGATTCTGATACATGTATCAAAGAAATTTTTAGGTTTCAAGCACCTAAAAAAAATTGCATAAACATTTACACCTATAAAGCAAGTCCTATAGAGCAAAAAACAATCAGATTATTGCTAGTGACGTTCACAAACTTCCAAGGGAAAGAAAGTTTGACTTAAGACTTCCTCTTGCATAAAAAGGCATTTTCAATGTATGGAAGAATTAGGGATTCTGGTTCCAAACACTCATTTTTACAAATACACATGTGCACACACACACACATATGTACACATGCACAGGCATACACTCATATATGTGCAAACACAACATCACACATGTCATGCACATACATACGGACATGCATATACATGTATGTCTTCATTTTTCCAAATCAAAACCCCTATGGCATAGGGTTCACCAAATATTAAGTACATTCTTTCTGAATGAGCCTTTTGAGTGATTCTGTTTTTCTTTTATGACCTGAATTTCTTATCAAGTTTGTTTCCTTTTTGCAAAACCAATAAAGTCCACTGACTGCAAAATGAAAAATAAGACGAGTAAAATGAGAAGAGAAAGAGAGAACAATTAGCATCACCATGATGAGTTTTCCATTATAATGTGTAAAATGCGTCCGCCAGATGAGTCAAAGAAAACACAATAATGGAGTTTCCATTCTGTAAATTTGATTTCACTACAGGAAACACGAGCCGAGACAGCCATTCCAATCACTTAATGGGCATCCCTGCTTTCTCTTTATTCAATAAGACCAGTTAAAGCTGGAGAAGGTCTCCCATCTCCTGTCCACGTTTCCTGTGTATATTCTCCTGGGTTCTTTCAGTTCAGGATTAAATGACTCAAGCATGAGGGTTTCATCTATTTCCCAATATAGAAGTCAACTGTTGTCTCTCTGGGATGACAGATGCACTACAAATGTGTGGAGAGGCCATCTGTGCCTTACTGAGCTCTAGAAGGACCTCCCAGCCACACCACAGCTCACTGGACTCTGACTAAGCAACAGTGGTGCCATAGATGGGACTCATCAATGGGTATTTCCAGTCACAAGAAGAAAATCTAGGAAGCACATCTCAGCACTCATACACCCTTGGGGAAGCTGCCTTGCTAATGGTATATAGAAGCCTGTGAAATTATAAATGGTAACTCAAGAAAAAGAGATGTGCCGATTCCTCCCTTGCCCTACTTTACATGGAAATAGAACTCCAAAGCCTGCTGCCCGAGATCCCACCTCCATTTCCAGCTCACTCTGCATCTCCTTCCTAAATCACACACACACACACACACACACACACACACAAGGATGCCCATACTCACAGATGCCCATACTCACACGCACACACCCCACAGAGGCAGCTGCCTTCCTGAGAAGCAGAGTGGCCAACAGGGCTCCGATGGGCCAACAGTTGCTTTCTGGGTAAGGACGGGGCATGTCACAAGGACACAGGCATCGGCCTCTAGGAAAGGGCTACCTCGAGCCAAATATGAGACAAATCCAAGACAATTTTAAGTGCCGAAATAATTAAAGGCATTAATAAATTACAAGCCTTTGGTGGGGAAATGGGACTCAGTGAGTCTATCATGATAACAAACAAGGCAAGAATGATGTGGCAGGGGGATCCCTGGGTGGCTCAGCGGTTTAGCGCCTGCCTTCAGCCCAGGGCATGATCCTGGAGTCCTGGGATCGAGTCCCACATAAGGCTCCCTGCATGGAGCCTGCTTCTTCCTCTGCCTGTGTCTCTGCCTCTCTCTCTCTCTCCTCTCATGAATAAATAAATAAAATCTTTAAAAAAAAAAAAAAAAAGAATGATGTGGCAGGAGGGTGGACCCTTACTTGCAGAAGAATGCCAAGGACTGTGTGGTAAACATGGAGAGAATGTTGGAGTGAACAAATCATTATTTTGTAACCATCACAATAAAGATCAGTCAGGGCAGAATCACAAATGGATGCTAAACCTAGGAAGGAAGTTGCCAATGTTACAAGGAAAAATTTGCACACAATAAAATGCATCCATCATTGGTTAGAGTTTGAGGAGTTGCAACAAATTTACACACCTCTGTAGCCATCACTAAGATCAAGATTAAAATATTTTCCATCACCTTAAAAATTCCCATGTGCCCCTTTGCAATCAACACCCCCCACATTCCTGGCCTCAGGCCAGCAGCAATGTGCTTCCTCTCACTAGATATTAGTTTCCCTTGTCTAGAATTTCACATAACTGGAATCATACAGTACAACATTCTTTGGTCCCCGGCTTCTTTCATGGAACACATTCAGGTCCCTGGCTGTTGACATTCATACATTCTGTTGCACACATCAGAATGTTATCCAGGGATCCCTGGGTGGCGCAGCGGTTTAGCGCCTGCCTTTGGCCCAGGGCGTGATCCTGGAGACCCAGGATTGAATCCCACGTCGGGCTCCCGGTGCATGGAGCCTGCTTCTCCCTCTGCCTATGCCTCTGCCTCTCTCTCTCTCTCTCTCTGTCTCTCTGTGACTATCATAAATAAATAAAAAATAAATAAAATAAAAAGAATGTTGTCCCTTTTTATGGCTGAATCATATTCCACGGTGTGGATATGCCACAATTTGTATATGTGCTCACCTGTTGATGGACATTTGAGCTGTTTCCAGTTTGGGCCTATTATGAACAAGGCCACCATGTCTATTTGTGCACAAGTCTTGGTATGGACATATCCTTTAATTTCTTTTGGACAAATAACAGAGCAAAATTGTAGGGCACGTGGAAGTTTTCTAAAAAAACTTCCAGAAATTCGGCAAAGGGATTTACACCATTATAACACTCCCACAGTTAAAAACAAAAACAAAAACAAAAACACTCCCACAGTGATGTATGAGAATTATAGTTGCTATGGATCCTTGGTATTGTCACTGTTTGTTTTTCTGTAGCTATTTCCAGAGGGTGTATAGGGAGTCAACTTTGGTGAAGAGCAGGGTACGTGCATGGTCTGAAAATGTCTCACCACAGATTGCTTATGAGGATCCAGGGCAAATAATAGTATCTAGACAGTGGAGAAAACAGGCAATACTGATCAAAACCACCATAAATGAGAGGAAGTGGAGACTGCGTGTCTCTGGATGACATACCCTGAGAAGGACATGATATCACTTTTGTAATATTCTGAAGGAGGTGGGGCAGGAGGCGGGAGGTGGTGTCAGTGCATAACCCAAAACTAACCATGGCAAAACATACACAAACCCTCCATGCAGAATGTTCTGCTTTGAAAGGGGCTGGCATTCTTCAACATTTCAATGTCGTAAAAGAAAAATAAAGACTGAGGAACTGTTCCAGATTGGGGAATCCTAAAAAGATCAGATAATTAAATGCATTACTTTGTCCTAAACTGGACCTTGTAAGACAGGGGGAAGGTACATGCATATGCACAGAAATATACAAAAGGCCTTTTTGGCAAAATTGCATTGTGAGAAGGGAGATTAGGTAAAAGTTTTGGATCACTGTGAAATCAACTGAGATTGATCCCTGTACTGTGAAAATATAATAGTTTCATTCTTAGGAAATCTACAGTAAGGTACTTAGGGATAAACAATTATACTCTACACAGCTTTCAATTGGTTCCAAAATTAGATGATAGATAGATGATAGATAGATAGATGATAGATAGATAGATAGATAGATAGATAGATAGATAGATAGAATAAAGATAGACAGAACAAATGACAAAACAGATAGATCAAAATGGCCTAAAATGTTAACAAGAGGTGAATCTGGGCAAAGGGTGTAATAAAATTCTTTGTACTATCTCTATACTTTTCCTGTTTGAATGTACTTACAAATTTTTAAAAATTTAAGTAAACTCCACACCCAGCCTGGAGCCCAACATGGGGCTTGAACTCACAACCCTGACATCAAGACCTGAGCTGAGTTGAAGAATCAGATGTTTGCAATGTCCACAATTGCCAAACTATGGAAAGAGCCCAGATGTCCATCAAGAGATGCATGGATAAAGAAGATGATATATATATATATATTACCCATCAAAAAGAATGAAATTTTGCCATTTGCAATGACATGGATGGAACTAGAGGGTATTATGCTAAGTGAAATAAGTCAGTCAAAGACAAATACCATATGATTTCACTCATGTGGAACTTAAGAAACAAAACAGATAAGCATAGGGGAAGGGAAAGAAAAATTAAAAAATATGAAAATGGAGAAGGAAGTAAACCATAAGAGACGTTGAACTCCACGAAACAAACAAAGGGTTGCTGGAGAGGAGGTGGCTGGGGGATGGGCATTAAGGAGCGCATGTGATGTAATGAGCACTGGGTATTATATGCAACTGATGAATCACTGAATTCTACCTCTGAAACTAGCAATACAGTATATGTTAAGTAAATTGAATGTAAATAGAGAAAAAAATTAAAACATAAAAAAGTCAGATGCTCAACCAACTGAGCCACCCAGGTGTCCCCAAATTTAAAAATAAATTAAGTAGCTAAGCCAGGTTAGATCAAAATGGCACCTACTTTGTCTCATATCTAAAATGTCTAGAAATTAGAAAAGAGAAAAAGATAAGACTTTTTTAAAAAATCAATAACAGCCATAAGAAAAAATAAGAAGAAACATCTGTGGACCAAAATTGGTGATGGTCCTAAATAATACTAAGCAAAGTAGAATAGAAGTCATCACTCAAAACAAAAACATGAACTTTCCAGTCCTCCCTGCAAACACCAAAATCCAGATCTAAATAATGGCCAGCCAATTTCAAGTTAGATGCAAATACATAAAAGCAAACCCTGAAATCTTAGACCATAGCCCAGGTTCCAAGGAGGGACCATTTACAAACTCCAGAATGCTCAGCGATGGTGAAAACTCAGCCCTGTCCTCTGTCCTATTAAGAGGTGAAGCTCTTCCATGGGTCCTGACCCGTCCCCTGGCCACAGTTAACACCCAAGAGCCCAGAGGCCCCATCACCAACAGGAAGCACTGTAGGGCCCCAGGGAATGAATAGCCTCTGTTCAGAACAGCTATTTATTTTAGTGACATCTGCTCTGCTATATGGTGCTGCTCTCTCAAAACCTCTCCGATCCCCGTATCTCTCATCTCTAGGGGGGTCTTACCCCCATTGACTTACTATCCTGCCTGCTTCTCCATGACAAAGCCATCACTAGACAGTTGACTAACCCCACATGTGGCCAAACCTGTCCTGTTTCTGCCTAGGCCTCTTCCTGAAGTCCCCTTTTACCCTGGTTCATGTACCCCCAAGACTCTTGACCTCAGACTTAGGTCTGCTAATTTGCCTCCCTTGTGAATACTTCCCATTTTTGGTTCTTGGCACAATAAATCATGTTTTTCCTCCACTTCCAGAAGTTATAAATCTTTCATTAGCAATTTATAACCATATCATCCTTTTCCGTTCTCAGAAGCCAACCTTTCTAAGTTCACAGATAGCTGCATTGCTCTTCCAGAAGTCTCTTCAGGCCATAGCAAAGTTCTGGAGGCACCTCCAAAGTTCTGGAGGTCCTGAGTAGTCACTTCAGATTCCATTCAAAGATGAGCACCTTGGAACCTTTTTTAATTACAGATCTGGAAAGGTAAAAGGATCCCCTTCTCTCAATTTCTAGATATGTTATTTCATAATAAACAAGAAAGGAAGTATAACCAGGAACGGCAAATCATTCATTGGCCTGATTTTTAGTTTTACACTGGCTTCCAAACATCATACTGAGATGCAACTGAATCTAGTTGGCCTATATCCAGGCCACAGGTCATTTAAAACTAATCTAAATAATGTCTAAAAAAAAAATGTCTAAAAAAAAAAAAAAAAAAAACTAATGTCTACCACCCCCTGCGTCAAATCATCTGGTTTGTGCCTTGGTTCAGTTCTCTCTCCTAAGAGTGTAGACTCTGGTTCTTTGTAAGAGCAGCAATACAGGTTCATTTGTTCGGTAGAAATATCATGTGATGGGGGGCACCTGGGTGGCTCAGTCAGTTAAGTATCTGCCTTCCGCTCAGGTCAGGATCCCAGGGTCTTTGGGATTCCCTGCTCAGTGAGAAGTCTGCTTCTCTCTCTCCCTCTGACCCTCCCCCTGCTTGTGCTCTTTCTTTTTCTCAAATAAATAAAATCTGGAAGGAAGGAAGGAAGGAAGGAAGGAAGGAAGGAAGGAAGGAAGGAAGGAAGGAAGGAAGGAAGGGAGGGAGGGAGGGAGGGAGGGAGGGAGGGAGGGAGGGAGGGAGGGAGGGAGGGAGGGAGGGAGGGAGGGAGAAAGGAAGGAAGGGAGTCTAATGTGATCACTTCCCCATTGTGCTAATCTGGGTTACACTCATAGTTGAAAATCAACCAAGCACCTATGATGAAGCACCATCTTACTCACATGCCAGTATTTCTCTTGAATGACAAGCCCTGAGAAGCACTCCAGAGGATCTGGACCTCTGCTAGCCTCCAACACGGGCCATACACCTGCTCTACTCAGCAACAGGATGCCTGCTGAGATGAACGTTCTAAAGCAAAGCAACAGAGATTTCAGAAAAGCATTTCCACCAGGTTTACCCTTTCTGGCTTGTTTTTCATGGCAACTGTAACAAAGCCAGATTCTAAGAGAATTCTAATAGAGTGGTATCAACAAAATGACATGAGACACAATGTGAAGCCCTTTTTTTTTTTTTTTTCTAGTATTATGATGGCATCCCAAAATATCAATTAATGTGGGCTGGTATGATTTCTCCTTTAAGAGTTATTAGATAAAACTTATTAAAAAGGCTCATATGATGGGGGGTGGGGTATTTGACTCTCTACAAGGGTACTTTGAGATAGATGCTAAGTCTTCATTTTACAGGTAGAGGAAACCAAGGCTTAGCAACATTAAATATAGTGGCCACATTCCCACAACTAATAAATGGCCAGGCAAAGACTCTAGAGCCAGGCTGGACTAACCAGTTACCTGTGCTCTCACCACTCTTCCTACTACTCTCTCTCTCTCTCCCTCTCTCTCTCTCTCTCCCCTCCCCTCTCCTCTCCTCCTTGTCCTCCTCATCCTCCTCGTCCTCGTCCTCCTCCTTCTCCTCCTCCTTTCTATTTTAGCACCTGTTCACATATCTCCAGAGTCAGTACAGTTCCATTTATTAGAACCAACCCGCCAAGAACCATTCGACTTAAAAATATCTCAGACTGCTCTCTCTCCCACAATATTTTCAAAATGAATTGCCAACAAGTATGTAAATTAGCTAAGCAGCATCCTTAGGACAGAAGAGCCCACATCTGCCAGCCCTGCAGCTTCGTATCCCTTCCAGTTTTGCCAGCGCACCTCTCCTGTGCCTTATCCATAGCTGTTTTACAAGATCTTCATTACTTCATAATTGTTCCGGCTTCTACATTAAGTTTTCCTTGTGAAGACAGATGGGCTACATGCTTGTGAAGTTGGAATAATAAAAGGAAATAAGAATGCTCTATTAGAGCATCCTCCACCCCCGGTACCAATAAATCACTAAATGTTCCTGTTCCAGAGTGCCGTCAGAGCACACCACCTCTGCGGGCCGACTTACAAAATTCTGCAGGGCAGCAGAAGCCGGGAACAGATGAAGAGAATGCTAGGCCCTTTCATTAACCACAAAGTGTGTTGACCACAGAACTGGTCTACCCCATCATTCCCAAAAGTAAGTCATTTGCATCACCCTGGGGCTTAGCTGCATCAAGCCACAGCATCTGGAAGCTAGAACATTCTGGGATAGATGGAGAACAAAGAAGGAGGAGATGCATCTGGCAGCACAGAGGACAGAATGCCTGGTTTACCTTTTTGGTAATGCTAAACACGTGTATTTCCGCAAATAAGTGTGAGCTTTATTCTGGGATCCAGTTAAGTTTCTAGGCAGCACTGTGATTCTTATGGATCTTAGATTTAAGCTTTGTTTGGCAAAACCAGAGCAACATGTGGCTTAAAGTTGATTTTGTTCCATGTTGGGGGCACCATCCTTCTCAGTATTCAACCCAAAACCCCATAATTTATGAGACTTTCAAGTAAGGCTTTGGGGCACCTGGGTGGCTTAGTCAGTTAAGCATCTATCTCTTGATCTCAGCTGAGGTCTTGATCTCAGAGTGATAAATTCAAGCCCCACATTGGGCTCCACACTGATGGTGGAGCCTGCTAAAAAAAAAAAAAAGAAAGAAAAGTAGGGCTATAAGGAAAGGTAGCATTCTCCCTGGCCAAATGTGAGCATCTAGCATTGTTCCCTCTGGTCTGTTAAGGCACTTCTGCCCCAGCCGGGACGGTTCCCTTATGCCCATGTGTGGTCAGCGCTCTCCTGTATGCCAGGGGTAATGTGCGCAGAGCCCCAGTGTTCCTCTGTGTATATTTATCTTTCGTACTCTTCCCTGAGTCATCTACCCCTTTTCACTACCCGGAACCCATAGCTCCATCTTCTCAGCATAGGAAGAACACTAGGCTCAGCCTGAGTACCTCTCTCTGCCTTTCAGCTGGAAACTCTCTGAGCAGTCATCTGGGACGATGGTAGGGACCATCTCACTGGTCTCCCATCTCTCAAGGACTATTCTTCTTCATTGCTCTGTTGTTTGACATCTTGAGAACCACTGTTTTATATATCTTCTCCCATTCATTAGTTCCAGGCAAACCTTATCCCTTTATTCATCCTCAATTAGAAGCGGTTGTTTCTTTCTCTCTTAAAAATGCTACTTCCTGGGGTGCCTGGCTGGCTCAGTCAGTTAAGCATCTGACTCTTGGTTTCGGCTCAGGTTGTGATCCCAGGGTCATGAGCTGAAGCCCCTCATGTCAGGCTCCATGCTGAGTGTGGAACCTGCTTGGGATTCTTTCTCTCTCCCCCTCTCCTTCTTCTACCTCTCGTCCCTCTCCCTCTCTTAAAAAAAAAAAAAAAAAAAAAAAACAACTATTTCCCAAGCAAGCCTGAAGCTTACCTGCATTCTGTACCCCACTCACACTTCACCTCCATCTAGAAAATAATTTTTCACGTTTCCTCACATCTTCAGCTCCTACCCTGCAGGTGAGAGCCAACTAAAATACTACCTGCCCCCATAAAGTCTTTCCTACATCACCAGACGTAATCTCTGAACTCTGTTGGCAACGCTTACTCTCAAATATGTCACATACCAAAACATGCACATTTATCTCCCCACTAGACAGTAACTTCCTTACAGGCACAAATCACTTACTCAGCAATACCTGCTATTACCCAGCCCTACTAGCTGTTAGTAAATGTGAATGGGTGAACAAATAAAAATGCAAAAAGTGTCATCCCATCACAGAGCACTTAATTGAGATTAACTAGACACACTTGGCAAAGTGTAGAAAGATAGATCACAATTTACATATGGCAGAGAAATCTCACCCATCATTCAGGAATATCCTAGAAGTAAAGAGAACATGGGACATGTTATGCTCTTCTTCCAGTCCGAGTCTCACCAGGTATGCCCCTAGTGTTAAAAATCATTCTTTTATGATATGGTCCCAAATATAAACCAAATGTTTCATCAAGTACTTAACTAAAGAAATAATTGTCTGATTCAATGCTGGAAAAAAAATGTACGGCAGGGGCACCTGCGTGGCTCAGTGGTTGGGTGTTTGCCTTTGGTTCAGGTCATGATCCCGGGGTCCTAGGATCGAGTGAGCACACAACTCAAAGTGGTATCATAGGGAGCCTGGTTCTCCCTCTTTCTCTGTTTCTGCCTCTCTGTGTGTCTCATGAATAAACCTTTTTTTTAAAAAGTGTGGTTGAATTGAGAGATGATACATTGACGACAAACATGGTGCCTTCCCTTGGGAATTCTCAAAGGTAGTTTTGACCTCATGTGTTAGTTCACCTTAATCATGATTTCAGAACTAAATAAACATTGGCTTACTATGGGACTCTCTTAATTTTCTAAAGACCAAACCATATGTTGCCCATCTTGTATCCCCCATGCCCAGAAGCATGCCTGATACACTCCAGGGCATTGTTGTATAAGTGGTTCTGAGCTGGATGGAATCTGACTACAGTGTAAGCATCCATCCTAGTGTAGGCTGTGATTGGTAATTATGCCTCTTCCTTCCAAAAATTGTGCAAACCCTCTGCCCAAAATAAGTCATGTATTACTTAATATACAATGGAGTTGTTGGATTGCTCCTATACTTTCTTGAGTATCAAAGAGCTGAGTAGTGTAGCTTCAGGTTCTTCTCCAGTAGGTCCTTATTCCTCTTTTCCCATCATATCCTTCATACAATTTGGTTGGGTTTCACAAGGGAAACACCACAACTAACACCAGTTCTAAAACTCATCACTGAACTAAGCCATCTGGCAATCTGCTCAAGTTCCATATTGATGGGATAGTCTGTTTGAATCTTCATAATCAACATCAGTGATACCACTTTGAGTTGTGTGCTCACTGATATGTAAAAGATTGTCCAGAATCACTAAAGTTAGGCTGATCATTAACATAGCAAGGTCTGACTTCAGTGACAGTTACCACATACTCAGTGGCTTACAATAATGGAAATTTCTTCTCACACGTTCTGGAGGCCAAAAGTCTGAAATCAGTAGCACTGAGCCAAAATCATGGCATCAGTGGGACTCTCTGTTTCTAGAGGCTATAGGGGAGAATCCATTCCTTGCTAGTTTCAGCTTATGGTAGCTGTGGGCTTTCCTTGGCTCTTGACCTTGTCTCTCCAATCTTCAAAGCCAGCATCTTCAAATATCTCTCTGCCTTGTCTTCATATGGCTTTCTGTTCTGTGTTTGTGTGCTCTCTCTGCTTCCATCTTATACAGATACATCCAATGACATTTAGGCCCCTCCTGGATAATCCAGGATAACCTCTCTATCTCCAGATCCTTAATTTAATCATATCAATAAAGATACTTTCTGTATAAGGTAACATTTACAGTTTCCAGGGGTTAAGACCTGATATCTTTGAGGGACTACTCGGCCTATTAAATCTCCTCTGCAAATTTTAGATAAATTAAGAATATTCTGGAGGGTTCTAATAATGGATACTTACTAGAATCTAATAGAGCCAATGCCATAGTTCAAAGCCAATTTTGCCTCATCTCTGACATATCTTTTAATCAGGGTTAGTTTAAATGACTGGTTTCCTTGAGTATAAAAATGTATCTGATTTTCCATGAGCAGTCTTGGCTCGTGTGCCCACCATCATATCACCCTTAACTTTTCATCAATGAAAGGTTTCCCAAACAAGGAAAACCAACTTCATTGTGAGCAATACACACTTTACAGAAGACTGAAGGGGTAAGAGGATGGGAAGGGTGGTGGAAAAGAAAATTTACAACATGCAACATAATTTCATTTTTAAAAATTCCTGGAGCGCTTTGGCGACTCAGTTAGTTAAGTGGCCAACTCTTGATTTCAACTCAGGTCATGATCCCAAGGTCCTGGGATCAAGTCCCACCTCAGGCTCTCTGCCCAGCAGGGAGTCTGCCTCTCCCTCTCTGCTTTCCCTCTCTCATCTTCTCAAATAAATATATAAAATCTTTTTTAAAAACTAAAAATAGAATTACCTCCAAAAATATATAAAAATTTAAAAATAAAATAAAAATAGAATTGCTATACAATGCTAGCAATTCCACTTCTGAGTATTTACCTAGAAAACACTAACTAGAAAAGATATACGCACCCCCTAGGTTTAACATTAGAGCCCAAGATATGGCAGCAGCCTAAATGTCTATCGATAAATGATTGGATCAAAAAGATGTGAGAGTATTATTGGAGTATTATTCAGCCATAAAAAAGAATAAGACCTTGCCATTTGCAATAACACAGATGGAGCTAGAGAATAATCATGCTAAGTGAAATAAGTCAGTCAGAGAAAGACAAATACTACATGACTGCACTTACATGTGGAATCTAAAAACCAAAACAAGTAAACAAGCAAACAAATTAACACAAAAACAGACTCTTAAATAGATAAAGGGGATTAAGAGGTACAAACTTCCAGCTATAAAATAAATAAATCACAGAGATGAAAAGTATAACCTGGGAATACAGTCAGTAATATTGCAATAGTGTCTCAGGGTGACTACACTTCTCATAGTGAGCATTGACTGATGTATAGAGTTTTCAGATCCCTAGGTTGCACATTTGAAATTATTGTAACATTATATGACAACTAACTTCAATAATAAAAAAAAAATTTAAGGAAGAGATGTAAGATAAATTATATATTAAACAAAAATCCTCCTGAGACCATGCTTTCTCCTCCTTCACTTCTGCTCTGGTCATGAACACTTTACCATGCTTCTCTCCTTTCTTCTTCTAAAAGCCTCCCTAATGTCCTAAGCAACTAATCCTTCACTGAGCTTGCAAACTTCAGGCAGCCAAATAAGAGCTAGGCAGTTACCTCAATCTATCATCCTTAGAAAGTAACATGACAAAAGTCTGTGAGTCCCAAACATGCTTTTCTTGTGCCTCACATACCAGCTCCAGCCATTCATCAGCTTATGCATCAACCAACACAGCCCCTTCTAGAAAGGAATCTGCTAAGTAAAATACAATTTTTTATAAAGATTCATGAAAGACACAGAGAGAGGCAGAGGGAGAAGCAGGCTCCCTGCAGGGAACCCGATGCAGGACTCAATCCCAGGACCCTGGGATCACGACCTGAGCCAAAGGCAGACACTCAACCACTGAGCCACCCAGGTGCCCCTAAAAACACAAATTTTAATCATTAACTTAAGACAGTTAATCAACCACTGTTGCTTTCTTCATAGTCTTCAATATCTTGTGCACTGTGTAAGTTGGATGGGAAAGGACTCCTCTATTTCATCAGACTCCATGCAGACGACAAAGTTTCACAAAAACTAATTTTAATTTCTGTTCCTCTCAAGAAACTAACCTTCCTGCATTTTTGTTATCACCGTTCCCCGAAAACATTTTTATAGTAAACACATTTTTCCTATTCAGGGATTATGAGAGTTAAGAAAACATTCCTCAGTATTTGAAACATTTCCTCTGGACATTTCCTCTCACAAACTAGTAGGTTTCCAAGAGCTTTCCAAAATGCTCCAAATATGCCTGACAACATTGTGGAAATAACAGAACCCTGGAATGATTCCCTGGATCCACTTCTCCAACTAGTTTAGCTGGAAAGATTAATCTTTCCAATCAATAGCTTAGTAGCTAGAAATCCATAAATGAAATGGTTGTGCCCTTTTCAATTGTGCATGAATCATTTCCCCAGCTCTCTGACACATCACACTTTTTATATGAATTAAATTAAATCAGCTGAAGTCCCAATTAGTCTACCAGTCAGCATAGAGGGTATGAAAATGAGGTGAGACCATCCTTGCCACCAAGAAGGATCCAGAACAGAAGAGCACAGACAATGTAGCAGCTTACCGGATATTGACAAAAGCAAAGCCACATAAAGTCACCAGTAACAAATGTTGAACTGGGAAGCTGTTTTTCTCAACCTGTTTCAGGACCAAACTGCATTCCTAGATTAGAAGACCCACCTAGATCATCATCAGATAGTTGGAGCGTGCAGCCTAGCATGCTTTTTTTGGCCAGACCCTCCAAAACATCTATGTCAGAAATAACGACATCAACCAGAAAGTGGGTCATTTGTTGGGTTTAAAACCCGTGGGATGGATTGAAAATATCCAAAGGACGAAAAGGGACAGGAGGTGGAGAAAGGAAAAAGAAGGAAGGAAAGCAGAGAAGTATAAAAGGATCCCAACTCAAAGACCTAGCAGTCACAAATCTTGTGTACATGTAACACATTTATAAGCCCAAATTCTGCCCTGCAAACAACCAGGTTCAGCCTGCATCCCTCATTAGAGCCCACTCAGGAACATCAGAGGACCAAGAGCCAAGAGTCTGGTTCCAACGAGGGAGTCATTTCTCAATTGCAATCCTAAATCCTCGGGTAGCTGGTCTTCACATATGCTCCCGGCCTGAAGATTTTAAAAAATGAGGTCAGCCACCTTGGTGGAGGAGGAGGTAATGGGGGGGTGGGGGGCAGTATGTCATAAACAGAAGAAAGCCTGTGTCTATTTCTGACACTCTCTAAAAATGAAAATGCCTTTGGCTTTTTCACTGACCGTTCCAGAAGCTGCACCTCCGAACAAGGACAGGGCACTAGTCTTCACGGCCGACACCTTTTGGGAGCAGAACACTTGTGAAAATGCGGTTTCTAGTCTCACTAAAGAGAAAAATCGGATGCCTCCTGACAGAGACTGCAGCCAGGAGCAGAAGGGGTGCCTGCTAGTAGCTGGCCTGCAGTGAAGGGCATTGGCGGAGACAAAAGGTATTTCCCCTTCTGCGGCAGAGAGAAGCCCATCTGTTATCCTGCCCACCCCACCCCCTGCCACCCCCCAGGCGCAGTGCTGGGGAAATCCTTCATGAACAAGAAGCCTCCTGCCAGAGATCCCTGGAAACACTCCCCAGACGATCCCGCCCACGCATGCTTCTTCCCAGCCTGCACTTTTATGTTTTTTCATTTTGATTGCTTTGTGGAGCTAGGCAGAGAAGGGCGCTTGTGATTTACAACCAGCAGGAGGGTCTGCCTTCAAAGCTGTCAGAAGTGTGCAGTGTTGTTTAGCCCCGGAACGGCACTGGCTGCCTGAATCTGAGACACAGCCACGAAGGATGGCATCTTGTAGATGAGCCTATGGGAGGTGGAAGCTAGCCAGAGCTGTCAGTCTCCACCTCCCAAGCAGAGACCCTCAGAAGATCATGGAGGGATGATCGGGACAGAAGCAGGGTCCCCAGGGTGGCTCCTGCCACGGCCCCCTAGCCTGCTGATGGCCAGGTTTCTCTGAACCAGAGCCAAAATGCAAGTCTGAGCACTAAATGCAGCAGAGACCTGTGCTCCTCTGGTCCCAGGAGGAACGGGGAGAGAGGGCCAGTCTCACCGAGGACCCTGTGCACCCAATAGTTTCAACGGGGAGCACTCAGAATGGGAAGAAACAGTCATTGTTCTCTGGCTGAGGGCACCCAGGGCACATTGAGCCTATACCCAGAGGCAGGTAGATGCATCTCTAGTCTGTCTTTGGAATGCTTCTGCCCAAAATACCTATTAGCCCTTTACTTGTAGGCTTTGGGAATGCAGAAATCTAACCGCTCCACCCACGTGGAAAGCTCTCCTCTCCCTGTGCTTTTTTCAATAGTTAATTCATGTTTTTTATTTGATTGTTGATTTGTGCTTCGGGGAGTATTGGAGAGCTTTCTGGAATGAATGGAATAAGCCCTGGGTTTGCCTCTGCAGGTCACGCCATCCATCAGTTGCCAGGATCTGATGCCTCTCTGTAAAAGGGACACCAGCCCAGCCAGTGCACCTGGTAATCTTGTGGGACACCAGGCACAGGAGCCACGGAAGATGCCAGCAGGTCCTCCCCTGACCTTTAGAAGTCACTGGCTTGTGTCATGGTGTTGAATGGCGCTCTCTTCTTCCTTTACCTCGCTGCAAATGTTGATGACCAGGGAGCGGAAAGCCCAGCCCAGAGCCTGTAAGCATGAACAGGGAAACAAGAATAGGGCAGGAGCACCACCGTTCTTAAGCTTGCAGAACTGCAGGAGAGACCGTGAAAGAAAATCCGGATGCACAAAGATGGTGCTTCTAGTGCTGCCCACAGGAAACCCTTCCCCATAGCCGGCCTTCTGAACGGCAGGAAGAAGTCATGTGTCTCGCTTTTGTAACTATCACACAAAACAAGATGAGTTTTATTCATTATCCATTGCAAGCAACCAATCTGGATATTGTGATTATAAAACAACAGAGAAGGGGCACCTGGGCGGCTCAGTGGGTGAAGCGTCTGCCTTTGGCTCAGGTCATGATCCCAAGGTCCTGGGATCGAGTCCCATATCGGACTCCCTAATCAGCAGGGAGTCTACTTCTCCCTCTAGGTAGGAGTCTGCTTCTCCCTCTGCTTCTGTTACTCCCTTTGCTTATGCCCTCTCACTCTGTCAAGTTAATAGATACTATCTTTAAAAAGAAAACTATAGGAAAGATTTTCAAACTTTTCATTTTCAGCATTTCGATGATGTATAAAGATCAGCAGAGTCGTATGGGCACACCTCGTTTTTTCCCATATACTGCATTTTTTACAAACTGCCACAAACCCTGCACCCAAGAAGTCTATTGGCACCATTTTTCCAACAGCATTTTCCCACTTAACTGTCTCTGTGTCTCCTTTTGGTCATTCTTGCAGTATTTCAAACTTTTTCATTATTACTACATTTGCTAATGGTGATCTGTGATCAGCGATTATGACTTGCTGTGAACTCAGATAAGGGCTAACATTTTTAGCATAAAATAAAGTATTTTAAAATTAAGGTATGTGCTTTATGTTTTAATATAGAATCCTATTGCAAAAAAAAAGAATCCTATTGCACACTTAATGATGACAGTTTAATATAAACACAACTTTCATATGCGCTGGGAAACCAAAGAACTCAAGTGACTCCCTTTATTGTGATACTTGCTTTATTTGCTTTATTGTGGAATTCCGGAATTTAACCTGAAGTACCTCCAAGGATGCCTGTGTAATGATCAGATCTTCCCTTTATTTGCTTCTGTGTAAACACAGCCTTTTAGGCTACTGAAGGAATGTGTTCTGAGAAAAGAACTCATTCTTTTACAAAAATTATAAAGTCAGTTCCATCACGGCAACCACTGTGTATTTTTATACGAGCAACCAGTCCCCAGCCCATGGTGGTCTGTGGTGTATGGCATATTGCTTTTGCAAAACTGAAAAAACAGTCTGAGTTGAGAAGCCTAAAGAACATTATTTCTGGTGCAGTACAGACCAGATTGAGAAAACTCTACCAAAATGATAGATCCAAACAACAGTCAGTCCGTCTTTTCTCCAAGACTGGGAAGCATGATCGAGGACTGGCTCCCTAGGGCATAAAAACAACAAAGAGCCCGTGGTTGGGGTGGCTGGTGGGGAGAGATGTTCTTTCTGCAATATATAATAAGTAGAAGCACATAGCAGTGAAACATTTGCAAGAGTTTAGAAATTTCCCAGTGCAAAGCAATACCTAGGATGTTGCATTTTCTCCCACATGGCTGGCTCTGATATGAAAAGAAACTGTCTCTTCCAAATCTTGATGAGCCTTCATTCAGATTCTCGTCCTTTGAATTCACCCTATGTTCCAGGTGAAGAAATTGGACAAAGATGTGAACAGAAGAAGACATTTGCAGATTCCCCAGCCCAACCCCTTCGTTTTATGCAGAAGGAAGAGAAGCCCAGAGAAGCGAGGCGATAACACAAATCATCGGAGCAGTAGGTTTCAGAGCCAACACTGAAGTCTGGTCTTCTAAGCCAACAGCCCTCTCAAGTTTCATTTCAGGCTTCCTCTGAAAACCGTAGGACCTCATCCTGCCTTGCCTGCCCTGCCTCCCTCACCAGGCTGAAGGGACCAGCAGAGAAGGTCCTTTGTCTCTCTTAGTCCTTAAAACCCATCTTAAGCCTCCCTGGGCCTATCACAGTTTACTATAATCTCCCTCCCGACTGGAGAGATATAATAGCAATTATTTCTCATTCACATTTAGCTCTTTCTCTGTACTCCCCTGTGACCCTTCAGATATAGTCAGCAGCAAAACACCTGCATAATTGATCATAAGACTCGACCTTTCTATTTTGATTGCTACTCTGTACCTGTCTTTCTCTCTAGACTACAAGCTCCTTAAGAATGGCATCCCAATACCCAACACAGTGCCCGGTGAACAAGACTTGGTAAATAAACAGTGTGGTTACCTAGTGTTGTTATTTGCCTATAATTTCAGTTTTCATGGTAAATGCATTATCTGTCCCAACTCCCACGCAGATTTTCAGTTCCTTGACCTTAAGACTCTGTTTTCTTTATATCCCCGAATTATTGCAATATCGATGGGGAGGTGGAGTGATAAGTCAGGGGCATGTTTTATACCTCAGATTCTTTGGCAAGAGTCTGAGTGTCACTACTGGCTGTGTCTGAATTCTGCTTCATTCTACCCCTGTGGCAGAGTAAGAGGAAAGAGCTTCTCAACCTGACGCCATGGCTCATAGCTGGACCTTATCCACCAGGTGGCTCTGGAAAGGAACATGGCAACTGCCGGCATGGATGAGTCCATCAGCTCAGTCCCCTGGCTGTGCTGGAGCAGCAGGACTTTCTGTTAGGTGAGCAGGACTGCGTTCCTTAGCCCAGCGAGGGAAGACGGTGGCACTCCCCGAAGAAGTAATGCAGAACAGAAAACTTGCATCATTCCTCATTCCCTCATCCCAACTATAATGATTTTTCAGCAAACACAAAGTGGCAATCTTCTGCAGGAGGAAGGCTGGAGAATGGGGTGGCCTTAGAAATATTTCCAGGATGATTTATCTTTAGGTTTACTCATAGTGGTATTGTCCTACAGACTGTTTTGCTTCAAGAGCCAGAAAAAGATAATACACCTATCTGAACTAATTTTTCTCTGTGGTAGGCACTTTGCTAAGTGCTCTACATACTTTATCTCATATAATACAATCACCAGCTCTATGAACCAGGCATTTTTTTCACGTGTTGTATGCTAGATGGAACGGAGGCAAATGACATTAGGCACTTTGTCTGAGATCCCATGACCAGTGAATGGGAGAGACGTCCTTAATTACCCCACTGGGCTAGGAGGGTAGCTCCAGGGGAGCAGAGAGCATATCTCCACTGTTTCCAGTTGTAAACACTCCCTCCATTACACACACACACACACACACACACACACACCATAGTTCTTGGCACACAGCAGACGTTCAATTAATATTTGTTGAAGAAACAGGGAAACCTGGGTGGCTCAGTCAGTTAAGGATCCTACTCTTGATTTCACCTCAGATCATGATCTCAGTGTCATGGGATTGAGTCCCAGGTCAGGCTGCCTGCTCAGCGGGGAATCTGCTTCTCTTTCTCTCTCTCTCAAATAAATAAATAAAATCCTTTAAAAAAAATATTTGTTGAAGGAACAATTAAGCACGTGGGAGGAAAAGGAGTTGTCTCAAGAGTAGAAAGACTAAGATTTCATAAGTAAATCAATCTTTTGCCAATTTATGTTATATATTTAATTTTGTACTTTTGACCAAAAAAAAAAAAACTTCCACACTTTTATCACTTAATAAGAAATACATAACGTTAGAGTAGACTTGTTTTTTCCCAGCCATAGTAGAACATGACTAAAAGGATGAAAACTGACCATAATTTGAAATTCCTCCTCCTACCAGAGAGGAAGGAGCCTCTGGACCTTGTGGATTAGGAATGAGCAGAAATTGGGTTTTATGAACAATATACTAGAGTTTCAGCACCATTAATAAATTCTCACTGTCATCTGTTCTGCATCTTAGCTTCTAGCACAGAAACACCTAAATCAGCCATTGATTCTAAAGAAGAGATTTTATAAATACAAAGAAAGCCAGCAAAGATACTCTTTTTACTACATTACACTTCTCACAAAGCTGGAAGAGACCTTCAGGAATCAGTAGTCATTGACTAAGTCATCGAATATTTGAAACTGAATACCTTCCCTCATAGATATAAAAGGTACCTTTTCTTAATACTTCAGTTATGACATAAGAAAGGTCTGTGATAGAGATCCTATGTTCTTTCTATCTTAAAAATTTAAGTCAGGGCACCTTGGGTGGCTCAGTTGGTTGAGCGTCTGACTCTTGATCTCAACTCAGGTCTTGATCTCAGTGTCGTGAGTTCAAGCCCCACATTGAGCCCAGTGTGGAGTCTACTCTAAAAAAAAATTAGAAGTCATTTTGGGGCACCTGGTTGGCTCAATCAGTAAAGCATGCAACTCGATCTAGGTGAGTTTGTGCCCCACGTTGGGTGTAGAGATTATTTAAATAAATAAATCCTTAAAAAATTGGAAGTCTTTTTAATAGTTTTGCAGCATATACCTACTAAAATTAACCAGTATCTCTTACTAAAGAACCTTAATAATTCCTCACTGAAGTGCCACATCGCCTGTGTGTTGTGGATATAGTCTGCTCAAGGTCTGGCAAATTCAATTTACCTATAAATGTTCCCTTAAGGAACAATCTTACTCTAACTGCCTGGGATTTTACCACTACTCTCACTGAGAATGAGCTCCAACTCTTCGTTGAGAAGGACTGATAATTAAAAATTCAGTGGCCTGGCCCTAAAGCTGGCATTAATTAGGTGATCTCCTTGCCAAATGCAGTCATTCCTGATTAGAAATCTTTCCTCTTTCCAGGCCAATGTCAATCCGCCCAACCTAGATCCCATACTAAGAAATGGATGTCATCTAAAGAACTTCTTTTCATGACAATAAATCTTTCTTAACTAGTGTTTTCTCTAAGCTCTCAACTGTCAATGCCAGGAGACAGCAGGGAGGCTAATCACGAGGCTCAAGATTCTGTCCTCTTAACTACCCCATACACACTACTTCAGCTTTGAATCCCTACCCCCAGGGCCACCACGCAGTGCCACTTAATTATGCAAAAGCTTTGTTATCTATGAGACACTTCCAGCCCTGCCCACAGTTATACAAGGTACAGAGCTTCATGGTGATCCATGACACAGTTATTTCTTGCTTTTTATTAACCTCTCTCGTATCATCAAAGAGGAAGATAAATATCCACAGGGCTGGGGAGGAAATAGAGCTGATGGAGAGACTGCATGCAGTATTCAAATTCACCCTTAAGAGGAGTTCTCTCCCAGATGTCACCTCAGTCTTCTCACAGATGCTCTTCCAGGCTGCCTCCCCTGTGCTCAGGGCAACACAGACCCAACTAGCAGCACAGGGCGCTCTTTTGTGTAAACCTGGGGCCCCAGGGCTCCAAATTTTCATCAGAATCAATGGCAGGATAAAGAGAATTTCAATCCAACTGCTTCTGTAGCCACAAAGGAAAACTGAATCCCTGAGTTTTAGAAACTTCAATCCCATGTGCCAATATGCAAATGACAGCCTTTGTCAATTTACAGAGGAAAAAAATAAAATGATCATGAGTGAACAGAGCAGATCATCAGCAAAGCATTGAACTGACACGGCCAAATGAGGTCGTGCTTCACAGAGGGTAGGAGTTGCAAAAAGAAAAAAGAAAAAGAACTCTCTCTGGAATGTGTAATTGGGTTTTGTGATGAGTGATAAGAAGTATGATAAATACATATGCCTGAAAGATCACAGTAAATGTTAAATATTAATTGGATGAAAGGGAAAAAACAGCATTGAAAGAAAGATATGTTCTTTGTTCCATTTGCCATATACAGACAACAGTGAATAATATCAGGAATAAGAATGGATCTGAAAGCCTCTGGCAAATTGTAAATGCCATTCAAACAAAACATATTATTATGCAAATGCAAGATCTATGTTACAATACTTTGAAAATTAATCATTTCTTTCTTTCTACACTCAGATTTAATAAGGTAAAAAGGAAGTACCTGAAGAATGTGTATACTGAATAATAAAACGTAAGTGATCAGGGCTTCCTTTCAATTATCTCTGCCTAGTTTCTCCATCTTTTAGTCCATAGATTATAAAAAGAAGGATTTACATAGCCTACTTTTCCATGATATTTAACCTTACAAAGTATCACTTCTCTTCTTTTAACTTAGCTCCTTTGCTCCATACCTTATTTAAAGAAAAAAAAAAAGTCAAAACAAACTATGGTCCTACAAAAAGTGCCAAGGTCCATTTTGCTACTCAATTCTCACTGCTTTAAAAAAAATAAATAAATAATATTTTATTTATTTATTTGACAGAGAATGGGGAAGAGAGCGTACAAGCAGTGGGGAGGGGCAGAGGGAGAGGGAGAAGCAGACTCCCCTCTGAGCAGGGAGCCTGACAACATGGAGCTCGATCCCAAGAACCTGAGGTCATGACCTGAGGCGTAAGGCAGATGCTTAATGGACTGAGCCACCCTGGTGCCCCTCATTTTCACCTCTTTTACAAATTTCTCTCTTTTTCCCTTTTTTACCAATTTCCTTCCTCCCTCCCTCCCTCATTCTTTCCCACTCTCCCTCTTCTCTTCCCTTTCCTCCCTTCCTTTCTGTTACTTCCAATTCCTCAATTTAGCAACAGACTTATAAATTCCAGTCTTCCAAGTCTCTGAGAGTAGCTTCAGAGTCCTCTGAAGTTAGATGCGATACTCCCTGGGACACCTGGATTTCCTGCCAGTCACTAATTGTCCCTAATCATAATAATCATCATAACCTTCCAAAAATATGGGCCTCTTTTTATATAAATCATGTTGAAGGGCAGGAGCAGAACAGTCGTTGAAGTAATTGGTTTTCCAATTAAAACCACAGTCTCCTGTGCTAAAAAGTCACAATGTTGAAAATCATTCTGTCAAAAGAGTCCTGGGCTCTAGATAAAATTTGTATTTTTAGCTCTGACAAATGTTAATTGAAATCAGTGTTAGAAACATGGGTGGATCGATAAACTGGGGATCTGCAAGCTATCCCATTACAACCGGACAGAAACTGAGCAGCTGTCTTCCATACTGCAATTTTGGAAATTACTTTCTGAGTGCACAATATGAAATTGTAACGGGCTCACAGCATTGAAAGGAAATTCAGTGGCTTCATCATTAAGCTCTGATTTTATTTTATATTTTTCTGTGTTCAAAATAAGATTTACTTTTAGTGTATTTCACTTTTGGGTAGATAATGCATTCACATCATTGAACAGTGTAAAAGTACTCAGTGAAGGGTCTTGCCCCCCACTTTCCATCCCCTGATGGTTCCCTTACACACATATCCCCACCCCGCCAGGCAACCACTTTTTAATCTAACAAAAGGTGGTTCCACCAAGATCACCAACACAGTTTGTTGATTAGATGAAGCTGAGTTTGTTGCTTACTGCAGTGAGCAAAAGGACACCACATCCCAAAGCTCTATTGTGTTTCAGAGAGGGTAAGATAAAGTCAAAATTTATTGAGAATTGGAAGTTGGGCTTAAGGCTTGTCTTCAATGCTCAGTCTTGACTAAAACTGGGTAAGAATCACAATATAACAGCACAGGATAAATATAACCCTCAAGGTGAGAATTTTGAGATGAGGGGATTCAGAATCCTAACACACAAATTGATGTTTTTCCAATGAAGACTTCATGGGTCTTTTGAGAAGTTTGTGTAACAAGCAATCAAGTCATCTGCTTGGTCATGACAGTCCCCCAAAAGGGAAAAAAAATGGTACTAGAGAGAGTGGAAAAACAAAGTGGTGTCAGCTGAGACAGTAAGGTGTCATTTCCATTCTCCATAATCAGGTGCAGTAAGGGAGCAGAGGGTTGGGGCACCTGGGTGGTTCAGTGGTGGGGCGCCTGCCTTTGGCTCAGGTTGTGATCCCAGGGTCCTGAGATGGAGTCCTCTGGGCTCTGAGTGAGAAGCCTGCTTCTCCCTCTGTCTGTCTCTCCATCTCTCTGTGTATCTCCCATGAATAAATAAATAAAATCTTAAAAAAAAAAAAAAGTAGTAGATGGTTTGGGTTCTCAATTAGCTTCTCGTGCAAGTAAGATGAAACATTAATATATATTCTTGTTCCTCCTCCCTTCTATTAAACAAAAGACATCGTACACACTCTTCTGAATCTTGATTTTCCCATTTAACAATATATCTCAGGCATGTGTGTCGGCATTGGAGTTTCTTCTCTAAAATAGCTGTATAAGATTCTATAGTACAGATGTACTAAAACATATTCAACAATTCTCTGTTGTGTTGCTCCCAGGCTTCTGATAATACAAACAATGCAGCAGGAGTTCTGTCTGTCATCTTGCAGTCTGGAGGATGAACCCTCAGAAGTGAGATTGATCAAAAAGTATATGCATTAATTTTGAGAGCCATTGTGAACCGACCTCCACAGAGTCAGTGTTGATTTTCTCTTCTCCCAGTCACTCACAGCCCAGAAAGATCAAATCACCCGCTTAGTTCACCCAAACTGTTAACAGATGTGTGGCTCTCATACCTATGTCTCCTAAATTCTAGGAATATGTTCCTGTGTACCTGAATCTTTCCAAAGATGAACGTGGCCATGCGGACCTCCAGGAATCCAAAGGAAGATCCCTGAAACCTCTTGACACATGACCAGTCTAGCCAACCAAGTGCATTTCCTATTCTATGCTTCCTAACCCAAATGCAGTAGCTGAGTGGATCCTCCTAGAAGAAAAAGAGAGGGAAAAGAAATGTTTAAGTGGAAGGTTGAGAAAAGGAGAAAATAAACAGAAGGAGCAATAAACATAAAAGTCACCTTGTGCTATGAAATAGATTGGCTGTATTAGTGTGTCTTCAAAAATAGCAATCTCATTAACAAATACCATAGTCATTTGCATTTTCAGATATTTCAGACTCTACTTGGTTTAATACCATCTCCATCTCTTGCCATCCAAGTTGGTTTTGCCATCATTCCTTAAACTGTAGCTTACACAAATTAAAACCAGTAGATACATTTTGGAAGCTGTAATACTCCATATGCACAGATTATTAATAAACTTATTGTTTGTTTGATCTGCCTCTCAATGATTGCTTTAAACCAGCTCATCAAGAATCAACTCCCTTGATGACAGGCAGTTTAACTAAAGGAAAGAAAGAAAAGAAAGAAGGAAAGAAAGAAAGAAGAAAGAAAGAAAGAAAGAAAGAAAGAAAGAAAGAAAGAAAGAAAGAAACAAAACAAAACTTTAAGACACCCAGTGTCCCACGACATCCAAATATCTTTGCTTACCTGGTTCTGCTCAAGTCTAAAGCTAAGGACATAAAGTATGTATTTCTCCCTGGTCAAAATAAGCTGGAAATAAATGCTGAGTGTTTTACACAAAGGAGGCAATTAGTCAATGCTTGTTGGTAAGGTCTTTAAAGCAATTAAAAACTAGGGCACCTGGCTGGTTCAGTCAGTAGAGCATGCAACTCCTCATCTCAAGGTTTGAGTTTGAGCTCCACACTGGGAATAGAGATTACTTAAAAATAAGATCTTTCAGAAAAATTGTTTAAATAAGCAAATAAACATATACATTATTATTAGCCACCAACATTTGTTTTTTTTTTTAAATGGGGCATTGGAGGTGCCTGGGTGGCACCAATACTTAAAAGTCAGGTCAGGTCATGATCTCAAGGTTATGAGATCAAGCCCCATGTTGGGCTCTGTGCTAAGTGTCTGCATGAGCTTCTCCCTGTGTCCCTCCCTCTGCCCCTCCCATTCGTGCTCTCTCTTTCTCTCTAAAATAAATAAATAAATCTTAAAAAAAAAATAGGTAACTGGAGTACCTAGCTGACTCAGTCAGAAGAGCATGCAACTCTTGATCATGGAATCATGAGATCAAGCCCCACACTGGGAATAGAGAATACTCAATTTTTTTTTAATTTTTTTTTCTAAAGATTTAAAAAATGAGGGACTCAGGGATGCCTGGGTGGCTCAGTTAGTTAAATGTCCAACTCTTGGTTTTAGCTCAGGTCATGATCTCAAGGTCATGGGATCAAGCCCCATGTGGGCTCTGCGCTCAGCACACAGTATGCTTGAGATTCTTTCTTCCTTTGCCTCTGCTCCTCCCCTGTTCATACACTTTCTCATCCTCTTAAATAAATAAATACATACACACACACACATACATACATACATACATACATATAATCTTAAAACAAAAAATGAGGAAGTATGGGTGGACACAAGCCTGTTTTAGAATCTTATGGCACCAGAAAGAGAAAGACGAGGGAATTCACATGTGTTGACTATTGACTATGGTTCACCAGACTCAAGATTCTTATCCTAAAATGTTGCTGACTTGGTTCCAAGTAGGAGTTGAGGCCCCAAATCCACCTAGTCTCCACTCCACTCCAGGAAGCCCTTTTGAACTCTGGAGAAGACTGACATGCAGAGAGGCACAAAAGCTAGAGAGATTCTACATGGTTTGAGGTGCGGGTAGACATCTCACCATAGAAGGTACAACCTTCTATGCAGACTCTGCGTATCTATCTATAGATCAAATGATCAAAGACAGAGATGGCCTTGTGCCAAAAGAACAAGCAACAGCCTAAAGCATCTGAATTTTTACAAGCAAAACCCAAATATCTACAAAACTAACAAGATATTTGTTCATCTGTAACACAATAACTAGAAAATAATTCAGAAGGCAATGCCTTTTTTCTCTACATTACCATTGATACAATCAGTCCCTCAACCGAGGGTGATGCCTTCCCTGAGAAATCTGTAGTTTAATCTAATTTCCTCCAGGTTTTAGATCCCCAAGATATCTGGATTTAATTTCATGCATGTTCTAGGTTGGATAATTAATTCAACTAGCTATGATTCCTCAATTTAACAAACAGAAGAAGGAAAATGCAACATATAACACATAAAGAAAAAGTGTTAATTTTTTTAAAGATTTTATTTATTTATTCTTGAGAGACATAGAGAGAAAGGTAGAGACGTAGGCAGAGGGAGAAGCAGGCTCCCGATGTGGGACTTGATCCCAGGACCCCAGGATTACGACCTGAACCAAAGGCATCTGCTCAACCATGAGCCACCCAGGTACTCCAAAAAGTGTTAATTTCTTAAGGTATCAACCAGTCAAAGAAAAACAAGGAAGTTGCCTATACTTTTTATATCTAAGTCTGAAGATGTGACTTCACAGTTGGGTAGACTCTGTGTGTGTATTGTATGAGATTTGTCCTATTACCTTCTGGTCCCATAAACTCCATAGCTTTCACATGAATAGCGTGAAAATCACTTCATCAAGTTTTGTTCCTTTAAATACCTAAGCAATGCAGGCAATTCCTCCTTGCACAAACAGTGGTTTTTAGGTGTGTAGATGATATAAGGTCTCTGTTATTCTCCTTCATTACAGTCATTCCACTGCTTTCAAAACCTTCAATAAGATTTTTTAGAAAAAGAGTTTGATCCCATATAGGTAAAAAAAATAAAGTAATTCATTAATGACTTCATTAATTCATTACCCAGGGGGCGCCTGCGTTGGTCCAATTTTAACTGTCTGACTCTTGATTTTGGCTCAGGTCATGATGTCAGGATCATGAGATCAAGCCCCCTCTAGGCTCTACACTGGGCATGGCGCCTGCTTATGATTCTCTCTCTCTCTCTCTCACTCTGCCCCTCCTTCCCTCACATGCACACATTCTCTCTCTCAAAAAAAATTAAGTAAGCAATTAAAAGCTCAGTATATATTCACACATGTGTGCAAATCTAAGGGAAGTACCTGGAAGTACATACTATGAACCTTACCATTAAAAGAGGCAGGAGAATTGGAAGGGGGTATGCTTTTCATGTTAACCTGGTGTGCTTCAGCCACTGTCTTTATTTTTTAATACAGTGAGAATGTATTCATGTATGACTTGTAAGGAATGATCTAAAGGAAAAATTACTTGATTAAATTTCAGTTATAAAAGTTTCAATTAATGCAGCAAAATCTAGATGCTACATTGTAGGCCCCTGAGTATACCACCTCCCAGAAAACCTTTTTAATTTATTTTATTTTTGTGTGGAGAGATAATCATTTGTGTCCAAGGGAAGAATCCAAGAAGCATCATTTTTCTCTTCAAAAAGATTTTTTTTAATTTATTTCTTTATTGTGGGGGAGAGGCAGAGGGAGAGAGAGAATCTGAAGCAGACTCCTCAGCTGAGTGCAGAACCCAATGCAGGGTTTGATGTCATGACCATGAGATCATGACCTGAGCTGAAATCAAGAATTGGACTCTTAACCGACTAAGCCAATCAGACACCCTGAAAAGAGGCTTTTTGAACAAATTTTTTGAAAAGTTCAGTTGCTATAAGCATTGGCTGCTTTTGTCACTTGTATTTTCCTGCAGTGGAAGAGGAATATTATCCATCATAAGGGCTTTCCACATGTCTTCTTTTTTTATACAGTAGAGACTCTGTACAATCAATTCCAATCAAGTTTGTTCCTGTGTCCCTTTGGATTCTTTCAAAGACTGTTCTTTTTCAAAGCCAATCTCTTTGTACTATTAACCTTTGAACATCACCTTTAGCCAGGGCTCTACATCAGATTGAATTCTGACCACTCATTCCTCAACCTATGGCTCCTCTCTCATTGCTCTGCCTGGCTCCTGTCCAAGTTTCCAAGCACCGAACCCGCAGTCAAACACTGGCAAACCTATACAAACTGTTCCAAGAAAACAATCCTTTAAAAGCATTTCCCTGTATTTGATCAGGAAATCTACTCACTCCTCTTCTCCAAGGACAAATTAAATTGAAAAATCCTGTAGGCCACCATCTAATTCAATTCAGCCAGGATTCATTGAGTCTTGCTATGCTGAAGACACTCTAATAGATACTGTGGCATTTACAATGACAAAATAACACTCCTGTCCTCAAGCAGTTGACAATCTTTTTTTTAAGATTTTATTTATTTATTCATGAGAGACACACAGAGAGAGGCAGAGACATAGGCAGAGGGAGAAGCAGGCTCCCTGCAGGGAGCCTCATGTGGGACTCAGTCCCAGGACCCCAGAATCATGACCTGAGCCAAAGGCAGATGCTCAACCACTGAGCCACCCAGGTGCCCCAGCAGTTGATAATCTAGCAAAGGCAAATCAGCATTGTATCAAACCCCTGTATCCCCTCCATGAGAATGACACATACCTTAAGAATCTTCGGAGATGGACTATGTGTGATTAAACATACATAACACAAAATTTCCCATTTTAACTATTTTTAAGTGTACAGTTCAATGGCATGAAGTACATTTGCAATGGTGTGCAACCATCACCACTATCCATCTCCAGTGTTTTTTCCCGAACAGAAACTATGCCCATTAAACAACTTCCCATTTCCCCCACCTCTTAGCCCCTCATAACTTCCATTCTACCTTCTGTCTCTATAAATTTGTCTGTTTTAAGTACCTCCTATAAATGGAATCATACAGTACTTGTCCTTCTGTGTCTGGCTTCCTTCACTGAGCATAATGTTTTCAAAGTTTATTCATGTGGTAGCAGGTGTCAGCGCTTCATTCCTTATTCAAGCCAAATAATATTCCATTATATAAATACACTACGTTTTGTTTATCCACTCATCGGTTAATGGACACTTGTTTTACCTTTCAACTGGAGATTTTCCATGAAGTAAATCTTTCTTTTTCAGATTCCTACAAACTCTATGTCTGGTTTCATTTGAAAGACTCAGCTTAGTCTTTTTTAGGTGTCCTCAGGCTCTCGGATATGATTACAACACTCTCTAGAATAAAAAGCAAGTCACTGTCACAAAAGAGTACAACCATGTGCAGGGTAGATTTCCGTTTGAACAGGGCACAGCTGCTTCTACTGGTACTGATACTTCCATCTTCCAAGCATATGCGTGATGTCCAGTGAAAGGCATTATCAGGCTTGGTTTTTACTCAAGTCTAGACAATATGTCACACAATGGAGCAACCTCTCTGTTGTTGTTTTGGTTTTTTTAAGATTTTATTTTTAAGTAATCTCTACATCCAATATGAGCTCAAACTCATGACCTCAACCAAGATCAAGAGTTGCATACTGTACCAACTGAGGCAGCCAGATTCCCCAGCTGCTGTTTTCTTTGATTTGTTTTGAGAAGACATTAGTTAGTAAGAATAAGCAAGGACATGCTGCAGTAATGAATCAGCATCAAAGACTCTGTGGCTTAACACAACTTGTTTATTTCTTGCTCATGCTTCATGGCCCTCATGGGTTGGCAAACCTCAGTTCCACATGGTCATTCAGGAATCCAGGACAACAGAGCCTCTACTATCTTATAAGGGCACCATGGGGAATATGTGGCTTGCCAACTAGAAGCTTACCCATGGCCTTTCCTCTATCATATGCCGGGAAGAGACACAATCACTGTTCCTCATGTTCTATTGGCCAGCACTCCTCACTGAATCTCATCTCATTGCAAGCAGGCTGGGAAATATAGGAAAAGAAATGTAGCATCAGGAAGCATTACAGTCTCTGCCATGATAGCCTGAGGTGACCAAAGTCAGTGTCAGTTTTGGATGTATAAGAGTGCTTAGCTGACAAAGCTGATTTTTAAAAAAGCAGAATAATAAATTTAACACAAACTCAGTGGGTTGTTTTGGTAAACAAAGTTTTTCAAGATCACCTGAAAAGCAACACACTGAGTATGTCTTACAGATCTCAACAACACACTGAGAATATTTTTTAAAAATAGCTCTGTTAAATAACAATGTTAAGCAAATGGCTACTCTGAACCCAACACCCAACATCATCATACAAGGGTTTAGAAAAGTGATGTCTTCAGTAACTAAGGCAGAAGTGAAAGTGTTGGGACTCTAAGAAAATATGAGCCTAGATAAAAGCAATATCTTTAAAATCATCTCATTTTACATATGTATTTTTAGATTTATAATATTAGCAAATTAATAATTAAATATTATAGCCACAGAGTTGACATTTTATCAAGATCCTAAAGTTCATATACTCAGCTTGTCCTCCAAATCCATTTTTAAATTCCTCTCATAAGAAAAATGATAATATTGCCCTAATTTTGTGCTCATACAGTTTATACAGTGGATAAAAGAGACTACAAAGGAGAATTCAAATAATCTGATTTAAGGTAGCAGCAATATGTACTTAAGGATGCTGGCATCTGCTTAAATTCACCTGAGGAAAGAAGTTATATTCTGAGCTTGAATTCTGAACCACACGGTCTCGTATTGACTATACACCGTTTAGATTTATGCGCCCCCTGCTTCACTTCAGATTGCTATGTCTTGTCTCCCCAAATGGCTGTAAATGGGCAGGAGTCAGGATTGATCTAGTTCAATTATCTTTTTATCCCAGGAGCCCTGACACTGTCCCGGGTGCAGAGCAAGCCCTGTCCTATTAATATTTCTGAGGTATTTGCAGGGTTGCTATGGGCAATGTCACAACAGCTGCAAATTCCTGCAACCTCAGCCATTTTGGATAATGAATGAATTTCAACATCGGTAGTCAAATTGATTGCCAAGTAATTTGAAAATGCCAAAGTGCCATACATTTTTATCAACCTCATTATCCATCTCTTACACCTTCTCTTCTCATATGTATTTTACTCTATTTCATTTGTCTCAAACAGTCACCCTCCTGAGTAATTTCTCTGAAAAGGAGGTCAAAAGGAAGAAAGAAATTAATATTTTCAATAGTGACTCAGCAAGTTTTGGACTTTTTTTTCAATTGTGAAATAAAGATCAAGGTATGTTTTAAAATTAAAATAAAACCATTTGACTTCGTAACTCAGAAAATAAATCACACTCAGTATAAGTCATCGTGTTTACAGGAGCACAGAATTTTTTTTTCATTTATCAGTATTTTCTCAACTCACCAACAGATAGATCAATGCTTGGGTCACTTGAATAATTTAATATATATTTCTTTAAAAACTGTAGGATCTAAGGACATCTCCAAGATAAAAAGACAGAGAATACCCTTTAATAAATATGACATGTGCTAAATACTGACATAAACTCCAGACAGTAATCCCTGGGTTTCCCTTATATTTTTCTAAGGAAGGTAAGAGAATTCTTTGGTGTTCTGGTCATTAGAAAAGCGCACTTAAAAAAAATGCAAACCACAGAGATATTTCTATCTAAATATGTTCCCATTTATGGGACTCCAAGAGGCACTCCAACACAGCTTTTAAAAGGGGGAAAAAATCAGTCCTTCCAGAGAAATTCATTGGTCCCACAGAAATTCATTGGTTATCAAGGGTGAGGGACAGCAGAACATAGAAAGAATCTGATGTTGGAATGGATGACAAGCCTTCATCCCAATTACATTCCTTACTAACCACGTGACCTTGGACAAGTTACCTGGCTGGGTCCTCTTAGCTGTATTACTTATCTGAAACCTCGGAATAGAGTTATCAGACAAAATACAGGACACCTAGAGAAATCTAAATTCCAGTTAAGCAATGAATAATTATGAGGCACCTGGGTGGCTCAGTCAGTTGAGCAGTCGACTCTTGGTAATCAGCTCAGGTCATGATCTCATGGTCCTGGGAACAAGCCCCACTTCCTGCTCCACACTCAGTGGGGAGTCTACTTGAGGATTCTCTCTCTCTCTCTCTCTCTCCCCCTGTCCCTCCCCCGCTAAAATAAATAAATTTTTTAAAGATGAGTAATTTTTAAAAAGATGAATAATTTTATAGTACAAATATGTTCCATGCACACGAAAGAGCAAAGAACAGGAAAATGAAGGATCATACAACTGTGTATAGGAAATGCAAATTAAACTGGGTGTCCTCTCTTTTTATTTGCTATTTCTGGCAACCCTACAAAGAAAATAACAATCCTTACAACATTTGGACGATTCAATAAGTCTCTATTTCCTAGAGAATGTACCTGTGAGCTTTTCAATTAGTTTAAATCTTATTTGATACTGACACAAGTCCAATGAACAATGTAAAGTTGTTTTCATGTTCCAGATTAGCAAAAAAAATTGAAATTGGGAATTGGTACAAAGTTACAGTTGTAATGGCAGAGGCCAGATTCAAGATGGAGCTGTTTAACACCAAAGCCAAGAAACTTAACCTCCATGTTGCTATACCCTCACAGATTATGCCAAGGGTGGGTGATGGTCCATGACCAAAGACCTAGAGATGTTGAGCAATACACAGGCTTATGAGGGGAACTTATGTCTTGGGAGTCCAGGAGCAGAGACTGGACAAAACATCTGCTGCTAACTCTTATGGGATAGCAGCTAGCCTAGCAATTATCTGTAGCCTTTCTCCTCCTTGCATGGTGAGCATTCCAAGGACATCAAGTCCTGCCATCCACACTTTCTTCATTACAAAGGAGATGCTCTGGTTGGCCACCCAGGAACCCCTGACCTTGAATGCTAAACAACATGTTCTTCTACACATTCCACTTGATGGGAATATAGATGGAAGATGGGATCTCTCCGTTCTCTAGACAATGATTAACAAGGGCATTCAGGGTGTGCTTGTACCATCCAGCCTTCTAGCACATACCATACAACCTCCATGCCAACTGGTTCTGCAATTTTAGCATGCATCAGAATTACCACAATAACCTGTTCCAATCAGATTCCTGGACCCAGACTCAGTTTCTGCTTCAGTGGCTCTGAGTAGGACTTGATCATTTACATTTTTCACAGGTTTCCAGAAGTTGCAGATGCTGCTGGCAGGGACTATGCTTTGAGAACCACCACCTCCTGCTTCAGCACTGTGTGTCAATAACCAAGATCACCGCTGTAAGTGAGAACTACACACCAGCACTCATTATGAGACACAAAACAACTCCTGTGCCTAATTTTCATCTACTGGGTTTTTTAGTTTATAGGGTTTGTTAAACTATCATTATTACCTGTATTATTAGAATTATTACTTTCACATCTTTAGGAGCTTTCGTATCTCATAATTTTAGTACAATCTGCTTTTTATTAAAGCATAATTGAATGTAAGATTATATTAGTTTTGGGTGTACCACATAATGATTAGATATTTGTATACATTGCAAAATGATCACCACAGTCTAGTTAACCATCTGTCACCATATAGAGTTATAAAATTTTTCTTATTAAGAGACTTCCAAGGCCAACTCTTCCAAATACGCAATACAATATTTTGACTATTATCACCATGTTATACATTGCAGCCCCATGATGTATTTATTTTGCAACTGGATAT